>NC_132931.1:8510924-8810924 GCF_047675955.1 Chlorocebus sabaeus | reverse complement strand
ACGGGGGGCCTGGGAAGATGCCTGGGTCCCCCAGGGGCCTTGCCAAGGGGACCTGTCGCACCCCACCACTCCACTGGGCTCGCACAACGCCAAGGCCGCCAGGAGTGTTTTACATCATGTCCTGAGCCTACCTTTCCCCCAAATTCTGGGGCCCACGGCCTAGAAGCCAAGTGGTCAGGTCTTGGCTGTGGGGACAGGGACACTGTGGCCCTGGGGCTACTACGTGTCCACACATGCTCCAGACCCTGGGGCAAGGTAGGCCAGGGGCTTCTGACCTGCGCAGGCGAGAGTGGGCCATCCCCAGGAAAGACCATTCTGTATTTTTCTGTCCCTGTCTCCTTAGAATGGAAGCTTTTTGAGGGCAGGTCCTTGTCTTTGTACGTTCTGTCCCCAGCCCCGCCTCTTAGGGGCCGTCAATAAATGTGATGATGAGGATGACGATGCTGCCAGACTCCTCTCTGCTGTTGCAGCCTCCACAGCTCCTGTGCTTCCACTTCCTACTTTTGAGATGCTCTCCCCTCCTTTCTGCCCATGCAAAGCCCAGCTGTCCAGGTCCAACACCGCCGCTGCCTCTTCCATGAAGCCTTCTCTGATGACCAACCCGTGAGAGCCTTTCCTAAATCTTAACTTCCCAGCACTTCCGGTCAGAAGCGCTCACTGCTCCATCTTGGTTCTCCAATTGCCTCTCTTGTATGCACCTTCTTTTCCCGGGTTGCCCGTAAACCCGATCGGGATGGTACCTGGTCTTGTCTGGCCTGCCAAATGACAGTCCCCACGGAGTGATGGAGGGCATTTTGCAGGACTGATAGCATCTGTCCTCAGCCAGGGGGAACGCTAGGTGCCAGTTTGACTGATGAGTGTGGGACAAGGAGATGGGATATACCCCGAGTCAGCTTAGGTCAAGTCCAATGAGATGCAGTTTGGCAGGCAGGCGTGGAAGTTCTTGCAAACAAAAGGGGACAGTCACAGTGTTGTGTGAAGCCTACAAAGCTAATATAGTCTTGGTCCATGTTAATAAGGACATAACTATCTGGAAAGAGGGAGGTGTTGGGGTCGCTTTACTTTTCACTTAAGTTTTTTACTGGAAGAGGAGCCCCTCCCCGCACCCGCCCCAAAAGGCACCTTTGGAGAAATAAGGATGAGAAAGAACAGTCAGTGAGGTACAGTTGAGGGATCTGTTTGAAATGTGTGTGTGTGTGTGTGTGATGTTGAGCCTTTGAATCTCTAAAGGGTTGGGTCACCTAGAACCAGAGGTCAAAGCCAAGACCTTGTAATCGCCCGCCTCGGCCTCCCAAAGTGCTGGGATTGCAGGCGTGAGCCACCGCGCCCAGCCGGAGGCTCTTAAATTAGGGATGAGGCCAGGTACGGTGGCTCAAGCCTGTAATCCCAGCACTTTGGGAGGCCAAGGCGAGTGGATCACCTGAAGTCAATAGTTCAAGACCAGCCTGGCCAACATGGCGAAAACTCATCTCTACGAAAAATAGAAAAATTAGCCAGGCATGGTGGTAGGGACTTGTAATCCCAGCTACTCAGGAGGCTGAGGCAGGAGAATTGCTTGAACCTGGGAGGCAGAGGTTGCAGTGGGTTGAGATCACGCCACTGCACTCTAGCCTGGGCGATGAAAGTGAAACTTCATCCCCCGCCAAGAAAAAAAGTGAGGGGTGCTCTGTGAGATGGATGGTCCTCATCCCTGATGACATGGGGGCAGCAACTGCTTGATGGGCCTTTTAGAGATATCGGCTGTCGCTAGAGGGATTGGGCTGTGGGGGCTTTAGAACCTCAGGCCTAGACACAGTGGCCCGCTAGTATGGGCACAGTTCAAACACTGAGAGTACCCACTTCAGAACCTCCATCCCACCTTGGTCTTGGTTCTACTCTCTTCACTGCTGGCACTTCCGCTGCTGGAGGCCAAGGGACACCAGAACTGCTGAGTTCCTGCTGAGATGACCGAAGACAGAGCAGCCTTGGAAGACCTCTCCCCCGTGCTCTCCTTCTCAGCACAGTCTGGGGCAGGCTGGGCCCCTTTTGCCCTGGCTTCCCGTTCCTGGTGCAAGCTTCCAGGGTGCAAAGCAGTCTATTCCCACGAAAAAGTACTTTTGCCCCATTTTTCTGAAAATGCACGGGCCTCTGCTATTTCTTCATTTTTGTTTTTGTTTTTGAGATGGGGTTTTGCTCTTGTTGCCCAGGCTGGAGGGCAATGGAGTGATCTCAGCTCACTGCAACCTCCACCTCCCAGATTCAAGCCATTCTCCTGCCTCAGCCTCCCGAGGAGCTGGGATTACAGGCATGTGCCACCAAGCCCGGCTAATTTTGTGTTTTTAGTAGAGATGGGGTTTCTCCATGTTGGTCAGGCTGGTCTTGAACTCCTGACCTCAGGTGATCAGCCTGCCTTGGCCTCCCAAAGTGCTGGGATTACAGGCGTGAGCCACCGTGCCCGGCCTTTTTTTTTTTTTGGCTCTCCTTCATGATGGACGTGGGGTAGAGTTTGCAACTGAAAGGGAAAAAGGGGCAAAGGCTGGGCAGGTCTGAGCCTTTCTCCACTATCGTGAATTGGGGAGCAGCCTTTAGGAGGCAGCAGCTCCAGGTTGAGCCTCCCATCCCCAGGGCAGGTAAGAAGCAGAGAAAGTTGAGACATGGACAAGAGAGGGACTAGGAAGAAGTGTTACCATGGGAACCAGATGGGGTCCTTCAGAAGGCCTCCCACACACCTCATCTTGCACAGAGCTGATTCTGCTTTAGAGGGGCCGGCAGTGAGACCCCTCTGTGTTCAGCTTCAGCCTGAAAACGATCACAGGCAGGTGAGGATGGATGCTACCAGAGTGGAGTGGGCCCAGTTCTGGGTGGGCTGTGGAAAGGCTTCCAGTTGGATGGTTTGAAAAATCATCAATCTCTTTTGCTTGAAGGCACATGGAATGTTCTGGAAGGTTCTGGAAGGTGTAGCACTCTGGGCCCTTCCTTTTGCCTAAAACCTTCTGGAACTTGCTGCTTCCAGATTCTGGGGGTCCCAGGAATGTCCCTGGCTGTGATCTTCTGTGAGAGAGAACAAACTTGAGGGTCTGCATCAGGGGGCTCATGAGAAAGGTCCTACCTATTAGATACCATCTTGCTTTTACAAAACAAAAACAAAGACGTCTCCAAATAAAACTCCCACCCCTTTTAATAAAAACAGAGCTCCCCGTTCCTCAGGAAAGTATTATGTATACCTCCTTGTTTGGGAATCACTAGCTTCTGCATTTTTCTAACCTTCCCCCTCTTGGTTTCCAAATATGAAACATAGTAACATTAAATGTGCTTTTCCTTTTTCCTAACCAATCAAGGCTCACTGAGCTAAGCAGGCTCCAACCAGTGTGGGCTCAAACCTTCACCACTGAATCATGTAGTCCCTGCAGAGCCATGGCTAAGAGCTTGCCCCTGACCTCCAAGGCTAGAGAATCGGATGGTTTCTAAGAGACCCAGCTGGACGTGCTGCACGTTTATCTCAGTGTATACAAGGATTTTACACAAAAAACGGAGGGAACTGGTGTTACTGTACCAAAGGGCCTCTGGTCGTGTCTAAGCTTATCATTGCTGTAGACCTCTCCAGAGATTCTCCTTGTCCCGCAATGAAAATAAGATTTCACTCAACCTCCCTGCATACAGTGCAGGCTCTTTGCGGCAACATATGATACAGGAATTTGCAAACTCAAATGCCTACAGGGGCCAGGAAGGTAACACAGAGGCGCAAAGCAGTCCCTTTCCAGGAAGAAACACTCCTGTCCCTATTCTTCTGAAAAATGTATGGTCCCTCTTTACTTTTTTGCTTTCCCTCTTGATGGACGCGGGGTATAGAAATGTTTTTCTGCTATGGGAAAAACGGTGCAAGTGTGTAGATAAAAGGCCTTTTACACTTTACCCCTATTGGTGGAAGTGCAGCAAACTGGGGCGTGGTATCTCATCTAAATGGACAAAATTTGTTGTCTTTCTTTTTTTTTTTTTTTTTTTTTTTTGAGACGGAGTCTCGCTCTGTCGCCCAGGCTGGAGTGCAGTGGCCGGATCGCAGCTCACTGCAAGCTCCGCCTCCCGGGTTTACGCCATTCTCCTGCCTCAGCCTCCCGAGTAGCTGGGACTACAGGCGCCCGCCGCCTCGCCCGGCTAGTTTTTTGTATTTTTTAGTAGAGACGGGGTTTCACCGTGTTCGCCAGGATGGTCTCGATCTCCTGACCTCGTGATCCGCCCGTCTCGGCCTCCCAAAGTGCTGGGATTACAGGCTTGAGCCACCGCGCCCGGCCTGTTGTCTTTCTTTTGAGACAGGGTCTTACTCTGTCACCTAGGCTGGAGTGCAGTGATGTGATCATAACTTACTTGCAATCTCGACCTCCCAGGCTCAAGCCATCCTCCCACCTCAGCTTCCCAAGTAGCTGGGACTACAGGTGAGCGCCACCATGCCTGGCTAATTTTTGTATTTTTTGTAGAGATGGGGTTTTGCCATGCTGCCCGGGCTGGTCCCGAACTCCTGGGCCCAAGGGATCCGCCCACCTTGGCCTCCCAAAGTGCTGGGATTACAGGCGTGAGCCACTGTGCCTGGCCTAAAAGGGGAAATGCTACTGAGCTTCTCCCACAGTGCTAATGCAGGTATGTGAACTGAATGGTGGCAGACTTTCTCATTTTTTGAGAGATTAGAAATCTGTTTTTATGGGGGCGGTGGCTCATGCCTATAATCCCAGCAGTTTCGGAGGCCGAGGACGGTGGATCACTTGAGGTCAGGAGTTTGAGACCAACCTGGCCAACACGGCGAAACCGTCTACTAAAAATACAAAAATTAACCAGGCGTAGTGGCACGTGCCTGTAGTCCCAGCTACTTGGGAGGTTGAGGCAGGAGAATCATTTGAACCCAGGAGGTGGAGGTTGCAGTGAGCTGAGATTGCACCACTGCACTCCAGCCTGGGTGACAGAGTGAGACTCCACCTCAAAAAAAAAAAAAAAAAAAGAAATCTGTTCTTATGCCCAAGTTTTGAATGTTGGGTAAAGTTGTTTTAGGACACTGTGCCAGCCAAATACTGTCTGCAAAGTGGCTGTGGCCTGTGAACCCCAAATCCCAGTCTGCTCTTCGTACTCCTCTAACAGGCCCTTCCTGCCATTTTTTTTTCTGAGATGGAGTCTCACTCTGTCACCCAGGCTGGAGTGCAGTGTCATGATCTTGGCTCACTGCAACCTCCGCCTCCTGGGTTCAAGCTATCCTCCCACCTTGGCCTCCTGAGTAGCTAGGATTACGGGTGTGTGCCACCATGCCTGGCTAATTTTTTTTTTTTTTTTTGAGATGGAGTCTCACTCTGTCACCAGGCTGGAGTGCGGTGGTGCAATCTTCGCTCACTGCAACCTCCATTTCCCGGGTTCAAAAGATTCTCCTGCCTCCGCCTCCTGAGTAGCTGGGACTACAGGTACGCACCACCATGCCCAGCTAATTTTTTGTATTTTTAGTAGAGATGGGGTTTCACCATGTTGGCCAGGATGGTCTTGATCTCTTGACTTCGTGATCCACCCACCTTGGCCTCCCAAAGTGCTGGGATTACTGGCGTGAGCCACTGCGTCCAGCCAATGTTTTAAATTTTTGTTTGAGATGGAATCTTGCTCTGTTGCCCAGGCTGGAGTGCAGTGGTGCTATCTCAGCTCACTATGACCTCCTCCTCTCAGGTTCAAGCGATTCTCCCGCCTCAGCCTCCCAAGTAGCTGGGATTACAGGCACCCGCCACCATGCTTGGCTAATTTTTATATATATATTTTTTGAGACGGAGTCTAGCTCTGTCGCCCAGGCTGAAGTGCAGTGGCCGGATCTCAGCTCACTGCAAGCTCCGCCTCTTGGGTTCACGCCATTCTCCCGCCTCAGCCTCCAGAGTAGCTGGGACTACAGGCGCCCGCCACCTCGCCCGGCTAGTTTTTTTGTATTTTTTAGTAGAGACGGGGTTTCACCATATTGGCCACATGGGTCTTGAACTCCTGACCTCAAGTGATCCGCCGGTCTCGGCCTCCTAAACTGCTGGGATTACAGGCGTGATCCACCGCGCTCAGCCATTTTTTTGTGTGTTTATAGTAGAGACAGGGTTTCACCATGTTGGCCAAGCTGGTCTTGAACTCCTGATCTCAAGTGATCTGCCTGTCTTGGCCTCCCAACCTGCTGGGATTACAGGCAAGAGCCACTGTGCCAGACCCTGAAATACCTTCTTTTGTCTAAAGTGGCTGTCCCCTCTCAGGGCTAAGGATGTGAATGTTGAAGGGACAAAGGCAGGATGCGAGAGTCAACCCACCACAAGACTACTGACAGGACCCTAGCCTTAAGAGGCACTGGTGAGGTGGCTAGATCCGTAGCGCGGCTGTGACCTCAGGACAGATGGTGAGAGATGAGCTCTCTGCAGGCATTGAGCATGTCTAGCATACGCAAGGTCTTGAGATCCAGGCTCAGTTCTCACCATGGTTTGCACACATTAACAGAGGGACACTCAGCTGCTTTGCACAAAACCACGACGGCTGCAAGCTGGACCTGAGAGCTGAGCTACTGAGGGAAGGCAAGGTGGGTGTTCTCCCATGATTTTTTCATTTTTTTTTTTTTGAGGCGGAGTTTTGCTCTTGTTGCCCAGGCTGGAGTAAAATGGCGCGATCTTGGCTCGCCGCAACTTCTGCTTCCCAGGTTCAAGTGATTCTCCTGCTTCAGACTCCCGAGTTGCTGGGATTACAGGCATGCGCCACCATGCCCGGGTAATTTTGTATTTTTTTAAAGTAGAGACGGGGGTTTCTCCTTGTTCGTCAGGCTGGTCTCGAACTCCTGACCTCAGGTGATCTGCCTGCCTCGGCCTCCCAAAGTGCTGGGATTACAGAGATCAGCCACTGAACCTGGCCTGTTTTTCTTTTTAGAGATGGGGTCTTGCTGTGTCGCCCAGGCTGGAGTGCAGTAGCTATTCATAGACGAGATCTTTATACACTACAGTCTTGGACTCCTGGACTCAAGCGATCCTCCTGCCTCAGCCCAGTCCCAAGTAACTGGGACCACAGGTGCACACCATTGTGCCTGGCTTTCCCTCATGATCTTCCCCATGGGCAGGTGGCAGTGTGTGACTTCATCATGGTGCTGAGGAACTGAGAGGAGGCAAAGGCCAGGACAGGGCCAGCTTTTCTAGTGCAGTGAATTCGAGTGTGAACTGAGGTAGCACCACCACTTACCAGCCATCCCTCTCTCGGCCTGTTTGCACGGGGTCTGGCGACCTTCCAGGAAGCCCAACAGTTTGAAACACAGACCTCTTCCATTTCCAAAAAAGCGAGTGCTGGTGGCCACTTCGAGTCAATCGTGATCCAGTAGGACAGCTCTGTGGCCTAAGGTAAGCTACTCCCAATCAACTTGGCTCATAGAGAAGTGCACTCAATGAATGAAATGCTGGAACCTCAGAAGGAAGAAGGAAAAACCCTACTTCCTCGACACTGGGATCTGTAAAGGCCCATCTCACCCAGCAATAAATAAAGGGCAACAGAGGAGAAAGAGCAGTTTGGCTCAAAAGAAATAAAGTCCCAGTCAAGCCTAAAGACGACACCACAATTGCCTAGACATGTGCGCCTTTGGTTCCTGTCTTGTGGCCTGCCTCCCCATTTAGGAACCACGCCTACTGCTCACTCGGCCTCGTGCTATACTTGTACCCCCTCCCCACCGCACTGAGCACAGCCTGGGCCAGGCTGGGCCCCTTTACCCTACTCTCGCATCCTAGGTCCAAACTTCTAGGGAGTTTTGCTTGTTTGTGAAAAACAAAGAAAAAGGACTAAGGCTGGCCATGACTGAGCCATCCTCCACAACCAGGAATTACGGAATAGCCCCTAGAAGGCAGGGGCTAAGGTCATGGCCAATTTCAGCCTCCACTTGCCAGGTAGCAGCAGAGAAAGACTGAAGCCAATTCGAGTGGGTGGGGGAGAAATGTGACCATGGAAACCTTTTGGGGGTCCTTCAAAAAGCCTCCCACACATTCCCCTTTCCAAAGAGCACAGGCTGCTTCAGGGCAGGCAGGGAGTGGGGCTCCTCAGAGGTTAGCTCTGGCCTACAAAACCCTGAGGCGTAAAGGGATGGGCATTATGGACTGGGCCTTGTTCTGGACCAGGGGAGAGGCTTAGGGTTGGATGATGGTTTTTATACAATACTTTGCTTAGAGTTTCACGGAATGTCCCAGAAGTCTACCTTAGTCTGGACCCACCCCCCAGTCTGAACCTTCTGGACCTTTCTATGTACCCTAGGTTCTGGGGCTCACAGGGAACGTTCTTGGCTGGGATCCTGACTGAGAAAACAAACTTCAGAGGTGGAGCTCAAGGAGCCCATGCTATTAGACCACTAGTGCTTTACAAACCCACATCAAAACAAGGCCACCTGTTTCGCTAGAAGAAAAAGCCCTTGCCCTACTGTTTCCATTGTGCCTGCTTTATTGGTTGAGAAGCACTAGTTTCAGAACATTTTGCTAAACTCCACTTGGTGCAGTTTGTTTTTCCAGAAAAAAGTCTCTGTCCTGTTTTCCAAATATGAAACATAGTAACAATAAATGTTCTTTGAAAAAGTACATATCCCCTCCCCCCAAGTCCAGGCTCACTGAGCCAAACAGGTCTGAACCAGATTGGGCTCAAATCTTTTTTTTTTTTTTTTTTTTGAGATAGGGTCTGGCTTTGTCGCCCAGGCTGGAATGCAGTGGCAGGATCGCAGCTCACTGCAACCACAGCCTCCCAGGCTCAAGCCACCCTCCCACTTTAGCCTCCTGAGCACCTAGGACTACAGGCACTTGCCACACCCGGCTAATTTTCGTGATTTTTGTAGAGGTGGGGTTTTGCTGTGTTGCCCAGGCTGGTCTCCAACTCCTGAGGTCAAGCGATCCACCCGCCTCAGCCTCCCAAAGTGTTGTGCCAGGCCCCAGATCTTCACTATTGCATCATATGGTCGCTGCAAAGCCCTGACTAGGAGCATACCCCAACCTCCAAGGCAAGAGATAATCGAATGGTTTTCCTTTTTTTTTTTTTTTTCCTTTTCCAGATAGAGATTGGCACAACGATGGAATGGTTTTCAAGAGGCCAAGTAGGACCAGCTGTGGGTTTATCCCATTCTACCTGAGGATTTTACACAATATATTGAGTGCAGGAATTGCATGCAATTATTGCACTCAGTAATATACCAAACCACTCCTAGCTTTGTTTAGACCCTAGACTTGGGCCCTCATCCTTCTCATAGACCTCTTGCGAGGATTTTCCCCTTTTACAGATTTACACTCAGTCCGGTGCATAAACACTTGAGCACCTACAATCTCACAGCCAACTCACTGCCGACATCCAGTGACTCACAGTTAAGAGAGCTACAGCAGCAGCTCTGACCAAAGTGATGACCAACTACTTAACATGAATTAGAAACAGAGCGGAAAAAACAACACACCTTTAGCCAGCTCTGCATTAAGAACCAAGTCTCCACCTTAAACACCAAACCCCCGTCCCTCAGTAGTCCTGTGTACTCCCAAAGCCCCAGTTTACCGCAGCCTCAAGCAGCCTCGTCTAAAAAATTAAGAAAGGGCCTGTGATGAGCATTGCAGGTTAAACAGGAACAGGGGACTCAAGCGCGGAGTCTGTCACTCTGTTTCTGGGAGGGGAGGGGCTGCACAGTGTGCAATGGGGCTGGCTGGTAAAGGGAGGAACAGGTGACAGCCACACTGTCCCAAGGGTGAACCTGGCCCTGCTATGGATTAGAACTATGACTAATAGGCTGGGCGTGGTGGCTCATGCCTGCAATCCCAGCACTTTGGGAGGCCGGGCGGGCAGATAGCCTGAGGTCAGCAGTTCAAGACCAGTCTGGCCAAGATGGTGAAACCCGTATCTACTAAAAATAACAAAAAACTAACCAGGTGTGGTGGCGGGAGCCTGTAATCCCAGCTACACAGTCAGGAGACTGAGGCAGGACAATCGCTTGAACCTGGGAGGTGGAGGTTGCAGTGAGCTAAGATTACACCACTTCACTCTAGCCTAGGCAACAGAGCGCAAGACTCCACCTCAGAAACAAAACAAAATAAAACAAAAAAAACCCCAAAAACTATGGATAATAAAGCATGACAGACCTTAAGATGCCAAATGATTTTCTCCTCTGCTGTCATGCCCACAGAGTAACTTCTCCAAGGTCACACATTAAATACGGGCACAGGAACACTCATTCCTTATGCTCAATGACTTTGTTTTCTCACTCCCACATGCTATCAAGAGAAGGGGGAGTGCCCCAGGGGCCTGACCTTAGCTGAAGGAATGGCAGGCTCTCCACTGATCCCATTCTTACCCTGGACCAGGTCTCACCTGCGGCTTGGGGAACTCACAGAAAGACAAGTTTCGTATAACCCCGGACTTTTTCTTTTGGCAGCCAACAATTGGTCACATTGCACATTTCAAGGTTACAGAGGAGGCCCACCGTATACACGCGGGGCAGGAGCAGATAAATCTTGCTCGGGGCTTTACAATAAAGCTACAGCGCGTGTTCCAGAAGTTGACTACATCTGGAAGCAGGAAGACAAACTCTGGAAGAAGTACCCTAGAGACTCCAGGAACCCCTTAACTCCTGGGCTTTCGGGACTCTTCAGCGTGGGGCCTTTTTCTTAGACGTCGAGAGACCTCCTTTTCTGGACCATAGTGGAGGGATGTGTAGGTCATCGGCTAAGCTGGGCGGGTCGGGGAGGGCAGGGGGAGTACAGTTCCTTAGGATCTCAGCAGAGGTTAGACTATCAATGGCCAAGGGTTCAGAGGCAGGAAAAAAGGCCGTTTTTTGGGGGTTGGCTGGGGACACTCCCCTTCCTTCCTCTCTCCGATTAAATATAAAAGCCGATGATGATGAAGATTGAGAAGACGAGGAAAATGGCAGCCACGTCTCGGGTCTCCTCCCAGCGGAGGCCTTTCAGGGACGCATTCTCCTGCCTTTTGCGAAGGGCCTCCCGCCGGGCCCTCAGGCGCCGTTCCCGCTCCAGTTGTTCCCCGTAGTGGGCCTGGTAGAAGGCGTCAAAGTTGAACATCGTGCGGTTGGCGCCGGGGGCGGCCCGAGAACCGTAGTAGGTCCGAGAAGTAGGCGGCGGGGGACGCGGCGAGCCGGGGTCGGGTGCGGGCGTCCTGGAGGGCCGGACGCCGGGTCCGCGCAGGTCCTCGTCGCTGAGGAGGCCGCGATCATACTTACGACGGAGGGTGGCACTGCCCAGCACCACGTAGGCCTGGGAGATGCGCGTGAAGCGCTCGGCAGCCTCCGAGCTCCCAGAGTTGCGGTCCGGGTGGTAGAGAAAGCACTGACGGTAGTAAGCCGCCTTGATTTGGGCCTGCGTGGCTGTGGAGGGGACGCCGAGCAGATCATAGAGCGCCGTGCGCGAGTACGAGCAGTCGCCCTGAGAATAAGTCCTCGCTCCCAGGCCCAGGCCGGGTGTAGAATTTAGTGGAAAAGCACGGGCTTGCAGCAACCTCCACGGTAACAGCCGCGACCACCATCCCCTGCGCATGGCTGCCATCTTGAATTGATTAGGCGGGCGGTGCAAGAGAAACTGGCCAATGAGAGGCGCCGGTTGGTCGCCCTGTAGCCAGTCACGTAAGGGGGGCGGGCAAGGAGGGGTGGAGCATGCGTATTACCAAGCGGTCGCCGGGCTGATGACATAAAAGCCGGGTTCCGGAAAACGCCAGTCGCAGGCGTGCTGCTGAGGCGTGAGTATGGCGTCTCGCGGCCGGCGTCCGGAGCATGGTGGACCACCGGAGCTGGTAAGTTCCCGGGCCCGCGGACACCCCTCTTCCCACTTCTACGGCCGCCGCGTCTGAATTCCTCCACTACCTGCCATTTCTTTTTCTTTTTTTTTTTTGCAGTTTTATGATGAGAAAGAAGCCCGGAAATACGTTCGCAAGTGAGGGGAGCCCGAGTACTGCGCGGTGTCCGGGGGTCGGGAAGCGGCAAGTTGTCCCGGTTGCTGGCGTTGCCTGGAAAGCTCGTAGAATTTGGGGGTGCGGGGAGGGAAGGACCCGGGTGGGTGCCTTTTCTGTCTCTGGTAAATCAACTTTGCCGATCTCTCTGGGCCTCGGTATCTCAGCATTGAGGTAGGGGTGATCGCGCTTGCTTTTCCGTGGGTGGTTTTTAAAGTCGAGTGTGACAACTTGTAAGCATGTGGTAAAAGAGGCGCTGGGCGGTGGGTATGGGCGAGGGGTCAGTCTTGGTGGGGGGAAGGAAGTAATTGGTGTCCGTAGGATGCTTATCGTGGCGCCTTGTTTGCCAATAAATGTTCGCGACAGCCGTTGGTGTGTTATTGTCTGAATTTCATAGAGGGTGGTTTGTACGAACTACAGAGTTGTGGCCAGGTGGGGATGGCTCGCGCCTGTAATCTCAGCAGTCCCAGCGCTTTGGGAGGCTGAGGTGGGAGGATCGGTTGAGCTTGAGAGTTCGAGACCAGCCTAGGCAACGTCGCGAGCCCCCGTCTCCCCCCAGAAATAAAAAAATTAGGCGGGCGTGGTGGCTCCCCTCGGCCTCTCCAGTAGCTGCGACCACAGGCGCGCGCCACCGCGGGTGGCGTATTTTTTTAATTTTTTGTAGCGACGGGGTCTCGCCGTGTTGCCCAACGTGGTCTAATCCCAGGGCTCAAGTGATCCTCCCGCCTTTGTCTCCTGAACTGTTAGGATTGCAGGCGTGAGCCACCGCACCTCGTCTTTAAAAAAAAAAAAAAAAAAAGAAAAAAAAAAAGAGGTGGGGGCGGAGGCAGGCGCGGTGGCTCACGCCTGCAATCCCAACACTTTGGGAGGCCGAGGCGGGCGGATCACTTGAGGTCAGGAGTTCGAGACCAGCATGGCCAATATGGCGAAACCCCAGCTCTACTGAAAACACAAAATTAGTCGGGCGCGATGGTGGACTTCTGTAATCCCAGCTAGTCGGAAGGCTGAGGCAGGAGAATTCGCTCGAACCCGGGACGGGGAGGTTGCAGTGAGCCGACATCACGGCACTGCACTCCAGCCTGGGCGACAGAGAAAGACTTTGTCTCAAAAAAAAAAAAAAGGTATTTTGTGGTTTTTCCATGCTTTCTCACTGAGAGACTAGCCGTATTTAAGTAAATGGCTATTGTCTGGGCACGGGGTCTCACGCCAGTAATCCCAGCCCTTTGGGAGGCCGAGGCGGATGGATGACCTGAGGTAGGGAAGGAGACCAACCTGGCCAACGTGGTGAAATCCCGTCTCTACTGAAAATACAAAAATTAGCCAGCCTATGGGAGGCTGAGGCAGGAGAATCTCTTGAACCTGAGAGGCAGAGGTTGCAGTGAGCTGCAATCGCACCACTATACTCCAGCCTTGGCAACAGAGTGAGACCCTGACTCAGTCAATCAATAAATAGCTATTGGATACTGTTTCTTTTTTTACGGACAGGGTCTGTCTGTTGCCCAGGCAGGAGTACCATGGCATGATCCCTGCCGACTGCCGATTGCAGCCTCAAGCCATCCTCCCCAGTAGCCGGAACTAGAGGCACTTGCCACCACGCTGGCTGAAATAGCTTGATATTTTTGTGTGTGTGTGAGACAGGGTCTCATTCTGTCGCCCAGGCTGAAGTGCTGCAGTGGCTGCAACCTCACCTCCCGGGTAGTTGGGAACTACAGGCGCACCACTTCACGCCCGGCTAGTTTGTGTAATTTTTTTGTGTAGAGGGGGTTTTGCTGCGTTGCCCAAGGATCTGGTAAGTTGCTCACGGGATCTGTCTGCCTTGACCTGCCAAAGTACTGGGATTATAGGCGTGAGCCACCAGGCCCGGTCCTTACTGCTGACTTTTTATGTCGATTATATGTTGAAGTGGTACTTTGAACATATTGGGTTAAAGAAAATACGTTATCAAACGTATGGGGTTAAAAATAATGACTCTAGTTTCTTTCACCTGTTTAAGTTTCTTTTTGACTGGCTATTGGGAGGCCATACGTGGCTCGTGTTGTGTTTCTCATGGACTGTGCTTCTGTAGGTTTTTGTGCATTATTGATCCTTCTAGATGAGAGAAACTATGGAGGATAATTCTTGCAGAAAATGTTTTCGCCGGGCGCGGTGGCTCAAGCCTGTAATCCCAGCACTTTGGGAGGCCGAGACGGGTGGATCACGAGGTCAGGAGATCGAGACCATCCTGGCTAAAACGGTGAAACCCCGTCTCTACTAAAAAATACAAAAAACTAGCCGGGCGAGGTGGCGGGCGCCTGTAGTCCCAGCTACTCGGGAGGCTGAGGCAGGAGAATGGTGGGAACCCGGGAGGCGGAGCTTGTAGTGAGCTGAGATCTGGCCACTGCACTCCAGCCTGGGCGGCAGAGCGAGACTCCGCCTCAAAAAAAAAAAAAAAAAAAAAAAGAAAATGTTTTCAACAAATGCTAGAGCAGCCCAGCCTAATAGAGTTGCAGATCCCAATGGTTGTTTATTATTAGGAAAGTGATTTGCTTTTTACACATCTGCTTGGCAGCTGGTACAGTGATAATTTGTTACCACAAAATAACATGGTCCTGAATTACATGGAATTTGGGGGTCACTTTTAAATAGTTGAATTTGTTGATCCCAACTTAGAAGGGGTCAGAAAAGAGTACCTTGGGATGATTGATCCTTTTTTTTTTTAAACTTGGCTTTTTTTTTTTTTATTTGGTCTGGGGGAGGTATTCACCCAGAACTCCTTTACCATGTCCACTTGTGTTTCTGCCTTCCCAGCTCACGGATGATTGATATCCAGACCAGGATGGCTGGGCGAGCACTGGAGCTTCTTTATCTGCCAGAGAATAAGCCCTGTTACCTGCTGGATATTGGGTGAGATTCTGGGGCCTGGTTCAGATTGTCTAAGGTGGTGAAGTACCTTTGCAAACTGACCGTGAGTCTATGATCGTGTCTTCCAGCTGTGGCACTGGGCTGAGTGGAAGTTATCTCTCAGATGAAGGGCACTATTGGGTGGGCCTGGATATCAGCCCTGCCATGCTGGGTAAGTATGTCCTGTCTGGCACCAGGGTGGATTACTCTGATGGGTGTGGAGAAGCCACAGGTATTGTCTCTTTCTCTGATTGTCTTTTCTCTAACGTAGATGAGGCCGTGGACCGAGAGATAGAGGGAGACCTACTGCTGGGCGATATGGGCCAGGGCATCCCATTCAAGCCGGGCACATTTGACGGTTGCATCAGGTGAGGGTCTTCACTTCCTGCTTTTATTTATTTAGAGACGGGGTCTCACTCTGTCATTTAGGCTCTAGTGCAGTGTCTGTGATTACGGCTCACACTGCAGCCTCCACCTCCTGGGTTCAGGTGATCTGCCCACCTCAGCCTCCTGAGTAGCTGGGACTACAGGCCCATGCCACCATACGTAGCTAATTTTTTTTTTTTCTGTTGAGACGGAGTCTTGCTCTGTCACCAGGCTGGAGTGCAGTGGTGTGATCTGGGCTCACTGCAACCTCTGCCTCCCAGGCTCAAGTGATTCTCCTGTCTCAGCCTCCCAAGTAGCTGGGATTACAGGAGCGTGCCACCACACCCAGCTAATTTTCGTATTTTTAATGGAGACAGAGTTTCACCATGTTGGCTGGGATGGTTTCAATCTCCTGACCTCGTGATCCACCCGCCTTGGCCTCTCAAAGTGCTGGGATTACAGGTGTGAGCCACCGCGATCAGCTTACTTTTTTTTTGTATTTGTTGTAGAGATGCCATGTTGCCCAGGTGATCCACCCACTTGGGCCTCCCAAAATGCTGGAAATTACAGGTGTGAGCCACCCCGGCCACTTCCTGCTTTTAGTCCTGTAGGCCAGTGCTTCCCAAACCTGGCTGTGCAGCAGTCACGCAGATATTTACAAATACACATCCCATGGGATTTTCAGATTTACAAGGTTAGAATAAGGCCTAAGAGTGTATTTTTTTGGATTCTAAAACTTTTCAGTCTGGCCAACACAGTGAAACCCAGTCTCTACTAAAAAGCCAGGCACGGTGGTGGGCACCTGTAGTCCCAGCTAGCTACTAAGGAGGCTGAGGCAGGAGAATTGCTTGAACCTGGGAGGCAGAGGTTGCAATGAGTCAAGACCACACCACTGCACTTCCAGCCTGGGTGATAGAGCGAGACTTCATCTCAAAAGTAAAACTTGTCTACTATTGTGATTATTTTGCATTGCCAGGTTCAGGCACCACTGGTACAGATTCTATGTTGGCTTTGTGTGTCTGGTGGGGGAGGGGAGGTGGTCTTTTAGCCTCTAGCGGCCATTTAGCAGACATCTTGTGGGCCCCAACAGCAATCTTTATTTGCCAACAAATAACTCTGGTGGAGAGCGGCGGGGCTTGCTCTAATCTCTTCAGTGCTCCAGAGTCCTTTCTCTGTAATCAGGGTTGGATTAAACATCGGCATAGCACTTTGATAACAGATCTTAGAGCGTTAAAATTGATTACGTTTTCCTTAGGCTGCTGCAATCAGTTCTGTTTAGTTTTTGGTGCAATGTGAGAGTGAAGGTAAGAAAATAGGGGAGACCTCCTTTGGTTATCCTAGGTTGAGTGGTGGGGATGTGAAGTGGGGAGCCAGGTGAGAGGTAAAAATTTGGATTAGAAGATTTTCCTTTTACATCTTGGAACAAGACCCAGAGGGGTTGGGGAATAATTTCAAGGGTAGCAGATGCTTTTTGGTAATGGTCAGGTGAGGTGTTCTAAGCTGTGAAAAGCCGAAGGCCAGCAGTATGGTCTGTATGTTTCGGAAGGGGGGTGGTCAGTTTTGTCTGTTTTGGGGGAGAGGTGAGGTGGTATAGCACACTTTTTTTTTTTTGGAGATGGAGTCTCACTCTGTTGCCCAGGCTGGAGTGCAATGGCACGATCTCAGCTCACTGCAACCTCCACCTCCCGGGTTCAAGCAATTCTCCTGCCTCAGCCTCCTGAGTAGCTGGGATTACAGGCGCTCACCACTATGCTCGGCTGATTTTGTATTTTCGTGGAGACGGGGTTTCACCATGTTGGCCAGGCTGGTACTGAACTCCTGACTTTGTGATCCCCCTGCCTCAGCCTCCCAAAGTGCTGGGATTACAGGTGTGAGCCACCGCACACGGCCCAGACTTTCTTTTGTAAACATTTGCTACATGTGAGACATACAAGTTACTGTGGAGTACGGGGAAATGAAACAGTCTCTGTGTTTAAGACTCTCCACGGTTTATTAGGTGCTTTAGGACTTGGACCAGGCAACTGAATATAAGGCCATGAGTGGTGTGTGCCCTAGAGAGTCGTGGAGCTGCCAGAGCACAGGAAAGCCTTGGGTGAAGGGGCTGCGCCTTGAAGGCTGGGAGGAATTTGGATAGTCAAGGAGAGGGTTTCCGAGTGAGGGAACAGTGGGCAGAGGCACTGACGCTAGTGGGAAAGGGTCTGAGATGAGAGTGATGAATGAGAGATTCCACAGAAGATGGCGTTGTGTGTGGTTGGTTCCTAGAAGGCACCTAAGTATGTCCTAAGAAGTTTGGGCTTGATGGATGATGGGGGGTTGGCAGGTGACGGGATCAGATGTGTGTTTAAGGAAGGTGATTTTCAGATGGAAGAGAAGAGGGAGTTAGGTGGAAACATTTGAGTTGGTAGCGCTGAGCATTGGTGGGGGGACGTGAAAGTTGGGAGAGGCTGTGGGAGTGGAGGTAGGGCTCTGCATGTGTGTGTACAGCAGAGGGAGGGGAAGGGCAGGAAGGAAGACATAGTGACTGCTTGACGGTTTTTTTAGTTTATTTTTTGAGATGGAGGCTTGCTCTGTTGCCCAGGCTGGAGTGCAGTGGTGCAGTCTCAGCTTATTGCAAACTCCGCCTCCTGGGTTCAAGTGATTCTTCTGCCTCAGCCTCCTGAGTAGCTGGGATTACAGGCACATGCCACCACGCCGAGCTAATTTTTGTATTTTTAGTAGCAACCGGGTTTCACCGTATTGGTCTGGCTGGCCGCAAACTCCTGACTTCAGGTGATCCACCTGCCTCAGTCTCCCAAAATACTGGGATTACGAGTGTGAGTCACCGTGCTTGGCCGCTTGAGGTTTTAAATCTGGGGGTTGTGAAAACACTTAACAGGTAGAGTGGAAGGGAGTGATTTAAGAGGAAGGGTGATGGGTGGCTGTGTGTGTGTGAATAGTCTAAAGCCTGTTTCCTTGGATTGGAGGAAGGGAACAAGGAGGGGTGTGTGGGCAGACAGTCTTGACACGGAGGAATTCTCAAGTTGAGATGCAGATGGAAACAAGGTTGAGGAAAGGTTTCTGGGGCTGACTGAGGGACATGAATGCTGTCCTTCTGTATGTCCTATTTTCCCAGTGTTGTAGAATCATGACCTGCAGTGGACTTGCACTTTTTTCTTTGTCTTTAAATTTTTAAACTTTAAAATACTTTTGAGTAGAGATGGGGTCTTGCTATGTTGTCCAGGCTAGTTTTGAACTCCTGGCCTCAGGCAATTTTGTCTTGGCCTCAGAAAATGCTGGGATTACAGGGCATGAGCCACTGTACGTGGCCTGAACCTGCACTTTCTAAGAAGGGAAGCTGTGGGAGGAGGGGTTTCTCTTGGAGATCCAAGACGGATGATGTTGAGAAGCTTGAAGCGGTGAGGGGAGCAATGTGGATTGCTCCCTTGCCTGACTAGGTCCGTTCCTTTTTAGCATTTCTGCTGTGCAGTGGCTGTGTAATGCTAACAAGAAGTCTGAAAACCCTGCCAAGCGCCTGTACTGCTTTTTTGCTTCTCTTTTTTCTGTTCTCGTGAGTATAAGATCTTCTCCCCATCTGGGTTAGCTGCCTGTCCCTCCGTAGCCCTGCAGGTAGAGTGAGGAAATTGAGGTGTCCCATGATGGGAACGCTACTCATATGGGACCGCAGGACCTTACTGTGGTTGCTTCTGTCCAGGTTCTCAGCCTAAAGAAGTTCAAGCTCAGTGGACTGGTATACGCTCATCAAACCCAGAAGTCACTGATGGCAAAATCGGAGACCAATTTAGTAACTTGTAATAGGGCCTACTTCTGTTGATTGGTATTCCTATGTCTGTTACTCTGAGTTTTAATCAGAAGTTGGTTTGGGGGCCAGAAGTTGGTTTGGGGGCATGGACTGAGCAGAGTGAGGACAAGAGATGTCGTGTTGAGACCATCCAGAGGGGTACCTTCCAAAGTGCCCACATGCTTCTGACTCCTCACTTCTCCCTCCACCTAATGCTGATCCTTTTCCTCGGATGGGGAACAGGATAGTTATTTACCGCAGAGAGAGCCTATATTAGCTTTATCTTGCTTTTTTAACTAATGATGTTAATTTCAGTTGTTCACTAAGATTAGATGATAGTCTGAGATTTTAAGTCCTAAAAATGAGTTCTTTTTAAATCTTACTTGTTTTTTGAGACAGACTTTTGCTCTGTTGCCTGGGATGGAGTGCAGTGGTGTGATGGTAGCTCACTGTGCCCTCGAAATCTTGGTCTCAGCTTCTCAAGTAGCTTGGGCTACAGGCACACACCACCATGCCAGGCTAATTTTTTACTTACTTTTTTTTTAGAGATGGTGTCTAGCTATGTTGCCCAGGCTGGTGTTAAACTCCTGGCTTCAAGCAATCCTCCTGCATCAGCCTCCCAAAGTGATGGAATTTTAGGTGTAAGCCACTGTGCCAGCTTAAAAATGAGTCCGTTTTGAAGGATCTGAGTGGTTTTTGCCTCCTTAGCCTGGTCCAGCCCACCCCTAGTTTTCCTGGGGTGAACTGCTCTTGCCGACAGCTAGCCGCTGGTCTTTCATGGAGTGGACTCCTCCTGCCGATCTGGCCGCTGGTCTTTCGTGGGGTGGACTGCTCCTGCTGATTTGGCCACTGGTTTTTTCTGGGTTGGACTGCCCCTGCCAATCTGGCCACTGGTCTTGTGTGTCACATGAGTTTTCCTCCTGGCGTACTGGCTTAATATTGTAGTTCCGAGGGCCTTTATGTTTCCTCTTCTCCCTGCTGGAAGGCTCTTCCCCTCTACGTTTAAACAGCCAGCTCCTCACTCCATTCAAATCTCTGCTCAAGTGTCCATCTGAAACAGACCTTTTGGAACCGAAAGTAAACTGAACTGAAAGGAAACTGTCACTTTGTCCAATTCCTCTTTTTGCAACAAAGGAAAAATTGCTACTGTAAATGAGTTGCCTCCCCTACTAAAATGTGAGCTCCAAAGTTCAGGTTGATCTCTTGTTCATGACTATCCCCAGCCCTAACAGCAGTGCCTCATCCATAATGGAAACTCAGGAAATACTCGGTGAATGAAGGGAGGGAGGGTGTCCAGGCCCTAAGCTGATGCGGTCATTTGTAAGACAGTGATGTTCCTGTTTCTTTCAGGTCCGGGGATCCCGAGCTGTCCTGCAGCTATACCCTGAGAACTCAGAGCAGGTGAGTCCCTTGCCTACTGGGTGTGCAGGGGAGCGGGGGGACTCATCAGGTAAGCTGTCCTGGGGAAGCGACAAAGAACCTTATGCAGATTGACGGGAAAAGGAGAAAACATGCACCCTAGTGTGGCCCCTGATGGCACATTTGATGACCTGATATCCTGAGGGGGGGGCGGCATTTGCAGAGGTGGGGTGGGATGTCTTCCCTTGGCAGATGACATGGTATTATAGATAAGGTAATACGACTAATTTCCATAACCAAATAAGTGAATGCCATTTAGGAAGGGGGAGAGGGCAGCGACAGTTGTCTGTTGTGTGATGTATAATTAAGGAATGGCGGAGCAGGATGTAGATGTTGAAAGATAAGTGAAGAGCTGTTCCTGACTAATAACATGAATGAGTCTGGCTTCCAGTTGTGGCCATCTCCTTCCTAAACTTGAGTGGAGAGCTGGGTCCCTGCGCTGGAAAGTGAGAATGAGAGGAGTTGCTTTGTTGTGTAATTCTCCTGAGCGAGGTGTGGGCCATGCCTGCACTTTTCTCTACGTGGCTTACAGCGACCTTAAGTTCTCCCAGGCAGGATTCGTCCTGGGGCAGACTGGTTTCTGAAGGAGGGGAGGGAGGTAAAGCTGTCTGCTCCTCTCACCTCCGCTGCCTGACCCACTGCCTTTCTTTCTTCAGTTGGAGCTGATCACAACCCAGGCCACAAAGGCGGGCTTCTCCGGTGGCATGGTGGTGGACTACCCTAACAGTGCCAAAGCAAAGAAGTGAGCGCTGGGGGCTGGTGTGCTGCCTGGGCTGCAGGAGGGAGGGTACTGGCATAGCCCTTTCAGGCCACTCAGTGGTGCAGAGGAGTGCTGGGGTGTGGGTCACCAGGGTCCAGGCAGGCGGGGTGGGGAGACGGGGTGGCGAGAACTTGTCTCCCTATGGGGTTTCTCCACCCAGTCCTCACGTTGCACTTTCTCCTTTCAGATTCTACCTCTGCTTGTTTTCTGGGCCTTCGACCTTTATACCAGAGGTGAGGGACACTGGGTTTGCCAGCAGGCCTGTGTCTTGACTTCCAGGCAGTGGGGCTCAGTCTGCAGAGCCTGCTGGGAGAACACTGGTGGGGAAGTAGGGCCCAGCCCCAGAGTGCAGAGCCTGGAGTGCTCACGTCCTCTGGAATCCGGAGGCAGAGACCTCTGCTCTTCAGGTCCCACAAAGGCATGTCGGTTCCTTCTCATGGGACTGGACCTTGTCCCTGTTGGAAGGGCTCAGGCCTGGGTGCCCGGGCTTCTGGAGTGGGAAACGTGGGTTGAGAACTCTTCAGGGTGACCTAAGTGCACTTTGGTTCCTGCAGGGGCTGAGTGAAAATCAGGATGAAGATGAACCCAGGGAGTCTGTGTTCACCAATGAGAGGTAAAGCAACTGCTGAACCCTGCCCCGGCTGCAGCGGGGGCTGCCACATTTGTTAGATGTGGACTTTCCCTCTGCCCTCCCCCAAGCCTCTCAGGTCACATGCAGCAGGGACACCAAGGTGGTGGCAGAAACATCAGGCCCCGTTTGGACTGTGCCTGTTTGGGGCTAGGAGTTTGGGGTCCTGGATGTCTGCGGGCAGCCATGCAGCTTGGAGCTCCCTTTGTGAGCCCGCACGTACCCCTTCCTCTTGCCACGCCTGGCAGGCCATCTCCTTCCTGATGCTGCCCTCCACCTGCATCCGGGACCCTCTCCCTCGGGTGCCGTGGTTCCCCCTTCCCTCCTGCATGCTCATCTTGACTGTCCTGGGTGACTCCGGTCGGCACACAGGCATGCTGCACAAGTTCTCCTTTTCTAGAAAAGTTCCTCCCTTAATTAACCCCATAACAACTGCTAACCGCCCAATTGATCTGCTTGCCTTCATAGCAGAACTCAGACCTGCCTCTTTCTTCTTCCCTCCTGCCATTCTCTCACTCCACTTCTCAGGCTGACAATTCTGTCTTACCAAAACTCGTTCTTGTCGAGGCCACCACCAGTTTCTGTCAAGCCACGTCTGGTCACTTCTGACCTTTTTTCTTGTCCTGCCTGCTCAGTAGGGTCGGAGGCAGCAGCGCACTCCCTCCTTGACACTTCCTTCACTTGGCCTTCCACCCACCGTTGTGGTTTCCTCAGCCTTCCTGGCTGCTCCTCAGTCCACTGCTGCTTCCTCCTCGAGTCCCGGGCCCAGCCTGGATTGGATCCCTTCTCTATCCGTGGTGTGTAAATGCCAGCCAGAAGCTCCTGCCTCCCAAATGTGTATCTTCATTCTCTGCCACCTGGCGTTTCCCAGTGCCTCCTCGGTGTCCATACCTGGACTTTACATGGGTACCTCAAACAGAACAGCTCTTGGTTTTCATCCCCTAAGCGTTCTCTCTCTCTCTTTTTTTTTTTCTTTTTTTTTTTTTGAGACAGGGTCTTGCTCTCTTACCCAGGCTAGGGTGCAGTGGTGGAATCTTAGCTCACTGCAGCCTCAAACTCCTGGGCTCAAATGATCCTCCTGCCTCAGCCTCCCAAGTAGCTGAGACTACAACTGCATGCCACCATGCCTGGTTAATTTTTAGAGTTTTTGGTGGAGATGGGGTCTTGCCATGTTGTGCAGGCTGGTCTTGAACTCCTGGCCTCAAGGAGTTCCCTTGTCTCAGCCTCCCAAAGTTCTGGGATGATTGGTGTGAGCCACCATGCCTAGCCATCCTCCATTTTTTTGTGTGAGATGGAGTCTCACTCTGTCATCTGGGCTGGAGTGCAGTGGCTCAATCTCAACTCACTGCAGCCTCCGCCTCCCGGGTTCAAGCCATTCTCCTGCCTCAGCCTCCCAAGTAGCTGGGATTGCAGGCGCCCGCCATTACACCCAGCTAATTTTTGTGTTTTTGGTAGGGGGGGGGGTTTCGCCATGTTGGCCACGCTGGTCTCGAACTCCTGACCTCGTGATCTGCCTGCCTTGGCCTCCCAAAGTGCTGGGATTACAGGCGTGAACTACTGTGCCCAGCCTCATCCTCCATTCTTTGCCATTCTTGATCATTCCTGTCTCCCTACATTTCACATCCCGTCAGCCTGTCATTGAGCCCTGCTGTCCGTCCCTCAGTGTGTATCGCCGTGCTGGCCCTCCCTGCTTCCAACAGTCTAATCCAGCAGAGCCTAATCCAGCACTACGCCTAGCCTGGATTGCTGAAACAGCTGTCTACCTTGTCTCCCTGCCTTTGCAGTCTTTGCTTCTTGCAGATTATTTTCTGCATAGCAGCAAAACTGGTCTTTTTCTCTTTTTTCTAAAATGTAAGTTGTATCTTGACATTACTCTTTCACTGTCTTCCTTGCAGTTCCGCTCCCCGCTTGGGTTGATTTTTCTTAACACCCTTCGCTGCTCTAAGTCATACATAGCAGTTGACTTGGTTACTATTTGTATCTCCAGCTAGAATGAAAACTTGCTGAGGACTGGTATTGTATCCCTGACGTTGACAATAGTGTCTTGTTAGTAAAACGTGCTCAGTATTTTTCTGAATGAATAGTTGATGATAAGGTAGTGAAGAGGGAGGTTATTTCTGAGTTCCAGTTGACATGAGGGAAAGGTCTTAAGACCTTTAAGACATTTAAGAGGAAAAATGAGCCCCAAATGCACGTGTGGGGAAGGCCCACAGCTGGGCGCAGCCAGGCATGTTCCTTGCGTCCACCATAGGTTTATGCTGCCTGACCCCTTGGGTCTTTGCTCATTTCCCTTAGCTTCCCTAGTTCATTCCCCATGGGCAGCTGGGGCCCTTCTGGATGACCTCTTCTCTCAGGGGTCCATCTTGTGCTCCCAGGGTGCACTCCCATCTCCTTCCTCACAGGGGAGGTACACATTGCCTCATCTACTCCATGCATCTTAGGATCCCTTTTGTCCTCACACTGGGGTCTTCAGACGACATGTCCTAAAAGTAAACACAGGTAAGCTGAATGACGTGAGCATCCATTCCTCAGCTATCTGAAAAGTGGGGGTAGTGCCACCCATCTTGGCAGTGTGTTCAGGGTGCCCAGCACATACCTTGCCATCCCTCGTTCTGTAGGCTCACACTTTCAGTTCCTCAGATGAGGTAGAGAGCAGGGAAGGGCTTCTGTTACTGTCACCTCAGTCTAACCACATTCAGGACACCTGTTTATTTTAAATAAATAGATGAATTAAGTCTTTTAAGCCTTTACCTAATCAGTCTCCAGGCTCTCTTTTTGGCCTGTTCCTTCTTTCCTCCTGGCTTCCTCCCTCCCACGCCTCTCATGTGCCTCCTACAGGGCTGGACCCCCACTTCTCTTGGGACCTGTGCTTTGGGGCACTCCCTGTCTTCACCTCCTCCCTTTAGCTCCCTTGATGACTTTCCCCCTTGCTGCTTCTCCCATGGCCCACCTGTTGGCCCCTCTTTGCCACCCTGCCCTGGCTTTGTACTCCTTGTAGAACCTTGAGATGATGACTCCTGTGTCCCCAGTCCTGCTCTGCAACTGCTCCTGCTTTGTGCTGGCCCCTCAGGCTCAGGCACCCAAATGGCAGCACCTTGGCTTGCCCTCTCGTTTCTACGGATGGTCACAGGGGTGTTCGGGGTTACCCCAGCCCTCTTTCCTTCTTCCTTCACGCCCCTCAGTCCTTCCTTTTCAGCCCCTCCTTTCCATCCCTGTCTTCCTGCCCCCGAGCTGTGGACCCTAAGCTCCTGCCGTGAACTGTCCACTGTGCTTTTGAAGTTCAGGTGATGATGTGTCACTGCATTGGTAGAAAGCGGCCTGCTTACTGCTGCTTAGCTGCTTCCCAAAGAGGGAACAGACTGCTTGCTGGCGTTGAGATCTCCATACCTGGCCCAGCCCTCTCCTCTCCCCACCCAACAACCTCTGTGGCCCAGGTGGATGTGATTGGGAAGGAGGATGTCCAGAGTGAGGACTTGTGTTGTAGGGAAGGTGGAGCATCTGAGGGAAGGGGCATCTGAGGCCACCAGACTCAGAGGTAAGCTTGCCATGGATTCAAGTGGGGGCCAGCTGGGCAGCCCCATCCATGAGCCATCCATCAGCCATCCATCAGCTCATCGCTGTGTCCACCACAGGGTCCCATTCAGGATGTCGCGGCGGGGAATGGTGAGGAAGAGCCGGGCATGGGTGCTGGAGAAGAAGGAGCGGCACAGGCGCCAGGGCAGGTGAGTGCCAGCCTGGGAGCTGGCAGGGTGGGTGGGGGGGTGGATGCCTGTTGCCACTAAGAGCTCCAACTCCCCTGCATTTGAAGGGTCCAGGGCTGCTTTGATCTTTTTTTCTGAGACTGTTTTCCTTTTTTGCACAGGGAAGTCAGACCTGACACCCAGTACACTGGCCGCAAGCGCAAGCCCCGCTTCTAAGTCACCCCACAGTTCTGGACAGGCACTTGCCTCTGTACTTTTCTATATTGTTCAGCTGACAAAGTAGTATTTTAGAAAAGTTCTAAAGTTCTGAAAATGTTTTCTGCAGTAAAAAAAAAAAAAAAAAGTACTCTGGGCCGGGCGTGGTGGCTCACACCTGTAATCCCAGCACCTTGGGAGGCTGAGGCGGGAGGATCATTTGAGGCCAGGAGTTTAAGACGTGCCTGGGCAACATAATGAGACTTCGTTTCTAGGGGGGGAAAAAAAAAGCTCTGAGAGCATCTTATTTTGTTTAAAAGCAAGAAATAAAAATTCCTTTTGTGGAGCTCTGGCATCTCCCAGCTCTGTGATTCTCACCAAACTCTGGGTCCTCCTGGTGGGCTGCTGCTTAACTCCCCAGGCAGGAATCAGGTTTAAAAAACCTTAACGTGCATGAAAGCATTCTTTCCATTTGCAAGGAACAGAGTCCTTTAATTTGGGGCTCATACATAACTATATCATAATCACAGCAAGCGAAGTTGGGAAGAGGGCCCGGATGAAATGTGTTTGTGGTGCCCGCTGGCCAGTCTCTGGCTTCCCTTCCTGTGAAGGCCTTGCCAGTCCAGTGGCCCCGGCCTGAACGGTGGCACTGAGCTGCTGCACGGTCAGCTGCCGACCAGCCCAGCACTCAGATGTCTTGGGCTGATCTCTTGGCCGTCACTGGTGGTGGGAAAGGGCGGGTCCTGCTCTGGGGCGGTGTGGGGCTGCCCTGCAGGCTGTGATAGGAGAGGAGGTGGAATGGTTTGCCTGAGCCTTGTGCATGTGGGACGAGGCAAGATCTTGGGCATTGCACTACAGAGCTGGATCGGGTGTTCAGCAGCTTAAGACATTAGGCAATTGGTGCAGGGGCCCGAGGGGCCAGGTGTCTGGGAGAGGGGTGAGGCTTGGGGCCTGAGGATCCAAGCCCTGCAGTGGGGTCTCCTGCAGGTGTCAGATTCCAGGCCTCGAGTGTGGCCTCTGGGCCTGTTATCAGGGAGTAAGGCCTGGATGTTCTCCACTGTATGGCGGGAGACAGCTCTGAGGAAGTTGAACGTCCAGGGTGGGGTTGAGGCTGAGTTGGGATCCTCGCCTCTGAGCCCTTCCTCTTAGTGCCACATCCATTCATCCTCAAGTTCTAAGACTGCGACACTGCAGATGGCAAGAAGTCTAGAGCAGCCAGGCCAGGCACAACCTGTGGTCCCAGCTCCGTGGGAGGCTGAGGTGGGAGGCCAGCTTGGGCAACAGCGAGGACCCTCCTAAGGTTTTCCCCCAGGAGACCTGGGGAAGAAACCTAGAACAGAGGCCTGGTACAGATACAAATGTTTATTCTACATAAAAATTTCACAAAATGGGCAGCTGGTTGTACCAAGACCTTTGGTGAAGGGGTTAGGGGGAATCGCTGTTCAAGAAGGCAACACGGACGGTCACAGTCACTGGGCAGGAGTAAAGCCGAGGGAGGGTGGGGCACACGGACACGGCCCCATCCCCTGCTGCATGCACTCGCATGCATCTCCCTGCCTGTCCACGAGGGAGGGGGTGCTGGGGCGGGGGCACATTTCCCATGAGAAGCCCCAAGGTGGTGAGGAGGACGAGGTAGCCCTCCCTGGCTGGCTGCCGAATAGTGCATCCGGGACACCTGACACCCACGTGGCACGTTGATGGGGGATGGCAAGGGCAGGATGAGACTGCAGGCCTGAAATGACATCTGACTTCCCAGAGCGCAAGACAGCAGGGGCCACCATCCCAAACATGCAACGCTGGCTCGAGGGCCTGACAGCAGCCTGCTCTGCCTCCCTGGCTGCTGGGGTGGCTGGAGATGGGGCACCAACCAGCCCCTTCCAGAGGGACACCTGGGGTCAGGCCCAGCCTAAGGGGTTGCTCCTGGGGCTGGAGGAATGTCAGAAGGGAAGCTGAGGCCCAGGACCCGATGGACTTTGCCCCTAGGCAGGGGAGGGAGCCTGGAGCCATGGCAGCCTGAGTCTCCCTGGCAGTGATCAGCGATTGAGGCTCAGAGCTGGGCTGTCCCTCATGGCCACCTCTCCCCTAACCTGAAAAGCAGCACCATGTGGCCAGCTGGTCCCCACCCCTCAGGGCTCTGCTTGTGGGGACAGCTGGAGAGGCCAGAGGACACAGGGCAGGTCAGTTGGAGGCAAGGTTAGGGTCCCCAGGGAAGAGGAGAACCCAGGCCCACCGAGTTACTGAAGGCAAGGATGGCCTGTGTCACCCTGGCGGCCCTGCCTGGGTCTGCCCCTCGCTGCGCACACTTCGTCCCGCCCCGCTGGCTGCCTCCCTCTGCCTCTTCCATACAGACGCACACAAAGATCATGCACACAACACGGGGCGGGGACGGAGGGCCCATGGCAGAGAAGGGAGCATGGGGGCCAGGAGGGAGGGTGCTCTGAGCCAGAGGCGGGGGTTGGGAGGGCAGCCCAGCCAAGTAGCAGCAGCCAGGGCCTCCTCAGAGTGGCCCACCCGGAGTGGAGTGGCAGTTTGGGTGGCTTCTAGGCGAAGATGCCCCCGACAGTGGAGGCGATGACGATGCCCAGGATCACACAGCAGATGATGATCATGATTTTCTTCTGTGTGGGGAGCGGGCAGGAGAGGCCTCAGACAGTGGTGGTGTCAGGTGGGGTGGGACTACGGTGAAGGCTGAGGGCTGGACAGTCGCCAGGGATCCAAGCAGGGGAAGGTGACGGCCTCGAGGGAGCTGTCATGGGGAGCTCCCGAGAGCAGGGAGGGAGGTGGGATGGGGAGGGATGTAGGATGGTTGGGGGTCCCTAATGGGTGCTGGGGCATGGGCTTGGGCAGGGCTGGGCTACTGACCCGGCGCGCCTTGCTCTGGTACTTGACGGCTTTCTTGGTGTCAGACACAGCCCTTTCCACGTAGTCTACCGCGTGTTCCACGTTGTACTCGATCCTGTCAATCATCTCCCCCTGTGGGGCCAGGGGCACCCGAGCTCCAGAGGGCCCCCTCCTCAGGGTTGGGTTGGGGCTCGGGGCAGGACTTCAGGAAAACACCCTGAGGCCAGAGAGAAAAAGGGGGCATGAGGAGGATGGGGTACAGCTTCTCATCTGGCCCAGGCACCCTGGATGGGCTGTTAAGAGGGCCAGGCAGGCTCCCCAAGGCAGCTCCCACGTCTCCCCGCAAAGCAGCAATCCTGGGGGTGGAGCTGGCCATGCAGTCTCAGCTGAGGGTTGGGGACCATGCAGAGAACACTGTCAGAGAGGTGGCAATGTCAGGCAGAGGGAGGTGGGAGCAGGAGTGGGTGTGCTAGAGTCTGGGCCTGCCCTGGCCATAGCTCCTGAGGTGGCCATGGGTGGGCCTCCCCACACCCACATCCTCAGGCATGACGGCTCCATCCAGCTCTGTCTGCTGTCTGGGGTCTTCAGTCTTTAAGAACTTGAGTTTGAGACCATCAAACATCAAGGAGTTTGAGACCATCCTGGCCAACATGGTGAAACCCTGACTCTACTAAAAATACAAAAATTAGCTGGGCATGGTGGTACGCGTCCGTAGTTTCAGCTACTCGGGAGGCTGAGGCAGGAGAATCAGTTGAACCCGGGAGGCAGAGGTTGCAGTGAACCGAAATCCCACCACTGCACTCCAGCCTGGCGACAGAGCGAGACTCCGTCTCAAAAACAAAAAACAAAACAAAACAAAACAAAAAAAACCCTGCCCAGCCCCACAGCCCTCTTGAGCCCTGTGATCTGGTCCCATGATACCCCAGAGGCCAATCTGACCATGACACTGCCCCACAAGACTCCTAGGGCGTGTCTCCCTCTCCAAGTCCATCCATTGCCTTCACTGGCATCCACGTCACTGTGGTCTGTTTCTCACCAGATGGCGGCAGCAGCAGCCTCCTGACGGCCTCCCTGCTTCCTAACCAAGGTCACGTCACTCCCATACTTAAAACATTCCAACCTGGCTGGGTGCTGTGGCTCACATCTATGATCCCAGCACTTTGGGAGGCTGAGGTGGGAGGATCACTTGAGCCCAGGAGTTCTGAGACCAGCCTGGGCAACACAGCAAGATCCCATCTTTTGCTAAAACAAAAACAAACAACCCAAACCCCCTCCAATCTAGAAGAGACTGCAAATTCCTCAGCACACTGCCTGCCAAGGCCCCGTCCACCTCGTCTCCAGCTTCATCTCAGTTCCGACCACTCCTTGTGCCCCAGCACCATGGACCTCCTTTTTCTGTTCGTGAAGTAAGTCTGGGTCTTGCTGGGCTTGGGACCTTAGTGTTGCTGGGGCCAGCTCTTCATCTTCCCCTGTAAAGTCTTCACAGCTGGCTCCTTTTCACCGTTTTCTGGCATCAGTTCAAATGCCCCTTCCTGAGAGGCCTTCCTTGACCACTCACCCCAACAAAGGCAGCCGCCCCGTCGTGGGCACAGTGTTACTCCGAGTGTAACTTTGGAACCATAGTGGCTACGGCACCACCCTTGAGCTTGTCAGACAGGTATCTTCCCGGCCTTCCCTCACCTGCCAGACTCTGGGACAGGGACCTGGAAACTTGTAAGTCCTCCAGGTGACTCATTCAAGTTTGAGCCCCACTGAAGAACCTTCCATTTGTTCTTTGGCAGCCCTTTTGCCCAAAAGCTGTTCACTCCAGGAAGCAGGTCCCTCAGCTGTCCTGGTCACTGGGGAAATGCATGGCCCACAGTGGCCCCATGAGGAAACGGGAATGAGAGATGGCGGGGTGTAGGGGGTGGGGCCATGCAGGGCCTGGGGTCCTTGAAGGTCAAGCAGAGCCATGCAGAGGACAGGGACCTTCAGGTGGGCAGGGTCCTGGCGGCAGTTTCAACAGCGGGTGATTGGTTACCTGAGAACTTGGTGTCTCCCCGGCAGGGCAGCGTGTTGGGCAGAAAGGGTGAGGTTAGTGCAGCCCTGGGTGCCGGTGTGGGCTGGAGTGGAGGGCAAGGGGGCCTGGCGCTCACCTGGCTCTCCACAAGCATGGCCATGTCCATGAACATGTCGTGCAGCTCACGGATGCTGTTCTCCAGCTTGATGATCTCGCTGTGCCGCGTCTCAATTTCACTCAGAGCCTGCTTCGAGATGCTGGAGTCCATGATGATCTGGGGGTGGGAGCAGGGGGCTGGGACCCAGAGGCTTGCTGAGGGGCAGGGCAGAGGGCCGAGGGGGAGGGCATTTGGGGTGGGCAGAGCTGCTCTGGAAGGGCACCCAAGGCTTCCTCCCCAGCCACAGCCCTGCCCGCCTTGCTACCTGGCTGCCACCTGCTAGCTGTTATGTAATTTCTCTACGACCCAATCTCCTACCTGTAACCTGCGGCTAGTGACACTCTCCACCTGTGCTGGCCACAGAGCGAGTGCTCAGTGACAGTCCTTACCATCAGCGTTTTGCAGAGCCTAAGTTGACTGCCCCGTGGACCCAGGCCTGGAACCGCCTTTCTCTCGTCCCTTCCCCCCACACTGAATGTGACTGCTCCCCACCCCCCCCCCAGAACTCACAACCCCAAGCCTGCCTCGAACACCTGTGTGCCACCTCCTTCAGGGAGCACCCCTGCCCGGCTTCACGTGAACACGGAGATGGCCAAATGTCCTCCAGGAGGGGAAAAGGGCCCACGGATAAGAGGAGAAGCCCCTGGCGGCCGGCGAAAGGAAGTGGGTCCAATTGGGAGGCATCAGGAGACAGGGGTCTTGAGTCCACCTTTGCCACAGACATTTATGTGACCTCAGCCTGGTGTTTTCCCCTCTCTGGGACTCCTCCTTCCTTAAAACCTGCCTTACAAGGGGTCTGTGTCCACATACTGTCCAGACCCTGCACTAGGGGTCATGAACGTGGGGAACATGGTGAGGGGATCATGGCAGGAGGGGTGGGGCCCACACTCACCCCAGAGGCAAAGATGGCGGGGTTCCCACTCTCCAGCATGTCTTCCAGCTCCTCACTGGTCGTGGTCCTGCCGGCTGCAAGCGAGTGGGGTCACACTGAGCCCAGCCCTCTCCGGGGAGTTCAGCAGCAGCATCGGGCCCCGCCCCCTCCAGTCCCAGGCCCGGGCTCCCCCCCAGCCCCGAGATCAGCAGCAGCCTCAGGCCCCGCCCCTTCGGCCCTTAACACAGCAGGAGCCTCAGGCCCCCGCCTCTCCAGCCCCTAACTCAGCGGCTGCCTCGGGCCCCGCCCCTCCACGCCTCGCCCACTCCAGGTCCCGCCCCCAGCTCACCGAGGCAGCCCCAGGCCCCGCCCCCAGCTCACTGATCTCCAGCTGCCTCTGGATACGGCCCTTGCAGCGCTCGCGGTAGTCGGACTGCGTGGCGTTGTACTCCGACATGACCTCCACAAACTTTCTGGACAGCGTGGAGTGCTGGGGGCCCGAGATGCAGGTGCAGGGATCAGGCCCCGCGGGGACCGACCCAGAGTCTCAGGTGCCCGCCCGCCCTAGACTCCCGACCGCACCTGTGTCTTCCGGATCCTCAGGTCAGCAGAGGAGCGGTTCAGGCCTTCCTCTTGCTCGATGGACTGCTCGATGCCTGGGGGCACAGGTGGGTGCTGAGTCAAAACCAGCCCCCTTTACCCCTGCCCCCGACCCGCACACCCGGCATCTATCCGCCTCCCCACATCTCCTAGGGTATGTGTGTGGCCAGTGGCTGGTGGGGTCAGTGCCAGGCACTGATGGAGGAGGGGCCTACAGAGGCCCTTCCAGCTGTGACGCTGTGTGGTGTGTGCACGTGTGTAAATGCACACCCACTCCAAGCTCTGAGTGTGTGTGAGGTCTGGCAGCTCCGGCCACTCTGTGCCTGGGTACCGCTCCCTTTCTGCTCAGAGAGGCTGTGTACGAGGGGCCGTGCCCACAGCGGGGAGAGCCAGGGGGCCCCTGCTGCAGGGCATGTGGCCCCGAGGCCTTGGCACTCACGGGGTGTACGTGTCTGTTCCCCCTGCATACGGGGCTTCTGCGTGAGACCAGGAAGTGCTGGCCACTCCTTTAACCCTCTTTAGCAGAGGTGAGGGGCAGTGCCCGTCCAGAGTGGAGCCCTCCCTCGACAAAGCCTCGGGCAGGTGTGTCCCCGGGCCCAACCCAGAGCCTGGCACCAGCGGGCCTTGCCAAGTAGCTGTTGAGTGAATGGGCACATGACGCCACCCTCAGAAAGGAAAGCAAGATCCGGCGCACCCCCTCAGGGTGAGCAAAACCCCATGGGCTCCCCAGAGGAAGCAGGCCTAGAATGCCCCCCACCCACCCCCAGACAAGCCTGACTCACTCTTTAACTTGGAACGAACTTTGTTTGCTGTCTTCTTTATGTCGGACATGAGTTCTTCCAGCTCCTCCTTCGTCTCTGGGGAGGTAGAAAGGGTGGGGGCGGCCCCCTAGGCTCTGCCGGGGACTGATGTGCAGACTCAGCCTCCAGCACAGGGGGCCCAATGGGGGCTCTGGGTAGATCCCGGTTCTCCCCTGCTCCCCTGGCTAAGGCTCTGCCTGCCCCCTCCCTAATTCTGGGCCAGGGATGCACCAGCTGCAGCCTCACCCCCTCTTGTGCTGTCTTCGGAGGAGCCTCCCTTCCTCCTTTGCCGGCGCCCCCACCCCCTGGAGATAACAGATGGGTCTAAATTTAAGGCAGAAATAATTGTGGAGCAGCTGGCGATGCTGGAGTTGGCACCAGGAACAGTGACTTGATGCTTGCTGGAGTTGAAGGTGGGGGGGGGCGGTGCGGGCTCACCTGGTGTTACCTGGTGGCTCAGGAGGGTAGGCAGCCAGCCAGGGGGCTGACAGGGGACCATCCTGCACTCCGAGTCGCAGGCTCAAACACTCTAGGTGGGGCAGACCTTGCTGTTCCCACAAAGCTGCGCCTCCCGGGGTGCTAAGTGCCCGGTGGGTGGAAGGGGGCAAGGGGTGGATGGCCTGGGTGGGCACTGATGTGGGCCCTGAGGTCCAAAGAGGTGGGCATAGTCGGCCCTGGCCGTGGCAGGTAGCTGGGGCCCTGGTGAAATTGGAGGAGGGTGGTGGCATAGTGTTTTGTGACCCTTGTTCCAACTAGAACCATCTCCCTAAAGCTGGCAGAGGTCATGGGGGTGCCCAGCTTGCCCCCCTGCCGGAGAGGAGCTGGCTGGAAAAGTGGGGCAAGACAGCTGCCTCCCCTGGGGGTGCTCCTGGCAACACCCCAGTCTCAGGACACCCCCAGGACTCCACCCTGGGAGAAGCTGGGGCTGAGCTCCGGCTGTCACCTTCCCACCCGCCCCTCTGCTTGCCTCTGGGGCTGGGGTTTGTCCTAGAGGGGATAGTGAGGGTGGCTATAGTGAGGGGATCGAGAGTGGCTATCAGAAAGGCCCCAGATGGGGTCACCTCCCAAGTGGAATGCGGTGGGGTGGAGCGGGGAAGTGGGGGTTCCGAGGCGCGGAGGAGGGCGCCTCATCCGTAGGAACAAAGGAAAAGTCGGTTACCAGCTGCTCTGACGTCTCAGCCTCTTTTGCTCAGACCCAAAATAGCCCAGGCCGGATGGCAGCCCCCAGAGGAGGCAGAGCCCGCCTTACCCGGGAGAGCCCCCCACTCACTGCCTCCTTTCCTCGAGACTTCTCCTTAACTCTGTACCGCCTGTGCCCTAGAACCCCCAACATGAGCCCCCTCCCCTTAGCGAGAGCCTGGGACTGCTCAGCTCACGGGTGGTGACTCAGAACTGGTCCCTATGACTGTGCATGACACCGCAGCGGGAGACGGTGCAGGAGGTGGCCTGCAGGACCCTAGGTGTGGAGCAGACAGCTCTGCTGCCCCATGCCCGCCCCACCTGCCAGCAGCGAGAGGCCCACTCCCCTGCTCTTCAGAGCCCTCCGTTCCACCCCACAGTCAGCCACCTCCTGACCCTGAGCAGCAACAGCCCACACAGGGACACACGGTGACCCAGATACCTCTGGGCGCACAGACATCCGTCTCATGCTGCCATCCAACAAATCTCTCGGGCGAGGAGCGCAGCGTGGTGAGCCCTGGGCGTCCCTCTCTCCCTCCTGCCCTTCCTGAGGCAGTCCACCCTGCTCCCACCTGACCCATCTTGCCTTCTGAGGGCGGGGCACTGGCTTAGTTGGTGCGGCATTGACCTGGGTTCATGCACAATCTGGGGCTGTGGAAAGATCTGCGCTGGGTTCTTGAAGGTGCCCGTGGGCTTGGGGGTCAGGGGTCACAGACCGGGAGGCCGTGCTGGAGGCGAGAAGAAAATCTGACCTCGGGCACCTGCGTGGCCAGGGCCTGCCTCCCTCAAACACCTGACGGCTGCATCCCTGGGACTCAGGGTGAGCCCCCCTCCAGGGGAGGGCACCTATGCCATCAGCCTGGCGCCTCTCAGTGTAGTAACCAACATCTCAACAGGAACGTGAGGACCGGGTTGGGGGGACCTGTCTGGGGCCGGAGCGCAAGCCTGACACACAGGCTCCCAGTGCGGAGGGAGAGGGCTGACTTCCTAGAGCCCTGAGAATGCCCGCCCCGGGGTGCCACGTGGCCAGCTGCCAGGGCTGCCAGCTCCTTCCGGAAGCTCTGCTTGCTTGGCCAGCTTGCCCTCCCACAGCGCTGACGCCTCAGAGCTGCCATCTGCTCCCCTGGGAGGCGAGGGGCGGGGCGGGGCTGGACTGAGAGGCCTTCCTATTGATCACAGACAGCTCCCTCCTTCCCTCCTTCCTTCCCTTGCTCTCAAAAGCCCAGGGCTGAGTTGCCTTAGAAAAAAGCCAGTTCGGCCAGACGCAGTGGCCCATGCCTGTAATCCCAGCACTTTGGGAGGCCGAAGCAGGCGGATCACGAGGTCAGGAGATCAAGACCGTCTTGGCCAACATGGTGAAACCCCGTCTCTACTAAAACACAAAAATTAGCCGGGTGTGGTGGTGGGCGCCTGTAGTCCCAGCTACTCGGGAGGCTGAGGCAGGGGAATCGCTTGAACCCAGGAGGCAGAGGTTGCAGTGAGCTGAGATCATGCCACTGCACTCCAGCCTGGTGACAGAGTAAGACTCCGTCTCAAAAAAAAAAAAAAGCCAGTTCACCTGAGACGGGTGGGGCCGATCGCCTCTCCCATCACCCAGGTCTTCGGGGAGACCTGGTCTGGCCGGCCTGGGATGCTGGGTTCTGACTCCCCAATTCCAGGCTGGGGACAGCTGCATTTCCTAAGGCTTCTCCTGATATTCTCCTGACCCTGGCCTATCCAGGCACTCCTACGCCCACCAGCCATGAAGGCTGTTGAGGTCCTGTGAGGCCTCCTCGGCAGCAGCCCCTCCCGGAGGCCTGTGGGGCCTGAAACCTGTCCCCCACCCCATATACTCACTCTCATCGGGGTTGGGGGAGGCCAGGATGGCACTGTGCTTCCGCTTCACCTCCTCCACGTTCTCTGCGATCTTGTCAATGAAGCCTCGAATCTCCTCCACCTGCGGACCAAGGCCGGGTGATCAGGAGGAGGAAATCGGGGGAGAAGGCTTCTGGGGCCCAGGCATGGCCCAGAGTAGGGCTGCGGTCAGGGCTCAGGAGGAGGACGGGCCAGGCTCCGGGTGCTGGGGTGCAGTGGGGGTGTGTCCTTCCGACCCGGATGGGGAGGAGTGTGATCTCACATTTAGCTCCGCTCTGAGCTTCCATTTATCACCCACAAAACAGTTCCTTCGTTGGCACCCTGGAGCTGCTGAGCCAGGTGCAGGTGTGAAAGATCCCTGAACCTGGCTCAGAGGTGAGAGTGGCCCCCCAAAGTCTGCCAGTGTGCGGGAAGGGTGGGGTGTGCTGGCTCCCACCTGTTCAAAGAACTCATCCATGAAGCGGTCTCGGTCCACAGTGACAGTGACATCATCATCATCATCGCTGTCCTTGGCCTGTGTGGGGTTGTGCACACATGAACGGACGTATGTACAGGACCTGCCTCTACACACACAGGTGCCCAGGGTGCAGCGCCAGGGTCCCACCCCTCCCCCTCGCGGCCTCTGGGCAGGGACAAGAACAGGCCTGGCTGTGCCCTCCGCTCCCAGCCACAGTAAGATCTGGCGGACTGCTGGGGACCTGGCACAGAGACAGGGACCTTGCCTGGCACACTGGTGTCAAGGCCAAGTCTCAGCCTCCAGGCCAGGGACTTCCTCCCTTGCCTATCCGCCTGCCCCTTCCCTGCAGCTGGGGAGGCAAGCGAGCCTGGGGCCAGCCGCTCTGTCTGGGCCCTCTGGGTCTCCTAGGCCCCTGGAACAGCTGCCTGGAAAGTGCATTCTCTACTCTTTTGGCCCTGTGGTTTACACACACACACACAAACATACACACATTTTTAGAGTTGAGGTCTTGCTGTGTCACCTAGGCTAGAGTGCAGTGGTGCAATCACAGTTCACTGCAGCCTTGAACACCTGGGCTCAAGCAATCCTCCCACCTCAGCCTCCCGAGTAGCTGGAATTATAGGTGTGTACAACCACGCCTGGCCCCAGTGGTTTTAATTCAGGTGGAGCCCAGAGGTCCCAAGCTCCCTTTCCAGAGTGGGCCCTGCAAGGGTAGACCTGCCCACTCTGTCCCAGGCCTGGGCACCACTAAACCCCAGCCCCGAAGAGGGATGGATCATATCTCTTAAGAATCTCCTGTCAGTCTTTTTTTTCTTTTTCTTTTCTTTTTTTTTTTTTGAGACAGAGTCTTGCTCTGTCGCCCAGGCTGGAGTGCAGTGGTGCCACCTCGGCTCACTGTAAGCTCCGTCTCCCAGGTTCACGCCATTCTCCTGCCTCAGCCTCCCGAGTAGCTGGGACTACAGGCACCCGCCACCATGCCCGGCTAATTTTTTGTATTTTTAGTAGAGAAGACGTTTCACCGTGTTAGCCAGGATAGTCTTGATCTGCTGACCTCTTGATCTGCCTGCCTCAGCCTCCCAAAGTGCTGGGATTACAGGCGTGAACCACCACGCCCAGCTCCTGTCAGTCTTTTTTTAAAAATAGTTCTTTACATTTAATTTTTATTTTTGAAGAGACAGGGTCTCACTGTGTTGCCCAGGCTGGTCTTGAACTCCTGGCCTCAAGCAATCCTCCTGCTTCAGCCTTCCAAAGCACTGGGATTGTAGGTGTGAGCCACTGCTCTTGGCCTCCCTGTCGGTCTTGACATTGGACCTTGGCCTGCCTCCTTCCAGTCCCAGACCTAGGCCCAGCAGGCACGGGAGGCAGTCATGTTGCCACTTGGCTCGGGTCCTGCCTTAGGCCTCAGCCACAGGTGCAGGCCCCACCCCACTGCCCCAGTAGCAGCTGTACAAAAGCCGCCCCCATCACGGAGTAGGGGTAATTCTACTTCTGACTTCTCGGCATGCCGGGCACAATCATTACTGTCTGCCTCACACCATGAGTCGGCCAGGGTCAGCCCACCCTGCTGGCAAGGCCAGGTCTCTCTCCGCAGCCAAGGCAAGGATATCCGGGATGGTCACGCTGGGGCAGGGACTGAGGTCTCTCAGCCTGGGGTTCAGGGCTTGTTCCCACCTCTTTTTTTTTTTTTGATAGTCTTGCTCTGTCACCCAGGCTGGAGTGCAGTGTCACGATCTTGGCTCACTGCAACCTCCACCTCCTGGGTTCAAGCAATTCTCCTGCCTCAGCCTCCCAAGTAGCTAGGATTACAGGTGCATGCCACCATGCCCAGCTAATTTTTGTATTTTTAGTAGAGAACGGGGTTTCACTATGTTGGCCAGGCTGGTCTCGAACTCCTGACCTCAGGTGATCCACCCACCTTGGCCTCCCAAAGTGCTGGGATTACAGGCACGAGCCACCGCATCTGGTCTTGTTCCCACCTCATTTCTGAGTGCCTCATGGGAGCGGCCACTGCCTGGCTCGGCCCACCTTGGTGCTCTCTCATCAGGATGGAGGCAGGCGGAGGTTGAGGGGCTGAGAGAGCTGAGGGGACTCATCAGGCTGGGCCTTGACCCCTCTGGCTCTGTTTACTCTTCTGTGAAATGGGGACAGTGACACCTGGCTGCATGGAGGCAGGGCTGAGAAAGAGTAGGGAAGCAGGGCATGTATGTTTGTTTGACTGATGAATGGATTGATTGATTGATTGATCGAGACAGGGTCTCTCTCTGTCACCCAGGCTGGAGTGCAGTGGCTTAAACATAACTCACTGCAGCTTCGACCTCCTGGGCTCAAGACATCCTTTCACCTCAGCCTCCCAAGCTGCTGGGACTGCAGATGCATGCCACCACACCCAGCTAAGTTTTTGATTTTTTTTTTTTGTAGAGACAGGGTCCAACTATGTTGCCCAGTCTGGTCTCGAACTCTTGGGCTCAAGTGATCTTCCCACCTAGGCCTCCCAAAGTGCTGGAAGTACAGGTGTGAGCCACCGCGCCCGGCCTGGGCATGTTCCGTGAGGGGCTGTGCCCCTGGGGCTGACAGCTCCCATGACCCCATCAAAGTGGGGACTCATCGGGAGAGGGGGTAGTTAGGAGCTTTGACAGAGGCGGCTCAGAGGGGCCTCCTCTCTTTAAGATATCACACTACCTCCCCAGCAGCTAAAATAAATCCTCGTTCCCACTCCCCACCGAGTGCCTCAGCTGTCACCAGGTGGTACCCCCTCCCCTACCAAGCTCCCTACAGACACAGAAAATCCAGCTGTTTTCACGCTTCTAGACCGTGACAGGCCTAGGAGTTGAGTCAGAGGAGCCCTCCCTAGGGAAACTGAGGCAGAGCGCTGCCAGGAGGAGCTCAGTTCCTCTTCCTGGGCAGGCTGCCAGGTTGGGAAGTGGCCCCAGGAGCTTCTGCCATCCAGCGTCCTGCCCTCTCGGCCCTGGTGCTCAGAGGATCAGGGTAGATGACAAAGGGTGGATGGAGAATGATCCAGCTCCCTTCCCATGGCCAGAGACAAGTGTCACTACCAGCCCCACTGAACCCGTCCTGCCCTCAGAGACCCCTGGCCCCTGTCTGGTGCCTTTCTTGACCTCAGCTTGCCCATCTGTGTAATAGGGGCAGATTGTCTCCAGGCATCCGGCCAGCTCTGACCTGCTATCTTCCCCAAAGGCTGAAGGCTGGACCAGGAAGCTTCTCTAACAGAAGGGCTGGCAAGGGAGATGCCCACATCCTCCTCTGGACCCTCCGTCTATGAGGGTGGGGCTGGGGAAAGGGAGACCAGGGCCAGGCTCTGAGGGGGGCACCCCGGTCAAGTCTACCCTGCAGGTGGCATTGAGATTAGCCCCAAAGCCAGTCGGAGGGCTGAGGGCCTGACCTCTGAGGCATGGTCAAACCAGCCACGGCTCGGAGCAAAACTAGAGGGGATGGGCCGAGGGGGCCTTTCCTCCCCACATCCTCCTACTTCATTCTTGGGAATTTTCACCCCCAGCTCTGCTCTTTATCCCGCTGCCCTCACCTGGGATCAGACCCCACTCCACCACACCTACAACCGGTTCCTGGCCCTACGATCCACCCTCTGCCCCCAGGCTTCCCCCAGGCACATCCCTCTGCCCGGGATGCTGATTCCATGAAGGTGACATTCCCCTCTTCCTCGATGCCACCTCCTTCCACAAGCCTCCCTGTCCCCCCAGATCAGTATCTCGCATCTTGGTCTTCCACACACCATTCACATTCCTATTGGAGCCATGAGTGAAGACTCTCAGGCCCTAAGGGACCTGAAAAGTCCCCCTGGCTTCAGCTTCCAGCCTCAGCTTGCATACCTCCTGTGACGGTGAGCTCACTAGCTTCCCCAAACAGCTCTACCCATCTCGGGCAGCCCCAACTGTTAGAGTCCTTCTCTTTCCTGTGGTTTGGTTCCAGGCCATAAAGAACCTGTGGGTGCTCTCCCTGGGGTGCCCCTGCTATAGATCTGAAGGTGGCATCCACATCCTCCCTAGATTTTTCTTCTCAAGTATTCCTTCCCTTTCAGATCCTTTCCAGGGACCCCACATTACAGCCCCTGCCCAAGACTTGTTCCACTGTGCCTCTGTCTCCTGTCGTACAGCACACAAACTGAATCTGCTGCTGACTGTGGTCTGGGCAATGCTAAAGATCTGGCCCATCCCCTCCCTCTTTCTATATGATCTACCTCTATTAATATAGCCAGTGATCAGATAAGTGATCACGTAGCATTTCCTGTCAAGAAAAGCCCCAGGCCCTTCCCAACCACTGTCTGTGGAGTGGATTTGGGGTTTGAGTAAAGGGTTCTGTTTCTTCATTTGTTCCGATGCTTATTTCAGTTTGTGGGATTCTGATGGCTCCTGACCCTGTTGCCCCCTGCATCCTCATCCACATCCAAGCCAGAGCCTGGTGGCAACATTCTAGAGATGTCCTCCAAATTAACTCTGGCATGTAATCGGTTCTCATTGGACATGGAATAAACTGATAAGGATGCGGGATGGCAGAGCCCCATTGCCATCCTCACCTCCTCTGTTTCCCAGCCCAGACACACTCTTGACCAAAATGTAACTAGGTGATGTGGCTATCCTGGCATGCCGTCTTCCTGGTGTCTTGGGCTGGCCAGGGTGACCACTGGATACATAAAGCGGCCAGGCATGATGGCTCACACCGGTAATCTCAGCAGTTTGGGAGGCCGAGGTGGAAGGATTACTTGAGTCCAGGAGTTTGAGACCAGCCAGGGCAACATAGCGAGACCCCATCTCTACCAAAAAATACAAAAAGTAGCTGGGCGTGGTGCCATGCATCTGTAATCACAACTACTCAGGAGGCTGAGGTGGGAGGACTGCTTGAGCCCTGGAGGTGAGCTATGATTGTGCCATTGCACTCCGGCCTAGGTGACAGAGCAAGACCCTGTCTTAAAAAAAAAAAAAGCAGACACCCAGATTTCTGTGGAATAATTAGGGCCCAGCTCCCTTGGGGATCTACCAATGCGTTCTGAGCATCAGTTACAGCTCTGGAGAGGGGGCTGGACTGGAGTTGGGGACTTGGAACCCTCCGCTGTGCAGGTGGCAGCTGGAACCGTGGGGCACAAACGCAAAGGCCCAAGTGTCTTACGGACGGATGTGCCCAGATATCATACGGGCACCTTGCCTGCCTCCTGGCCAAGACCAGGCTCCACCTGTTTTGCCAGAGTCGCCTCCTCTGAACTGCCTAGCGCAGAACCCCAAGGTGCTCCAGGGCCCCCAAGCCGGAAACCTAGGACATCTGCCATCTTCCTCCTCTTCTCCCATCCAACCAACATCCAATTTATCCTGGCACTTTTTTTTTTTTTTCTTCTTCTTATTTTTTTTGAGGCAGAATCTCACTCTGTTGCCCAGGCTAGAGTGCAGTAGCGCAATCTAGGCTCACTGCAACCTCCGCCTCCCAGGTTCAAGGGATTCTCCTGCCTCAGCCTCCCAAGTAGCTGGGATTACAGGCGCCCGCACCACACCCAGCTAGTTTTTGTATTTTTAGTAGAGATGGGGTTTCACTATGTTGGCCAGGCTGGTCTTGAATTCCTAACCTCAGGTGATCCGCCTCCCTTGGCCTCCCAAAGTGCTAGGATTACAGGCATGAGCCACTGCGCCCAGCCCTTATTTTTTTTTTGAGACAGGATCTCGCTTTGTTGTCCAGACTGGACTGTAGTGGAAAGATCATAGCCCACTGCAGCCTTGATCTCCCAGGCTCAAGCAATCCTCCAGCCTCAGCCTCCAGAGTAGTTGGGACTACAGGTGTCTGCTACCACACCTGGCTAATTTTAAATTTTTGTAGAGATGGTTGTCTCACTATGTTGCTCAAGGCTGGTCTCGAACTCCTGAGCTCAAGCCATCTTCCCGCCTCAGCCTCCCAAGTAGTTGGTACTACAGGTGTGAGCCCCCAAGCCCAGCTAACATCCTGGTGTTTTTTTAATTCTGCATTCAGCAGTTCTCAAAGCTGGGTGAGCACCAGAATCCTTTGGGGGGATTAAAAAAAAAGAAAAAACAAAAACAAACAAACAAAAAACAGCTTCCAGGGATCTATCCCAAAGAGACTGAATCAAAATTTAGAGGGGTAGCTGGGTGCAGTGGCTCATGCCTGTAATCCCAGCATTCTGGAAGGCCAAGGTGGGTGGATCACCTGAGGTCAGGAGTTCAAGACCAGCCTGGTCAACATGGCAAAACCCCATCTCTACTAAAAATACCAAAATTAGCCGGGTGTGGTGGTATATGCCTGTAGTCCCAGTTACTCGGGAGGGTGAGGCAGGAGAATCACTTGAACCTGGGAGGTGGAGGTTGCAGTGAGCCGAGATCGTGCCACTGCACTCCAGCTTGGGCGACAGAGCGAGACTCCGTCTCAACAACAACAACAAAAAAATTGGCCAGGTGCAGTGGCTTACCTGTAATCCCAGCACTTTGGGAGGCCGAGGCGGGCAGATCAGGAGGTCAAGAGATCAAGGCCATCCTGGCCAACATGGCGAAACCCCGTCTCTACTAAAAATACAAAAATTAGCCGGGCATGCCACACCTGTAGTCTCAGCTACTCAGGAGGCTGAGGCAGGAGAATCACTTGAACCTGGGAGGTGGAGGCTGCAGTGAGCTGAGATCGTGCTACTGCACTCCAGCCTGGCAACAGTGTGAGACTCCGTCTCAAACAAACAAACAAAAAAACAGCAACAAAAAAATCACCACCTCCAACCAGAAAGGCTGGGAGGGAGTGCTTCCTTACCTCCCTACCATGGAGACTGCTAGGAAGACCGGAACTTGCTGGAACCACGGGGGGTTGGATGCCCTGAGCTTCCCCTGGCAGAGGCGGGGCAGCCCTGGTGGTCTCTCCTAGCAGAGACTCCAGGATTCCAGGACACCCTCCTGGATGCAACAGTCTGACTCCTCCAAGAGGCGCACAGGCCAGGCAGCCTCCAGGCCTATCCCAGGGGAGGCATCAGGCCGGTGAGGTTGATTCATCACTGCTGAGCACGGTGGCTGTTGTCTGCCTCAAGCGCTATTTTTTTCCCTTCTGCTTTTAAATGACTAATCAAAGTCAATATCACTAGTGCAGAGAGGCCCGGAGCTGAGTCAGGGGTGTGCGAGAGGCCAAGCTGGGTCTCCAGGAAAGACGGCTGTGCAATCTGAGTCTCCTCACCCTGTCCCCAGCCTCCAGGTCTGTGTACACCAGCTCCCCGCCCTGCAGAGTCTGCCCCTTCACAGGGCCCCAGAGCGGCTCAGGGAGGCAGCTTCAGGCCATGGAAGGGGCCAGGCTCTGCCCCCACAGGCTTCGTGGCCTCAGATAAACACCTGGCCCTTTCTGGACCTGTTTTCTGACCTGTAAGATAGGAGGTTGAACTACATGGTCCCAGGAAGCCGTTCCATCTGCACCCCAGATGAAAATGTACCCAAATGCATCGTTCATGCTGGGAAACCCCTGGGAGGTAATGGAGGAAGGATTGGGGGAGCCCTGTCTGACTCCTGTTCTTACACCCTCATGCCTGCCACTCTGCAAGGCAGGTAACACTGGCTCCATTCTGCAGATGAGGAAGTGAGCTGAGGCAGATTAAGGATGAACCTGCCTGGTGTTGCCTCCCAACCACCAGACTCTTCCCAGCAACGAGAGAGAGAAGGGGAACTGGTGGGCAAAGCAGGGCCCTGGGCCTGCCCATCCAGGTCTGCCTGGTGAGTTGGGCCCTCACGGGCTGCTCCAGTGAGTTGGGCCCCGGTCTAGACCTCAAGGCAACTCAGGGGGCCCCAGACACCAGCTGTCAGGACCACCTGCTATTCTTTCCTGGTTGGGTATTCCAAACTCTCTGCCTTCACTAAGCTGTCCCCTCCTTTGGATCACCATCTCTCCTCCTGTTCAAATCCAGCTCCTGCTCCTGGGCTATCCCAGGGTCTCTTCTTCCAGGAAGCCTTCCAGGATTGTGCTGCTCCAACTCTCACTCCTTGCTACGTCCTCAGCCTCCTGCAACAGGTCCCATGTGTCTGTCCCACATGACCTGGCACATAGACAAACACCGTTCTGGGCCCAGGGAGGGACAGGTCAGCTCTGCAAAGTCCCCAGGAAGAAAATCAGGGAGCCTCTGAGTTGAGGGGAGGAGGCAGCTACAGCCCAAGTAGGGCTCCCTGGGGATGCCCTAACCCAAAAGTCTCTCCCTGGCTGTGTGATCCTGGCCCTGTCTTCAGTCTCTCTTTGCCACCTGTAACCTGCAAATGACCTTTCTGATCTCTGAGGACCTGCAACAGCATTGAGGCCTCCTGGCTAGTCCCCAGTGACCCCCTTCACTCCCCGTCTGCAGAGGGAGAGGTGGGAGCTGGAGAAGGCCGGAGAAGGCTGGAGAAGGCTAGAGAAGGCTGGAGAAGGCTGGAGGGCTGGGCCGGGCCTGCAGAGTGAGGAAACGCGCCAGCTCCTTCCCCAAGTGTGACTTTTATAAATAAGCTCCCTTCGCCTCCTTCCAAATGTGGTGGCGTTGGGTGGGGGAGAAGGAGAAAGAGGGAGGAGGAGGAGGAAGAGGGAGGGAGGGAGGGCTGGGAGCAGTGCATAGCCGCTGTCCCCAGCACCATCTCTGTTCAGCCCAGCCCAGCCGGCCCCAGTCCAGCCCAGTCTAGCCCAGTCTAGCCCAGTCTAGTCCAGTCCAGCTCAGCCAGTGCTGGCCTCTTCCTTCCTGGGGATTCTGGGCTGAACATTCTGACTCCTGGGGTTTCAGATCTCCTACAAATGCGGAGCTGGAGTCAGGAGACCTGTGGTCCCGCCTCTTGCCCGGAGAAACTAAATTCTAGGCTTTCCCATCCCCACTTCACAGATGGGAACCTCAGGTCCAGAGGGAAAGCAGCCCTGTGGGAATGGCCGCCCCACCAAGACCGACTGTCTCATCCCACCCCGTGTGGGCTCCTGCCAGCCGTCCTCCCGTCTGCTAGAAAGCTCTCCCTGGGCAGGGCCACCCAGCAATGGGTACAGCCTCCCCGGGCTCTGAATGCCTTGTGTGGGGAGGGTGGGGGCGTCTGGAGCGGAAGCCTCAGACCATTCAAACCAAAGCCTGGCTTCACCATCTAATCAGGGGGCGAGGAGATAGTAACAGAGACAGACATCAGAGCAAAAAGATCTGGGTTCAAACACTTCACAACCCCAGCTCCACTGGCTTTTCCCCAGTGCCAGCCAGGCCTGAGTCTATCTTCAGGGATGAGGCAAAGCCCTTTTCTACCACCCCTCCCTCTAGCAGGCAAGCCGCGTCTCTTTTGTGCCTCAGTTTCCCCTTCAGCTAGGGCGATGAAGGCTGACATGCCAGAGGCTGTTATCCTATGTAAGGGCCCATGGTTCCCCTGACCACTTGGTTCCCACACATACCCTCGCGTAACCTACCAGGCGCCCAAACATCAGCAAATTACACCACACAGTCATCCATCACCAGGAAAACACTCATTCTGACTCAACGGAGCTCAGGAAACTTGAGGGCAACCACAGGGGCCGCGGGGGAAGTGTTTAGAGTCCATATGCGACTTGAGGGACCATCTTCTTCCTTTGAAACCTCATGGGGTTTACCTCAGGGTCCGGGCGCTGGGCCAGGAATAGCAGGTCTGGAGGCAAAGTGTAGGCTGTGGTGCCAGAGCAAGTCAGGGAGATGAAAGCAGGAGAGCCCAGGTCCCGGTTCCAGGATGCCCAGGAGGCAACCATGACATAATGGGGCAGACAGGCTCCAACTCAGGGAGCCTCTGGGTCGAGGAGACAAGCCGTGGGGTCAAACACCCAAAGGACACTTGACATTTTCCACGGGAGGGGACCTCAGGGTTCTAGTTCCTAGCTGAGGGCGCAGGTTTGGGGTGGGGTTGGGGAGGCTCCCGGGGATCAGCAGGCAGGGCTGCCAGCCAGGTGGCCAGCCAGGGGACCAGATGACCAGATGAGACTCAATCTAGTCTTGAGCCTTGATCCCCCCCGCCCCACGGGACACACCCAGGAAGGCTTCATTTCCGTCACTGTCCTCCACTCCCGGTCACCATTCTCCTGGGCTCCTCATTCCTAAGGGCAGAGGCCAGGGGAAGGGGACCCACGCAGGCTGCAGGGGTCTCTGGGCTGGGAGAGGGTGGGCTCTGACTCAGAACATTTGTGCATCCTCCTACTTCCCTCAAACCCCGCCCCAGGAGCCACACCCCAGGGGTTTCTGAGATACAGGTGGAAAAATAGATTCAAGTCTCAAGGAACCCTGAAGGGTCTGAAACGCCAGCCAGGGCTGCCCGGAAGCCCGAAGGTGGACAGGTGGACCGGGGGTGGGTGTGACCGCCCCCCATCCCCAGACCTGGGGAGGGCAGTGGATCCCTACCGCGACCTAGCAGAGGGGGAGCCACAGGTGATGGGAGCCACAGGTGACCAGGGCGGCATGAGGAGGCCGCCCCCACCCGAAGGCGAGGTTTCCGCAGCACGCCCCGCAGAGGGGGCCTCGCTCAGGGGTCCGGCCCCGGCCCACCGCGGTCCCCTCGTCTATCTACACTAAGGGGGTTCCCACCGCTGTCCCCTCGTCTGTCTACACCGAGAGGGGACGAGAGGTCAGAGATGAGGGACAGTGGGGGGGCCAGAGACAGGGCCTGCTCTGCGGGAGGGGGAAGAGGTCCCGCCACCGAAACCCCATCATACCCTCTGAACCCCCCAAATCAAGGGGGCCCCGAAAAGTTTATCCAGGACCCCGGACTCCAGCCGACCGTCCACTTGTCAGCGCGGCCGAGCTCACGCGAGCCCGTGACCCCGAGTGGGTCCGAGGGGCGGAACCCGGAGGGGGGTCAGGGTCCCCGGCTCGCCCCGCTCCCTCCAGCCGCGGCTGGGGGCGCAGGAGTGGCCGCCCTCCTGGCCGCGGGAGCCGGGCTGGGAGTATTCGGCGCGTTGGCGCGGGCGCCGGGCGGCCGCACACGGGGGCCGGACTCACCGTGCGGAGCTCCTGGGTTCGGTCCTTCATGCTCCCGGGAGTGGCAGCGGCGCCGGCTGCAGCCGTGTGAGCCCCGCATGCGCGACGGCCGCCCCGCGGCTGCGCAGCACCAGCCCGGCCCCGCCCCGGCCCCGCCCCGGCCCCCGGGACCCCGGCTCCGCCCCACCCCGCCCGGGCCCCGCCCATACCCCGCCCCGACCCCGCCCCACCCCACAAGAGCAGCCCCGTGGGGGTCGAAGCCCTGGGGTCTCCTCCTGGACGTTCCGCACGGGTGATCGCTCCCGGGCATGGGTCCCCAGAGACCCTGCTGCCTCCTCTGCCCCAGCTCCGTCTCATTTTTTATTATTTTTTGAGACAGGGTCTCGCTCTGTCGCCCAGGCTGGAGTGCAGTGGTGCAACCGTAGCTCACTGCAGCCTTGAGCTCCTGGGCTCAGGCAGTCCTCCCGCCTCAGCCTCCTGGGTGGTTGGGACTACAGTTGCTCGCCACTACTCCTGAATAATTTTCAAATATTTTGTAGAGACAGAGTCTTGCTGTGTTACCCAGGCTGGTCTCGAACTTCTGGCCTCAAGTGATCCTCCCTCCTCTCAAAGCTCTGAGATTATAGGCGTGAGCCACCGTGCCCGGCTTCCAGCCTCTTCCCTACTTAGCTGCTCAACATTCCTGTCCCAGAATCTGGTCCTCATCCCCAGATCCCTTCACTTCCCCAGAATTTGCTGGAGGCTGTAACTCCCTCCTTCATTTCATTCCCTTGGGACCTCCTGCACTCCCTTCTGTTCCCCAGCCAAAAACCTCCCGGAGAGTTCCAGCCTGGGAGCCTCCACCCTTCCCCCTTGCTCCCATCATCCAGTTGGGACTCAGGCACTGGCTCCTTCTTTCTCTAGGATTTCTCAGTTCGAAGCTCTGATGCTGTGTGACCCACCCCTTTTTCCTGCAGGATGCAGGAACTCCTCTATTTTTATTTATTTATTTATTTATTTATTTATTTATTTACTTATTTACTTATTTATTTATGAGATGGAGTTTTGCTCTTGTTGCCCAGGCTGGAGTGCAGTGGCGCGATCTCGGCTCACTGCAACCTCCGCCTCCTGAGTTCAAGTGATTCTCCTGCTTCGGCCTCCCAAGTAGCTGGGATTACAGATGCCTGCCACCACGCCTGGCTAATTTTTTGTATTTTTAGTAGAGATGGAGTTTCGCCATGTTGGGTAGGCTGGTCTCGAACTCCTGACCTTGTGATCCACCTGCCTCGGCCTTCCAAAGTGCTGGGATTACAGGCGTGAGCCACCACACCCAGCCTAATTTTTTTTTTTTTTTTTTTTTTTTTTTTTTTGAGATGGAGTCTCTCTCTGTTGCCCAGGCTGGAGTGCAGTGGCACGATCTTGGCTCACTGCAACCTCCGCCTCCCGGGTTCAAGCAATTCTCCTGCCTCAGCCTCCCGAGTAACTGAGATTACAGGCACCCGCCACCACACCTGACTAATTTTTTTGTATTTTTGGTAGAGACGGGATTTCACCATGTGGGCCAGGCTGGTTTCAAGCTCCTGACCTCGATCTGCCCGCCTCAGCCTCCCAGAGTGCTGGGATTACAGGTGTGAGCCACTGTACTCAGTCAGGAACTCCTCTATCTTTGGGAAAGAGATGTGAATTTTAGCCCCCTCTCCTTCTCCTTTCCCTGCATCCCCAGTCCTGAGCTCTGGCTCTAGGCCTGAGGTTCTATTTTCTCTTTTTTCCTTTTTGGAGAGACGGGTTCTCCTCGTGTTGCCCAGGCTGGTCTCAAAGTCCTGGCCTCAAGCGATCCTCCTGGCTTGGCCTTCCAAAGCACTGAGATTGTGCTTGGCCAAGGTAGGTTCTATTTTCTGTCTAGAAGCCTGGGGCCTGGCTTCCTCTAGGACTCATGGGAAAACCTGTGGAGGAGTGGGAGTGGGGGGGCAGTCAACAGCAGATGTTCTTTGGAAGGTCCCTGCCAGCATCTTGTTGCAACAGTGGTCTCGCACACACCCCCATAAGCCCGCGGTGCCCTCCACCACCCCCAGCTGTCGCTTCTGTGGCCCACACCCTCTTGACCCTAAGCCAAGCACACCCCTTCACTTACCCAGGACTGCCAAAGCATGGGAGCTCTGGAGCCAATCCAGCCCCCTGCTGCCCAGTGTGTCTGGGCCTGGCACCTCTCCCAGACTATGGGCACAGGTTAGCTGGCTGCCAGGCAAGCTAGGGACACTGTTCCAGCTTTCCCTTCTTCCCTGGAAAATCTGGCCCAAGACGGTCCGATGTGGCCTGGCAGGGGGGACAGCCACACCCCCTTCCAGTTGTCCCGGCTTCAACTTTGGGTGCCCCACAGAATGGGCATTGATGGGGTCCCATTTGACATAGGAAAAGCAAGGATGTAAGTGCTAGAGGAACTTGCCCAGAGATGACAAGTGACAGGGGAGGCTGCCTGACTCCTGGTCTAGCCTGGAGGGTGAGTCAGTGGGGTGGGTCACACGTATGCCCCCGGAGCCCAGTGTCTGGCCCCGTGGGGAGAGGGCAGGAAAGGGAGGCTCAGCTCCTGCCCTCTGAGAGCCCTGGTGTCACACCAAGCATCACTCATTGAGACACATATTAAATAGTAGCATGAAAAATGAATAAAGAAATAAATGTGGCCAGGCACAGTGGCTCATACCCATAATCCAGCAGTTCGGGAGGCCAAGGATGGAGGATTGCTTGAGGCCAGGAGTTTAAGACCAGCCTGGGCAACATAGGGAGACTTCATTTCTAAAAAAAAAAAAAAAAAAAAAGAATGTGTGCCTTTCGCTTCACTCTCTTTTTTAGTTTGTTTGTTTGTTTGTTTTCATGCTGAGTCTCATTCTCTCACCCAGGCTGCAGTGCAGTGGTGCAATCTAGGCCCACTGCAACCTCCACTTCCCATGTTCAACTGATTTTCCTGCCTCAGCTTCTTGAGCAGCTGGGATTACAGGCACCCACCATCACTCCCGGCTAATTTTTGTATTTGTAGTAGAGATGGGCTTCACCATGTTGGTCAGGCCGGTCTTGAACTCCTGACCTCAAATGATCCACCTGCCTTGGCCTCCCAAAGTGCTGGGATTACAGGTGTGAGCCACTGTGCCCGGCTTTTTTTTGTTTTATTTTTATTTTTGAGATGGAGTCTCACTCTGTTGTCCAGGCTGGAGTCCATGGCACAATCTCAGCTCGCTGCAACCTCCGCCTCCCGTGTTCAAGCGAACCTCCCTCCTCAGCCTCCTGAGTAGCTGGGACTACAGGCATGAGCCACCACTCCTGGCTAATTTCTGTATTTTGGTAGAGATGGGGTTTCGTCATGTTGCCCAGGCTGGTCTCGAACTCCTGGACTCAAGTGATCTACCGGCTTCCCAATGTGCTGGGATTACAGGCATAAGACACTGCACCCGGCCTTGCCCTTCACTTTAAACTCTGCTTTTCTGCTAAGTATTTTTCTCATTTAATCATTCATTCATTCATCAAACATTAAATGGGAAACCGTGCTCTGGGGCCACTGTTCTGCACTCAAGACGTTCCCACTGCAGTTGGGGAGACAGACATGGTTTTAGCAGGTTAAGGAATCAGAGTGGCTTCCCAGAGGTGGTGACATTCCAACAGGTTCTTGCAGCGGGATTGCAGCAGGGAGTGGACAAAGGAAGGACACTGGGGCAGGGGTGGGGGTGGGAGCTCTCAAAATGGAGCACTCTACTGGGAGCCCCTCAGGAACCTGCTGTGGCACTCTGGTGGGAATGGGTAGACATAGGTGGGGGATGAGCCCAAGGAGGGAGGAGGCCTTGGATACTAAACTATTGTGCAGACAAGGGAAGCCCATTGAGGGCCAGATTATCATTCCTTTATTTATTTATTTACAGACTGAGTTTCACACTTGTCGCCCAGGCTGGAGTAACATGGCACAATCTTGGGCCACGGCAACTTCCACCTCCCGGGTTCAAGGAATTCTCCTGCCTCAGCCTCCCAGATAGCTGGGATTACAGGCATGAGCCACCACATCCGGCTAATTTTTTTGTATTTTTAGTAGAGATGGGGTTTCTCTGTGTTGGCCAGGCTGGTCTCGAACTCCTAACCTCAGGTGATCCACCCACCTCAGTCTCCCAAAGTGCTGGGATTATAGGCATGAGCTACCATGCCCAGCCTTCATTCCTCTATTTAAAAAGTATTTATTAGGCTCAGTGTGGTGGTGGCTCATGCCAGTAATCCCAGCACTTTGGGAGGCTGAGGCAGGAGGATTGCTTGAGGTAGGAAGTTCAAGATCAACCTGGGCAACACAGGGAGACCCCCGTCTCTAGAGAAAAATCTTTTTCTGAAAATTAGCTGAGCATGGTGGTGCACACCTCTACTCTCAGCTACTTAGGAGGCTGAGGTGGGAGGATTGCTTGAGCCCAGGAGTTTGAGCCTTCAGTGAGCCATGATTGTGCTGCTCTACACCAGCCTGAACAAGAGAGTGAGGCCCTGTCCAAAAATATATAAAAATAAAAAGTATTTATTGAGCATCTACCATGTGCCCACTATTCTAGATGTTGGGAATATGGCAGAAAACAAGATGGACAAGCCCTTGCCGCCATGGAGTCTGTGGTCTAGTAAAGATGCCAAACACACAAATAAATAACATATATAATGGTGATGATACGCTACAAGGAAGATCAAGGAAAGACAGGGTAGGAACTACTTACTGAGTTTGAGGGAGGAATTCCAGTTTTGGTACAGTTCAAGTTTTTTCGTCTTCTTTTTTTTAAAGACAGGGTCTTGCTGTGTTGCCCAGTCTGGAGTGCAGTGGCATGATCATGGCTCACTGCAGCCTGGAACTCCTAGGGTCAAGTGGTCCTCTTGCCTCAGCCTCCCAAGTAGCTGGGATTACAGGTGTACACTACCACACCTGGTTAATTTTTGTATTTTTTGCAGAGATGGGGTCTTCATATGTTCCCAGGTTGGTCTTGAATGCCTGGGCTCAAGTGATCCACCTGCCTCAGCCCCCTGAGTAGTTGAGACTCCAGGCGAGCGCCGCTGCGCCCAGCTCCAATTCTAGATGATTTGGTCAGGGAGGTCCTTCCTGAGAAGGTGGTATTTGAGTAAATCTCTGAAGGACGTGAGAGAGTGAGTCATGTAGGTATCTGGGGAAGAGACTTCTGGGCGGAGGGAACAGCAAGTGCAACAACCATGAGGAGGGAGCCGGCCTGGTGTGAATGAGAAACAGCAAGGAGGCGAGGAGGCCTGGAGTAGAGGAGGGAAGAGAATGCGCTCGAAGGAAGTGAGGCGAGGCCAGTCACAGTGACTCACACCTGTAATCCCAGCACTTTGGGAGGCCTTGGTGGATGGACAGGAGTTCGAGTTCCAGACCGGCAACATGGTAAAACCCCGTCTCTACTAAAAATACAAAAACTAGCCAGGCGTGGTGGCGTGTGTCTGTAATCCTAGCTACTCGGAAGGCTGAGTAGGAGAATCGCTTGAACCCAGGAGGTGGAGGTTGCACTGAGTCAAAAATCACGCCACTGCACTCCAGCCTGGGCAACACAGCAAGACTCCGTCTCAAAACAAACAAACAAACAAACAAAGCATGCACAGGGCAAAGGCTGGACATTTGGGAACTCCCAGAAATCCTGGGCACAGCTTGGTGTTTCCATCCCATAGGCTGGAAGGGTTGGGATGAGCCCGGGTCCACTGCAATCCTGACGTTGAGCGCTGCTGCCACCTGCTGGGCAGGGCCGGTATTGCCTTGCCTTGCCTTGTACCTGTGTGGGGTGGTTGGCATGAAGACAGTCACCACCTGTCCTCCAGAAGCTCCGGGGCTGGTAGGAGAGGCACAGTGACAGTGACAGGACAACGATGAGGAGGCCCAGGGGCTGCTGGGGTCCGGAGGAGGAAGAGGAGGAAGCTTTTGTAGGATTCAGAAACAGACTTGTTCCTGGAGCATGTTGTGGGGGCTGGGGAATGGGAAGGGCAGCTGACCCAGGCTGCATGGCTGTGTGTGTGTGTGTGTGTGTGTGTGTGTGTGTATCTGTGTGTGTGTGTATCTGTGTGTGTATCTGTGTGTGTATCTGTGTGTGTATGTCTGTGTGTGTGTATCTGTGTATGTCTGTGTGTGTGTCTGTGTGTGTGTTCTGTTTGCGTGTCTGTGTGTGTGTCTGTTTTGTGTGTCTGTGTGTGTGTGTGTGTGTGTGTGTGTGTGTGTGTGTGTGTAGTTGAGATTCTCTTCTTGTTGCTTTATTGGGTCTGGCAGGCTTATTCCCCTTTTCTCCTCTCCTGGGAAGCTGGCCCTGGTCCATTTTGTTTTTCTTTTTGTAATTTAATTTTTAAAAATTGCAGGGTGAAAAGAAAGAAAGAAAGAGAGAGAGAGAAGGAAGGAAGGAAGGAAGGAAGGAAGGAAGGAAGGAAGGAAGGAAGGAAAATAAAAGTACAGAGTCTTGCTATGTTGCCCAGGCTTGTCTCGAACTCCTGGGCTCAAGTCATCCCCCCGCCTCAGCCTCTCAAAGGGCGTTTGGTGCCCTAACCTGTGCTTTATACAAAGCACTGGCCATGGTGTGAGGCGCCTGCCTCCTTTAACCCTTACTATGACTCTGTTAGGGAGGCCCTCTACTAGCTCCATTTCACAGATGAGAACATTGAGGCATACAAAGTCATAAGGCTTGGGTGGCAGTGCTTAAATTGCCAGGCCCTGCCAATCCCTGGTGTTTTGATCACCATGCCCAGCCCCCCAGCCCCCGGTAGCTCTCTCTCCCCATCCCAGTTCACCATTAGCTGGGAACCATCTCCTGGCTCAACCCCAGGCCTGGGCTCAGCCATCATGTGGGAGCAGGATGTGGGCGGCCAGGGAAGGAGTCCTGGTGCTTAGCGTGTGACATTTGCATAGTGCTTTGGGATGAAATTTACTATATGCCTGAATGTAAATTCCTTTCTTCTTTCTCTCAATGAGATTTAAAAATTTTGTTTCAAATTCTAATTTAAACTTTTAGAGATAGAGATGAATAATCAACTCCCTTATAATATTTAGTTAAATAGTTAAAATTTAGACTTAAAATCCCATATTTTATTTATTTATTTATTTATTTATTTATTTATTTATTTATTTATTTATTTTGAGATGGAGTCTCGCTCTTGTCACCCAGGCTGGAGTGCAATGGCACAATCTCGGCTCACTGCAACTTCCGCCTCCAGGGTTCAAGCGATTCTCCTGCCTCAGTCTCCTGAGTGAGAGTACAGGCATGCGCCACCACACCTAATTTTGTATTTTTTTAGTAGAGACGGGGTTTCTCCATGTTGGTCAGGCTGGTCTCGAACTCCCGACCTCCGGTGATCTGCCTGCCTTGGCCTCCCAAAGTGCTGGGATTACAGGCGTGAGCCACTGTGCCCAACGCTATTTTAATTTTTTTTTTTTTTTGACATGGAGTCTTGCTCTGTCTCCCAGGCTGGAGTGCAGTGGCACAATCTTGGCTCACTGCAACCTCTGCCTCCCAGGTTCAAGTGACCCTCTCACCTCAGCCTCCAGAGTACCTGGTATGACAGCTGTGCACTGCTGTGCCCGGCTAATTTTTTGTATTTTTAGTAGAGACAGAGTTTCATCATGTTGGTCAGGCAGATCTCAAACTCCTGACCTCAAGTGATCTGCCCACCTCGGCCTCCCGAAGTGCTGGGATTACAAGCATGAGCCACCTCACCTGGCCTAAAATCTTATATTTTAAAGAATAATTTTATTTAGAAACATTGCTTTTCCACTCTTGTGGTTTCTGAAAGTTTATGCAAACTCTTTATTCGCATTTCTGCCTCCCATGGTCATTGTCATTGTTATGTGTCATCCCCTAGTGCCTCTTTCAAGTTCCCTAGTTTCCTCAAACACATCATCTTCGCTTTTGCTTGGAAACACAGCACTTTTTTATTTTTCTTTTATATTTTTATTTTTTTCCGAGACGGAATCTCGCTCTGTGGCCCAGGCTGGGGTGCAGTGGCGCAATCTCGGCTCACTGCAAGCTCCGCCTCCCGGGTTCCCACCATTCTCCTGCCTCAGTCACCCCAGCAGCTGGGATTACAGGCATCCGCCACTACGCCTGGCTAAGTTTTTGTATTTTTAGTAGAGGCAGGGTTTCACCGTGTTAGCCAGGATGGTCTCCATCTCCTGACCTCGTGATCCGCCCGCCTCGGCCTCCCAAAGTGCTGGGATGACAGGCGTGAGCCACCGCGCCCGGCCTATTTTTCTGTTTTTAATGTTTTGCTAACTCATACTTGTAGAACACAGCACTTTCTGAGCCTATTAATGATGCTGTCACTGAAAATATCACTCTGAGTCATGAGAGTGATTAGGTTGGTTGTTTTTAATCTAAATGGTAGGTGATTATTTGTGATCTCCTTACAGTAACCACAGAATTATGTAAAATAGCAACTGGCTGGCTGCAGTGGCTCACACCTGTAATCCCAGAACTTTGGGAGGCCAAGGCAGGTGGATCACTTGAGGTCAGGAGTTCAAGACCAGCCTGGTCAACGTGGTGAAACTGTGTCTCTACCAAAAATACAAAAAATTAGCCAGGTGTGGTGGTGGGCGCCTGTAGTCCCAGTTACTTCGGAGGCTGAGGCGGGAGAATCCCTTGAACCCGGGAGGTGGAGGTTGCAGTGAGCCGAGATCAAACCACCACACACCAGCCTGGGAAACACAGTAAGATTCAGTCTCAGAAATAAAACAAAACAAAACAAAACAAAAATAGCAATCGCCTGTTCCCTCCTTATTTCCTCTCCCTGCTTAATTCTTCTCCACAGTACTGTAGTTCTTGCCATCTGATATACTTGTTAATCTGTTTATGGTCTATTTCCCCTCATTGGAATGTGAACTCCATGAGCTCAAGGAACTTTGTCTTGATTTACGTCTGTCACTTGGAAACATACTTTGAACACAGTAGGTACTCAGTAAATATTTGTGGGCTGAATGAATGACTGTAAAGCTCTTAGAAACACGGGCTAATCTGACTGGGAGCCATGGTGCACGCCTGTCATCCCAACACTTTGGGAGGCCAAGGCAGCAGATCGCCTGAGCTCAGGAGTTCGTGACCAACCTGGGCAATATGGTGAAACCCTGCCTCTACTAAAAATACAAAAATTAGCTGGGCGTGGTGGTGCCCACCTGTAATCCCAGCTACTCGGGAGGCTGAGGCACTAGAATCGCTTGAACCTGGGAGGTGGAGGTTGCAGTGAGCCGAGATTGTGTCATTGTACTCCTGCCTGGGCAACAGAGTGAGACCCTGTCTCAAAAAAAAAAAAAAAAAAAAAAAGATAAATAAAATAAAATAAAATAAGGAGAGAGACCCAGGTGCGGTGGCTTTCACCTGTAATCCCAGCACTTTGGGAGGCTAAGGCAGGATAATCACTTGAGCCCAGGAGTTTGAGACCAGCCTGGGCAATATAGCAAGACCCTGACTCTAAAAAAATAATAATAATAAAAAAAATTAGGGCAGGCATGGTGGCTCATGCCTGTAATTTTAAAACACTTTTGGAGGCCGAGGTGGGCAGATCACCTGAGGTTGAGAGTTCAAAAACAGCCTGGCCTACATGGCAAAACCCCATCTCTACTAAAAATACAAAAATTAGCCAGGTGTGGTGGTCCGTGCCTGTTATCTCAGTTACTCAGGAGGCCAAGGCATGAGTATCGCTTTAACCTGGAGGCGGAGGTAGCAGTGAGCTGAGATCTTGCCCCTTGTGGGCGGAGGATTACCTAGGTGCCGAGGCAGAAGGCTGAAGGCACAAACTGTTTCAGTATAATAAAGAAAATAGTTAGAATAAGAATAGTCATAATAGGCCGGGCACGGTGGCTCAAGCCTGTAATCCCAGCACTTTGGGAGGCCGAGACGGGCAGATCACGAGGTCAGGAGATCGAGACCATCCTGGCTAACCCGGTGAAACCCCGTCTCTACTAAAAAATACAAAAAACTAGCCGGGCGAGGTGGCGGGCGCCTGTAGTCCCAGCTACTCGGGAGGCTGAGGCAGGAGAATGGCGTGAACCCGGGAGGCGGAGCTTGCAGTGAGCTGAGATCCGGCCACTGCACTCCAGCCTGGGCGACAGAGCGAGACTCTGTCTCAAAAAAAAAAAAAAAAAAAAAAAAAAAAAGAATAGTCATAATACAAATTAGATATAGAGATGATCATGGACAATTATCAATCATTATTATAAACATCATTAATCATTAGCTTTTAATATTACTCTTTATTGAATTACTAATATAACCTAGGGATAAACGGCGGGTATAGGGTCAGGTGCTGAAGGGACATTGTGAGAAGTGCCCTAGAAGGCAAGAGGTGAGGCTTCTGTCACACCCGCATAAGGGTCACTTGAGGGTTCCTTGGTCAAGCGGTAGTGCCAGTGTCTGGGAAGATACCCGTTACTTAGCAGACCATGAAAGGGAGTCTCCTTTCCTTGGAGGAGTCAGGGAACACTCTGCTCCACCAGCTTCTTGTGGGAGGCTGGATATTATCCAGGCCTGCCCGTAGGCATCCGGTGGCCTAAATCCCTCCCTGTGGCACTGTGCTTCAATGGACACGTTCCTTGACCTCTTCCATGTTCCTCCTGTACTCCTGGTTCCTCTTTGAAGTCCGTAGTAGATATCGGTAGAAGGAATAGTGAAAGTCTTAAAAGTCTTTGATCTTTCTTATAAGTGCATAGAAGAAAACGCTGACGTATGCTGTCTTCTCTCTCTCTGCTTCGGCTACCTAAGAGGGAAGGGCCCCCTGTCCTGTGATCACGTGACTTGCCTCACCTTGTCAATCACTTAGAAGATTCACCCTCCTTACCCTGCCCCCCTTGTCTTGTATGCAGTAAATATCAGCGCTCCCAGCCGTTCGGGGCCACTACCGGTCTCCGCGTTTTCATGGTAGTGGTCCCCCGGGCCCAGCTGTTTTCTCTTTTTCTCTTTGTCTTGTGTCTTTATTTCTTGCAATCTCTCGTCTCTGCACATGGGGAGAACACCTGCTAAGCCCCGTAGGGCTGGACCCTACACCACTGAACCCCAGCCTGGGCGACAGAGTAAGATTCTGTCTCAAAAAAAAAAAAAAGAAAAGAAAATTAACTGGGTATGGTGGCGAGTGCCTGTAGTCCCAGCTACTCAGGAGGCTGAGGTGGGAGGATGGCTTGAGTCCAGGAGATTGAGGCTGCAGTTAGCCATGATTACACCACTGCACTCCAGCCTGGGAAATAGAGTGAGACCCTGTTTAAAATATATATATATATATATATGTGTGTGTGTGTGTGTGTGTGTGTGTGTGTGTGTGTAGTATGTATATGGAAAGGTTAAAAAAAGGCAAGGATGAAACTCGTGCTTTTAAAGTGGAATTTAAAATAAACTATTTTCCCCCAGTTTATGTAGACAGATAAAGAAATAAACAGACATAAATATGTATGTTTATGTGTGTGTATAAGTGTGGGCCCACAGAGTGGACCCTGGCTTAGAATGACCCTAATTGCATTGAATGTGCCTACCACGGAGATCCTGGTTTCTAAATACTATTCCTCCTTAAAAAGAAACCAAAGGCTGGGCGCGGTGGCTCAAGCCTGTAATCCCAGCACTTTGGGAGGCCGAGACGGGCGGATCACGAAGTCAGAAGATCGAGACTATCCTGGCTAACACGGTGAAATCCCGTCTCTACTAAAAAATACAAAAAACTAGCCGGGCGAAGTGGCGGGCGCCTGTAGTCCCAGCTACACGGGAGGCTGAAGCAGGAGCATGGTGTGAACCCGGGAGGCGGAGCTTGCAATGAGCTGAGATTGCGCCACTGCACTCCAGCCTGGGCGACAGACCGAGACTCCGTCTCAAAAAAAAAAAAAAAAAAAAAAAAGAAACCAAGTATTCTTGAAGAAATGGCAAATTCAGGGCCAGGACAGGGAGAAACAAGATGAGCCTGAAATATCTTGTTGAGCCAGGAAGAAACGAAGTGATTAAAGAATGACGGGGTTTGTCAAGATGACAAGAGGTCAGCAAGGGGCATCCACTGATCAAATCTGGGACAATCTGAGCATCAAAATAAATGACAGGAAAAAGCCAGTCATGGTGGCTCATGACTGTAGTCCCAGCTACTTGGGATGCTGAGAAGGGAGGATCGCTTGAGCCTGGGAGGTCGAGGCTGCTGTGAGCTATGATTGCACCACTACACTCCAGCCTGGGTGACAGAGTGAGACCCTGTCTCAAAAAAAGGAAAAAAAAAAAAAAAAAAGGCATGGTTTGGTCTTGCTTTTTTGGTTTGTTTTGTTTTGTTTTTTTGAGCTGGAGTCTCAGTTTGTCGCCCAGGCTGGAGTGCAGTGGCGCAATCTCGGCTCATTGCAACCTCCACCTCCTGGGTTCAAGCGATTCTCCTGCCTCGGCCTCTTGAGTAGCTGGGATTACAGGCGCCTGCCACCATGCCCAACTAATTTTTTGTAGTTTTTTTTTTTTTTTTTTTTTTTTTTTTGAGACAGAATCTCACTCTATTGCCCAGCCTTGAGTGCAGTGGTGGTGCCATCTCGGCTCACTGCAATCTCCGCCTCTCGGGTTCAAGCGATTCTCCTGCCTCAGGCACCCGAGTAGCTGGGATTACAGTCGCGTGCCACTATGCCTGGCTACTTTTTTAAAATGTGTAGTAGAGATGGGGTTTTATCGTGTTGGCCAGGCTGGTCTCGAACTCCTGGCCTCAAGTGATCCACCCGCCTCAGCCTCCTGAAGTGCTGGGATTACAGGCTTGAGCCACCGCGCCCGGCCTGGTGCACCTCTCTTTAGGCAACTTGCTAGTAGTCCCCTGCTCCTGGGAGGTCACCAAATTGGTGGTGAACTTAGTGCAAGTACAGTTACCTGCAATACGGGCATACTGCACTACAACCTGGAACTCCTGGGCTCCAGCGATCCTCCTGCCTCAGCCTCCCGAGTAGCTGGGACTACAGCCACCGCACCTGATGACATTTACTGTTTGGAGCTGGGTTGAGGAACTAATCCCTAATATGTAACTTTGCTGAAAAGTCCTTTGCTGAAATGGAGATTTCTTTTCACACATTTATTAATATGTTGTTGGTATACTCCGGGTACTTGTGGAGGTGGTGGTCACCTCAAGGTTGGTGGGGGGTACTGAGACCCCTGAGGGCACAGCAGACCTACCCATGCTCTCGGATCAGAATGCTGGGAATATTAGAGGTAGTACTCAAGATGTTAGGAGGGCCGGGTGCGTTGGGAGGCTGACACTGGAAGTCAGGAGTTCAAGACCAGCCTGGGCACCATAGCGAGACCCCATGTCTACAAAACATTTTAAAAACAATTGGTGGGCATGGTGGTGAATGCCTATAGTACCAGCTACTCGGAAGACTGAGGAGGGAGGATCCGTTGAGCCCAGGAGTTTGAGGCTGCAGTGAGCTATGACTGTGCCACCGCACTCCTGCCTGGGCGACACACTGAGTCTAAGAACAAAAAATGCAGACTGGGCATGTGGGTCACACTTGTAATCCTAGCACTTTGGGAGTTTGAGGCAGGCAGATCACTTGAGGTCAGGAGTTTGAGACCAGCCTGGCCAACATGGTGAAACCCCATCTCTCCTAAAAAAAAAATCAAAATTATCTGGGTGTGGTGGCAGGCACCTGTAGTCCCAGCTACTTGGGAGACTGAGGCAGAAGAATCGTTTGAACTGGGAGGTGGAGGTTACAACGAGCTGAGATTTCACCACCGTACTCCAGCCTAGGTGACACAGTGAGAGTCCCTCTCAAAAAAAAAAAAAAAATGTGGCTGGGCGAGGTGGCTCATGCCTGTAATCCCAGCACTTTGGGAGGCTGAGGTGGGCGGATCACGAGGTCAGGAGATTGAGACTATCCTGGCTAACACATGGTGAAATCTGGTCTCTACTAAAAATACAAAAAATTAGCCGGGCGTGGTGGCGGGCGCTTGTAGTCCCAGCTACTCGGGAAGCTGAGGCAGGAGAATGGCGTGAACCCACGAGGCGGAGTTTGCAGTGAGCTGAGATCGCACCACTGCACTCCAGCCTGGGCGACAGAGCGAGACTCCATCTCAAAAACAAAACAAAACAAACAAACAAACAAAAAATTTTGAGCTGGGTGTGGTGGCTCACGCCTGTAATCCAAGCACTTTGGAAGGCTGAGGCGGGCGGATCACTTGAGGTCAAGAGTTCTAGACAACCCTGGCCAACATGGTGAAATCTCGTCTCTAAAAAAAAAATAAATAAATAAAAAATAAAAATTAGCAGGGCGTAGTGGTGGGCGCCTGTAATCTCAGCCACTCAGGAGGCTGAGGCAGGGGAATCGCTTGAACCCGGGAAGCAGAGGTTGCAGTAAGCCAAGACTGCACCACTGCAGCCACTGCACTCCAGCCTGGCAATAGAGTGAGACTTTGTCTCAAAAAAATACATAAATAAAATAAATGGCCAGGCATGGTGGCTCACGCTCGTAATCCCAGCACTTTGGGAGGCCGAGGCAGGCAGATCATGAGGTCAGGAGATCCAGACCATCCTGGTTTACACAGTGAAACCCTGTCTCTACTAAAAGTACAAAAAATTAGCCGGGCGTGGTGGCAGGCACCTGTAGCTGAGGCAGAATGGCGTGATCCCGGGAGGCGGAGCTTGCAGTGAGCTGAGATGGCACCACTGCACTCCAGCCTGGGTGACAGAGCAAGACTCTTGTCTCAAAAGGTCAATAAATAAATAAATAAATAAAATGTGAGGAGGAATTTGCCAGGAATACACTTTTTTCCTTCTGTTTTTCTGCAGGGATAAGGTTATATTTGTATGTGTGGATGACGACATTCAAGGTACGAAGCTAACCCTTCAGGACGGGGGCTGGGGTACCTTATGTCTCTCAGCACTGGAGACACCATGCCTTCTTCCCTCCTCTCCTTCCCTCTCTCTGTATGAGACAAGGTCTTGCTCTGTTGCCTAGGCTGGAGTGCAGTGGTGTGATCCTATGGCTCACTGTGGCCTTGAACTGGGCTCAATAGATCCTCCTGCCTTGGCCTCCCTGAGTGCTGGGATGCCAGGCATGAGCCACCTTGCCTGGCTCCACCCCTCCTTTCGCAAGATGTGGGTAGAGCACCCTCTTGCGGTGAAGGGAGGAAGGGGGCTGAGTGTGCTCTGGGTCGGATGGAGGTTTCTAGGGTGCAGCAGGGCCTCCTCCTTGGCCTGACGGGGGTGGGGCCTGCCAGGGAGTGCCTTGCTGGGAAGGGAGGGCAAAGGGCTGTGTCTTTTGCTTGCCCTACCCGACTGCCAAGAGTCCCAGTCACCAGGCCACCCTGAGTCCTGGCCCTTGAAGGTAAGTGTTCTTCTGAACACAGCTGCTTTGTCCTTCCCCGATGACTGGGTGAGATTTCTTTACTCCTTGGGGGTCCAAATACCCTGCCCACACTGCTTGCACTGAGGCAGGCAGTGGCCACAGCAGCCACCTCCTTTTCCTTTCCATAGGTCCATGAGACTGGGGCAGAAGCAGGGGCAGGTACACCGCACCTCAGCCCCCTCCCCACCTGACAGCAGCATCAGAGCCGAGGCCAAGGCGGGAGGGCCCAGAGTGGGACACCTCTTCCAGACAAGCCTTGGTCGCCGCCTCCTCCTCTGTCACCCTGCAACACAGCCCAGAGTACCAAGCGGCTGGAGCACTGGGGGACACCAGGACAGAACCTTCCCTGGACCAAGTCCTCCAGGAGCGGGATGAAGCCATTGCCAAGTAAGGGGAAGCTGCTTTTGGGGGCCAGGAGGGGAGCTGGGGGCTCCCCTGCAGGGCCTTGTCCTGCTAATGGAGGAGCGGGGGGCTAGTCAGGCATTCTGGAAAGAAAGCCACACAAGCAGCTGCCCTGTCACTGAGGCCAGGGCTGTGGCCACACTCATCCACCCCCAGGACCCCATAACCAGACCCACAGGGTCCGAGCCTCAGCTACTCTCTTTGCTACCCACAGGAAGCAGGCAGTGGAGGCAGAGCTGCAGAGGTGCGAAGCCAGGCTACGCACCATGGAGGCCCAGCTGCTGGAGGTCCTGGAGGAGAAACTGAGGCTGAGGCGGGAGCTGGAGGCCTGGGAGGTAGGCGGAATGCCGTCAGGGCCTGGGAGGTGTGGGGAAGAGGGCACAGACTCAGCCTTGAACCTGCTCTCCTGTCCACAGGAGGACGTGCAGCAGCTGGTATGGCAGCAGGTCCAGCATCAGCTGCAGAGAGAGACTGAGGGTACTCGGGGACACCACATGGACCCTGGAGCTGCCAGGACCCCCCGGTCCAAATTCTCCCTGGGTCGGGGACGTTGGTGGTGACACAGACCTCAGCCCAGGACTTGGAGAGTAATGTCTTTATTCATTAAAGCCTGAGGTCTGACCACCCCTGTAAAACCTCATGCCCACTCAGTGCCCGTCTGAGTCCTCCTGTGCCCAAATGTGGAGCAGGCTGCAGGGACTAGAAGCCTGGGGTTTTGTGCCTCTTGTTTGTTTTGTTTTGTCTTTTTTGAGATGTAGTCTTGCTCTGTTGCCCAGGCTGGAGTGCAGTGGTGTGATCTCGGCTCACTACAACCTCCGCCTCCTGGGTTCAAGTGATTCTCCTGCCTCAGCCTCCTGAGTAGGTGGGATTACAGGCGTGCAACACCACGTCAGGCTAATTTTTGTACTTTTAGTAGAGATGGGGTTTCACCATGTTGGCCAGGCTACTCTCGAACTCCTGGTGTCAAGTGATCCTCCCACCTCAGCCTCCCAAAGTGCTGGAATTACAGGCATGAGCCACTGCGCCCAGCCCCCTTCTTGCCAGCAACTCTTAGACCAGGAAGCCTCGGATGGCATCTATGAAGTCCTGTGGGCGTTCAGCGTGGATCCAGTGGCCAGCGTTCGGCACCGTCTGTATCTGGGCCCGAGGGAAGAGCCGCATAATCTCAGGGTGGTGGCTGGGACTGTGCATCGCAGTGACGGCCATCGAAAATGGGTGAAAGTGGGATAAGGAGGAGTGAAAGAGACAAGTGTAAGCAGAGTGGGGAGAAACGGAGAGAGCTGCATAAGTCCACATGCCCAGTGGTATTTCTGGCCTCTCAGCCACCCCCCTTCCACACCCAAGGCCTTCCCTGGTAGGGTCCCCAGGCTAGGGCCTGGGCGAGTAAAGCATGCCCCTCCCACTACCCAAGCTGGCTTACTGCACAAATTGGGAGTTTCCACCGAGGAGAAAGAGTGTTGGTCCGAGGTAGGACTCCTGCCTCTGTGGGAAAGTCAAGAGCTTGTCTAGGTGCTGGGCCAGGGCATCCAAGTTCAACCTCCACGCCAGGCGCCCGTCTACCTCTACCAGGTTGGTGAGCAGGTACTGCCGTACGGCCAGGTTCTGTGGAGGTGCAGCAGTTGGGGGGGTTCCTTGTGCGGACTGGGGGTACCACTCGTCCCTTGACAGGTCCCGGTCTACAACAGCATCCGGGGGGCTTGGGTGTATCACCTGGACAACAGAACTGAGCTGTTCATCTGCCAGTTTCCGGGCACGGGAGCGGGGCAGCCCATCTGGGATATTGACGGTCCTCATGGCTGCCACATAGGCAGGAAAGTGGGAGGAACCTGTGCCTTCCACTGGGCTGATATCTACAGCAATCAGACGTTCCACCAGCTCTGGCTGTGGGAGAGAACCGAATTGGGACCAGTCTTAGGCAGACACAGTGAGTCTCAGGTACGGCTCCTGGAGCCTGAATGTGGTCATCCAAGGATCATTTGAGTCCCAGGTTGCCTGCGGAGCACTCAGGGTATATACTGAATGGGAGGAGGTCCCAGACAGGAGCGGCTCACCCTCTGTAGTGCCAGCAGCATGGCTGTCCTCCCTCCCATGCTGTGACCAACGACGACACAGGGAACCAGGCCCAGCTGGGGCAGGAGGTCCTGCAGGTCCTGGCTCATGATCTCGTAGCTCATGTCTGGGCTGTGGGGGCTGTTACCGTGGTTACGAGCATCCACCGTCAGCACCTGGGGAGTGGGTTGAGACAGAGCTGCGCTGGTATCCCCATTCTAGGGTAGACAGCCAAAGGCCTTGTAGGGACAGCAGGTCAAGGGTGTGGAGAGCCTGGGGATACACCCTGCAGAGGGGATGGGCCCAGATGGTGGGAGGGCCCAGTTTCCAGACCTAGAAGGCCCAGATGAAGAACCTGGGGCCACTCTGCCAGAGAAGAGCAGGCCCCAGGGTTGTGACCACGTCTCTGAAGGGCTGGCCAGGCTGGGGGGTAATCCCGGAGAATGCCAGGAACGAGACTCCAGGAATTTCCAACAGTAGGAGCACAGAAGAACGGGCTGCCATAAGAGGTGGTGAGCTCCAGGTCATCCCTAGGAAACAAGCAGGCCCCTTCATGGAAAGGGTGCAGGCGCCTAGTCATTGGCCAGCGCCGATGGAGATCTACAACATGAATTAATGAAGATGGCAACGTAAGGGAACAAACAGGGTTGCCGTTCAGGGTCCATGCTCAGCGTGAGGAGCGGGACCCCGAGAAGCGGGACGCCCCAGCCCCGCCTCCTCCCAGGCCCCGCCCACTCGGAAGCGCACCCTACGTCCTGTCTGCTGGGAGAAGGCCTTGGCGATGGAGTTGAAGTTAGTTTTGCAGCCGAAGAGCCCGTGCAGAAAAATGACGGCCGGGAGGGCTGCCTCCCCGTCCAGAAGGCTGTAGGAAAGCGGAAGCGGCCTGGCAGGGGAAGGATCCGGGTCAGGGTCTGAACCGGCGGAGGCGGGGAAAGGGGTAGGGGAAAGGGCTTTGGGGGAGAGGCCTGGGAGGCGACGGGCCCAAGGGGAGGATATGGGGCCGTCGGGGCCCGGCAGGAAAAGGAGGACAGGGCGCCTCCCGCCCGGTGCCCCTGACTGACCTCGGCTCGGCCTCCCCTCGGCCGCCGCTGCTGCTGGGTGCGACAGGCACCCTCGCGAAGCTACGACTGTGCAGGCCGAGCCCCTCAAGGGGGAGCCTCCAGGCTCGGGTACAGCGGAGCATGCTTGCAAGCCGTTGTCCGGCTCGCACCTCGCAAGCTACGGCCTACCCACGCTCCTTCTTCCGCTCTCGCTCGGAGCCCCGCCCAGTTCCGTCTTGAGCCCCGCCCAGTTCCGACTTGAGCCACGCCCTCTCCCCGCCCCCATCGCGGATTCTCCGCCCTCGGTCACGTTTCCTTACGTAATCCCCGAGAACGGTCCGGCCCCGCCTCCATCCCCGCCCCTTACGCCATTACGTAATCCCCGCAGGCCTTGCGCCGATCGCCCTGAGCGCCGCACCTGGCCACGCCCTGGGCGGGGCCACCCAAAGTGCTTGCCCCGCCCCTCGCGAAGCCCCGCCCAGCATAGAATCCGCGCGGGGAGTCGGAACCCTCCCGCCCTAAGGTCTGGGAATTCGGTCTGCGCCGCTCTGCGCGTGCTCGGTTCTGTGCTGCAGCTTGGGCCTCGGTTCCCGCCCCGCACCTGTCGTCGCTCACTGGCCTGGGTGGCTGCCATCGTTTCTGTGCCGCCGGCGGGGGCGAGCGGCGCCAGTGTGGCTCTGGGCGGCGGAGCGCCAGTGTGGTGGCGCCGTGCTCCACTGCTGGGGGCCCGGGCAGGCTGGGCGGAGCACAGGCACCCATCCAACCTGGAGTCGTCGATCTAGAAGGAGCTCGGGGGCACTCTAGAGCTCTCCCCCAAGCCCCTCTGTCCCCTTTACATTTGGGGGAGCCTCTCAGTCTGATCCCGCCTGCTTTTCCGCCCGTACTCTCCGTTCTCATACTCCCCTATCAGGCACCCTGCCTTTCAAGGTCTTCTCCACACCCCACCTCCTCCTGCTGGGGTGCTGTCTGTCTTCCAGATAGCCAGTTGCCCGCGTCCTATACTTTTTTTTTTGGTGGGGGGTCTTACCCTCGCCCAGGCCGGAGTGCACTGACGCGACCGTAGCTCACTGCAGCCTCGACCTCCTGGGCTCAAACGATCCTCCGGCCTTTTCCTCCCGAGAATCTGGGATTACAGGCGCAGACTAATTTTAACTTTTTTTTTCTTTCTTTCTTTCAGAATCATGGTTAAAAAATTTTTTTTAGGCCGGGCGTGGTGGCTCACGCCTGTAATCCCAGCGCTTTGGGAGGCTGAGGCAGGTGGATCACCTGAGGCCAGGACTTCAAGACCACCCTAGCCAACATGGCGAAACCCCGTCTCTAGTAAAAATACAAAAATTAGCTGGACATGGTGGCAGGTGCCTGTAATCTCAGCTACTTGGGAGGCTAAGGCAGGAAAATCGCTTGAACTCAGGAGGCGGAGGTTGCAGTGGGCCAAAATTGCGCCACTGCACACCAGCCTTGGGAATGGAGACAGACTCCGTTTCAAAAAAAAAAAAATTGCCGGGCCTGGTGGCAGGGCCCTGTAAGTCCCAGCTACTTGGGAGGCTAAGGCAGGAGAATCGTGTGAACTTGGGAGATGGAGGTTGCAGTGAGCCAAGATCTTGCCACTGCATTCCAGGCTCAGTAACAGAGCGAGACTCTATCTCAAAAAAAAAAAAAAAAAAAAAAATTTTTTTTAAATAGAACCAGGGTCTTGTTATGTTGCCCAGGCTGGTCTCAAACTCCTGAGCTCAAAGTGCTGAGATTACAGGCATGAGCCACCATACCTGGCCCAACAAAATTTTTTTTAAAGAAGGGTCTTGCTATCTTGCTCAAGCTGGTCTCCAGCTCCTAGCCTCAAGCAACCCTCCCATCTCAGGTATATGGCTTTTATTTTATTTTTTCTGAGACAGGGTTTCACTACGTCACCCCAGGCTGGAGTACAGTGGCACAATCATGGCTCACTGCAACCTCTTCCTCCCGGGCCCAAGCAATCTTCCTGCCTCAGCCTCCTGAATATCTGGGACCACAGATGTGCAGCATCATGTCTGGCTAATTTTTTTCTGTTTTGTAGAGATAGGGTCTTGCTATGTTCTAGGCATAGCAAGGGGACAGTTTCAGGCTGGTCTGGAACTCCTAGACTCAAGTGATCCGCCTGCCTCAGCCCCCTGAGCAGATGGAACTACAGGTGTGCGCCACCATGCCTGGCCTCGGCTATAAGCTTTTATGTTTTTTTTTTGTTGTTTTTTTTTTTTTTTGAGATGGAGTCTCACTCTGTCGCCCAGGCTGGAGTGCAGTGGTTGGATCTCGGCTCACTGCAAGCTCTGCCTCCCACGTTCAGGCCATTCTCCTGCCTCAGCCTCCTGAGTAGCTGGGACTACAGGCGCCCGCCACCACGCCCAGCTAATTTTTTTGTATTTTTAGTAGAGACGGTGTTAGCCAGGATGGTCTCGATCTCTGACCTCGTGATCCGCCCGTCTCGGCCTCCCAAAGTGCTGGGATTACAGGCTTGAGCCACTGCACCTGGCCAGCTATAGGCCTTTTAAGGCCTTGTATAACTGCTGCCTCCTCAAGCCTTCCCAGATTTTCTGAGTTAAAACTAATCTCTTTGATCGAACGTTCTCGAAGCATTTCTCGGAGGCTACTGTGTAGTATTATAGAGGCGGCCTCCCTGTGTGCGTCCACAGCAGGAGCCATGTCTTGTTCATGTGGTGCAAAGTGGTAATAGTCATCAAGAGTTTCAGGGCGCTGGGAAATGCTTATGTGAAAGTTCGCAGGTGGCTGGGTTAGTGGCTCTCCTGGAGATGACACCTGGGCCAGCTAGTCTTATACTGGCCCCTCCCCCACCTCCTTAGGGCGGTCCAGGACCCACAGGATGAGTCCTAACTCTTTTTTACATAATTAATTAATTAATTAATAATAATTATTATTATTTGAGACGGAGGTTCGCTCTTGTTGCCCAGGCTGGAGTGCGGTGGTGTGATCTCGGCTCACTGCAACCTCCACCTCCTGGGTTCAAGTGATTCTCCTGCCTCAGGATTACAAGTAGCTAGGATTACAGGCATGCGCCACTATGCCTGGCTAATTTTGTATTTTTAGTAGAGACTGGGTTTCTCCACGTTGGTCAGGCTGGTCTCAAACTCCCGACCTCAGGTGATCCACCCACCTCAGCCTCCCAAAGTGCTGAGATTACAGGCATGAGCCACTGCGCCCGGCCATTACTTTTTTTTTTTTTTTTTCTTTGAGACAGGGTCTGGCTCTGTCGCCCAGGCTGGAACCCGGCTCACTGCAACCTCCGCCTTCTGGGTTCAAGCAATTCTCATGCCTCAGCCTCCTGAGTAGCTGGGACTACAGGCGTGCACCACCACACCCGGCTGATTTTTACTGGTTTTGGTAGAGATGGGGTTTCACCATGTTGGCTGAGCTGAGGATGTGTCCTAACTCTGTAAAGCTCCATCTCCTGCCTAATGGGACTCTTAGGTGTTTGGTTCTAATCTGAGGAGGGCTGAGGTCACCAGGGACTCTAAGCATACCAGGTGGTGCGATCATTTGTTTCTCACATAGTAATTAGGGGAGTGATGAGGACATCTGAGCCCTGGATGGGGGCTGGTCCCAGGCCTAGGAGGGGTCCTTGGAGGGTGTTTGTCTAGAGCTGGTGGATGAAGGGCATGAGAGTTGAAGATTCAGAACAATAGTATTTCAAAGGTGCTTTTTGTTTGTTTGTTTGTTTTGAGACAGAGTCTCTCTCTGTTGCCCAGGCTGGAGTGTAGTGGGACAATCTCAGCGCACTGCAACCTCCACCTCCCGGGTTCAAGTGATTCTCTTTCTCAGCCTCCCAAGTAGCTGGGATTGCATGTGTGCGCCACCATGCGCAGCTAATTTTTGTATTTTTAGCAGAGACTGGGTTTCACTGTGTTGGGCAGGCTGGTCTTGAACTCCTGACCTCAGGTGATCCTCCCGCCTCGACCTCCCAAAGTGTGGGATTACAGGAGTGAGCCACTGTGCCTGGCCTCAAAGGTGCTTGCAAACTGCTCCCTGCCACACACCCCACAATCCACAAGGTCATCTCAGCCTGGCGCAAGAACCCCATATCTAGGGGCTGAAGCAGCCTTGAGATATTTACTCAGAGTCCAGGGCCCCAGCCCTGATCAGGTGGCTGGTGAAGGCAAGCAGAAAAACCAGTTGGTTTGATGTTTCCACTTGAACGTTCCAGAGAAAGAGGTGGGCTCAGGGCAGGCGTCGTTGCTACCTGGCCAAGAAGCTTGCTGTCGGTTGGCGAAGGCCTCCTTCTGGGGGAGGCCAGAGGGGAGGCCTTCCGGAGCCCCTGACCTGCGGAGGTGAAGGTGGGAGGTGAAATGGACTATCGCTCTTTGGAGGTCGAGTCTACACCGCCCCATCCGTGTTCCCAGCCTTCCTGTGAAGTGGGAGGGTGCCGTCCTTATTTTGCTGATGAGGAAAGAGAGGTTTGGATGGCGAAGTAACCCAGCTCCAAGTCACTCAGCCAGGGCACGGCCCGGATTCTTTCCTTCACTGACTCTTTTTTTTTTTTTTTTTTTTTTTTTTGAGACGGAGTCTCGCTCTGTCGCCCAGGCTGGAGTGCAGTGGCCAGATCTCAGCTCACTGCAAGCTCCGCCTCCTGGGTTCACGCCATTCTCCTGCCTCAGCCTCCCGAGTAGCTGGGATTACAGGCGCCCGCCAACTCACCCAGCTAGTTTTTTTGTATTTTTAGTAGAGACGGGGTTTTGCCGTATTAGCCAGGATGGTCTCGATCTCCTGACCTCGTGATCCACCCGTCTCGGCCTCCCAAAGTGCTGGGATTACAGGCTTGAGCCACCGCGCCCGGCCTCCTTCACTGACTCTTAACGCAGTGCTCCGTGTATTTCGTCACCACCCTTCAGGCTGTGGGGACCAAGGGCCGAAGGGGCGCGGCCTGAGGCGGCCGGGACACTGCGCCTAGGTGGCGGTGGCATTGAATGGGTTAAGGAGGGGAGGTGGCGGGTGTCCCTTAACCGCACCTGGCCCAGTATCGGTCACGTGGCCAGGGTTTCACCTGCCCCGCTGAGCAGGGACAATCGGGCTGCTTGTTTTGTGGCCGGTCGCCATGGTGACAGCAGCGTGCCAGAGGAGGTCATGGGGCAAATTCCTGCTGGCCGGGCCAGGTGGGGCAGGAGTGTCAGCTGTGCTGGCACCAGTTGGGGTTTCCCGGAAGACCCCTGGAGCTTTCCCGTGGGGCTGTACCCAGTGGGCCCCTATGTGACTCCCCTCAAAACCTCCTCCCGTCTCAACCCCCACATCAGCCCAGCTTCTCTCCTCCCAGATTTTGAACCTGAGTCGATGTATTAAGCAGCCGGGATTTTCATATACATTATCTTGTTTAATCTGCACAGCAATCTTTCCCACGTGGGAATGGTAATCCCTGCGGGTCTGTTGCCGGGTGCGCCTCCCCTACGACTCACCCAACACTTTGAGAACACTGGCTCCTTCCTGCCTTGCTTCGACAAGCCCAGATCCATCAGAGCCTCTCACTGCGCACCAAGCACCTTCGTAGACAGCTGTGAACAAAACAACAAATTAATCAATCTCACAACAAAGGATTGTGTCTGAGTATTTATTTTTTTCGGAGCAGGTTAGGTTGGCCCCAGCCATCCAGAGAAGGTGGGGATGGCACAGGATCAGGCCAGGGCTCTGGTGTCCAGAACATCTCCACGAGCTCTCTCTGCTACCTCCCTGCCTCACCCGCACCTGCTCCCCACTAAGCCTTCCCACAGATTGTGCATAGATTCCCACCAGCCCCACAGATTCTCATACTTCCAGTCACTCCTCCTTCTGCTCCCTAACCTCCAACAGGCCCTGCTGACAGTAACAGTTGGCAGTTTTTGTGTTTTTTTTTTGAGATGGAGTCTCGCTCTGTCACCCAGGCTGGAGTGCAATGGCGCTATCCTGGCTCACTGCAACCTCCACCTCCCGGGTTCAAGCGATTCTCCTGCCTTAGCCTTCAGAGTAGCTAGGATTACCGGCACACACCACCACGCCCGGCTAATTTTTGTATTTTTAGTAGAGACAGGGTTTCACCATGTTGGCCAGACTGGTGTCAAACTCCTGACCTCAAATGACCTGTCCACCTCGTCCTTCCAAAGTGTTGGGATTACAGGCATGAGCCATCGTGCCTTGCTGATTGTCAACTATTTTTTTCTGCCTCCTGACTCTGCGGAAGACCCAGTGTCTCCCAGGAACAGATTCTTTTTTTCTTTTTTATTGAGACAGGGTCTGGCTATTGTTGCCCAGGCTGGTCTCAAATTCCTGGGCTCAAATGATCCTCCCGCCTTGGCCTCCCTAAGTGCTGGGATTACAGGCGTGATTCTTTTTTTTTTTTTTTTTTGAGACGGAGTCTCGCTCTGTTGCCCAGGCTGGAGTGCAGTGGCACGATCTTGGCTCACTGCAAGCTCCGCCTCCTGGGTTCACGCCATTCTCCTGCCTCAGCCTCCCGAGTAGCTGGGACTACAGACGCTCGCCACCACTCTTGGCTAATTTTTTGTATTTTGTTTAGTAGAGACGGGGTTTCACTGTGTTAGCCAGGATGGTCTTGATCTCCTGACCTTGTGATCCATGCGCCTTGGCCTCCCAAAGTGCTGGGATTACAGGCGTGAGGCACCACACCTGGCCTACAGGCGTGATTCTTAAAGTGGCAGGGTGAGGACACCTTCCCATTTGGAATATAATGGAGGATGGTAAGAAAGTCTGTGTATTTTGACACCCAGCAACCTCTACCCCACTTGCCTGCAGGATACAGCTTAGTGTCCTCTGTCTGCATTTTGGTGTATTTATTTATTTATTTATTTATTTATTATTTTATGAGACAGAGTCTCGCTCTGTCCCCCAGCCTGGAATGCAGTGGCGTGATCTCGGCTCACTGCAAGCTCCGCCTCCTGGGTTCACACCATTCTCCCACCTCAGCCTCCAGAGTAGCTGGGAGTACAGGTGCCCGCCACCACGCCCGGCTAATTTTTTTTTTATTTTTAGTACAGATGGGGTTTCACCATGTTGGCCAGGATGGTTTCTATCTGCTGACCTTGTGATCCACCCACCTTGGTCTCCCGAAGTGCTGGGATTACAGGTGTGAGCCACTGCACCCAGCCTTTCTTTCTTTATTTTGAGACAAAGTCTCACTCTGTCGCCCAAGCTGCAGTGCAATGGCACAATCTCAGCTCACTGCAACTTCTGCCTCCTGGGTTCAAGCAATTCCCCTGCCTCAGCCTCCCAAGTAGCTGGGACTACAGGCATGCGCCACCATGGCTGGCTAATTTTTGTATTTTTCGTAGAGATGGAATTTCACTATGTTGGCCAGCCTGGTCTGGAACTCCTGACCTCGTGATCCGACTGCCTTGGCCTTCCAAAGTGCTGGGATTACAGGAGTAAGCCACCGCGCCTGGGCCTGGTGTCTTTATTTTTTTGAGACGGAATCTCACTTTGTTGCCCCGGCTGGAATGCAGTGGCACAATCTCAGCTCACTGCAATCTCTGCCTCTCAAGTTCAAGTGATTTTTCTGCCTCAGCCTTCCGAGTAGCTGGGATTACAGGCGCGCACCAACACACCCAGCTAATTTGTGTATTTTTAGTAGAGACAGCGGGGTTTCACCATGTTGGCCAGGCTGGTCTCAAACTCCTGACCTCAGATGATCCACCTGCTTCAGTCTCCCAAAGTGTTGGGATTACAGGTGTGAGCCACTACACCAGCCTAATTTAATTTTTAATGTAATTTTTACAGTCTCTCTCTGTCACCCAGGCTGGAGTGCAGTGGCACAATCAGAGTTCACTGTAGCCTCTAACTTCTGGGCTCAAGCGAGCCTCCCACCTCAGCCTCCCGAGTTGCTAGGATTATTAGTGTGCGCCACCATGCCCTGCTAATTTTTTTTTTTTTTTTTCTGTAGAGGTGTGTGCCACTACATTTGGCTATTTTTAAATCTTTTTTTCTAGAGACAGAGTCTTGCTTTGTTGCCCAGGCTGGTCTCAAACTCCTGGGCCCACGCAGTCCTTCAGCCGCAGTCTCTCAAAGTACTGGGATTGCAGGTGTGTGCCACCACGCCTGGCTAATTTTTTATTTTTAGTAGAGATGGGGTTTCTCTATGTTGGTCAGGCCGGTCTCGAACTCCTGACCTCAAGTGATCTGCCCGCCTCAGCCTCCCAAAATGTTGGGATTACAGGCATGAGCCACCGCACCTGGCCACCACTTTTTTTTTTTTTTTTTTTTTTCATTTTAGAGATGGAATCTTGCTCTTTTGCCCAGGCTGGAGTAGTGGCACGATTGTAGCTCACTGCAGCCTCCAATTCCTGGGCTCAAGCAATCCTCTCACCTCAGCCTCCTGAGTAGCTGGGACTACAGACATGTACCACCACATTTGGCTAGGAGTAGTTCTTTTTTTTTTTTTTTTTTTTTTTGAGACGGAGTCTCGCTCTGTCGCCCAGGCTGGAGTGCAGTGGCCGATCTCAGCTCACTGCAAGCTCCGCCTCCCGGGTTTATGCCATTCTCCTGCCTCAGCCTCCCGAGTAGCTGGGACTACAGGCGCCCGCCACCGCGCCCGGCTAGTTTTTTGTATTTTTTAGTAGAGACGGGGTTTCACCATGTTAGCCAGGATGGTCTCGATCTCCTGACCTCGTGATCCGCCCGTCTCGGCCTCCCAAAGTGCTAGGATTACAGGCTTGAGCCACCGCGCCCGGCCAGGAGTAGTTCTTGAGGCTTCCTCTCTTCTGTCTTCTGTTTCACCAATCTAATCCTTTTTTTGTTTTCTTATACTTTAAGTTCTAGGGTACATGTGCACAACGTACAGGTTTGTTACATATGTATACATGTGCCTTGTTGGTGTGCTGCACCCATTAACTCGTCATTTACATTAGGATGTCTCCTAATGCTATCCCTCCCCCCTCCCCCACCCCATGGGCCCAGTGTGTGATGTTCCCCTTCCTGTGTCCAAGTGATCTCACTGTTCAATTCCCACCTATGAGTGAGAACATGCGGTGTTTGGTTTTCTGTCCTTGTGATAGTTTGCTCAGAATGATGGTTTCCAGCTTCATCCATGTCCCCACAAAGGACATGAACTCATCCTTTTTTATGGCTGCATAGTAGTCCATGGTGTGTATGTGCCACATTTTCTTAAGCCAGTCTATAATTGATGGACATTTCCGCATCTAATCCTTTATCTGGTTCTGTTGATTTTTTTTTTTTTTTTTTTTTTTTTTTTTGAGACATAGGCTTGCTCTATTGCCAGGCTGGAGTGCAGTGGCGTGATCTCAGCTCACTGCAACCTCTGCCTCCCAGGTTCAGGTGATTCTCCTGTCTCAGCCTCCTGAGTAGCTGGGACCACAGGCATGTGCCACCACACCCAGCTAATTTTTTTGTATTTTTAGTAGAGATGGGGTTTCACTATGTTGGCCAGGATGGTCTCCATCTCTTGACCACATGATCCACCCACCTCAGCCTCCCAAAGTGCTGGGATTACAGGTGTGAGCCACTGCGCCCCACTGGTTCTGTTTATTTTGATCCCCTAAATAGCTGTGATTGCTTTTTAAAATTTATTTATTTATTTATTTATTTATTTATTTAGAGACAGAATCTCACTCTATTGTCCAGGCTGGAGTGCAGTGGCAAAATCGCGGCTCACAGCAACCTCTACCTCCCGGGTTCAAGTGATTCTCTCATGCCTCAGCCTCCCAAGTAACTGGGGTTACAGGCGTGTGCCACCACACCCGGCTAATTTTAGTATTTTTAGTAGAGCTGGGGTTTCACCGTGTTGGCCAGGCTGGTCTCGAACTCCTGACCTCAGGTAATCTGCTTGCCTCTGCTTCCCAAAGTGCTGGGATTACAGGCGTGAGCCACCACACCCGGCCTAATTTTTAATTTTATTTTAATTTTATTACTACTTTTTGAGACAGGGTCTCACTCTGTTGCCCATTTTTATTGTGTTATTATTTTTTGAGACAGAATCTCACTCTGTTGTCGAGGCTGGAGTGCAGCGGTGCAGTATTAGCCACTGCAACCTCAACTTCCTGGGCGCAGGTGATCCTTCCACCACAGTCTCCCCGATAGCTGGGACCTTGCTACCTTGTGCCACCTTGCCCGACTAATTTTTGTATTTTTGGTAGAGATGGGGTTTCGCCATGTATCCTAGGCTGGTCTCAAACTCCTGGGCTCAAGTGATCCTCCAGCCTCAGCCTCCCAAAGTGCTAGGATTACAGTCCTGAGCCACCGGGCCTGGCCAAGCTCTGATTTCCATCCAGCACCCTCCATCTCTAGGACCCCCTCTCTCCTCTGCCTTGCTGCCTCCTCCTGGACTTGTCCATTTTGGCTTCTCCAGACAGTTCCCTCCCTGGTCATCAGCATGATCTTTTAACAACATAAAATATGCTTCTATGTTCATCTATTTTCTTCTTTTGTACATTTTCCTATTTTTCTGTGTTCTGGGCTCATTGCCTCAGGGGATGCATAAGACTGGACCTAAGAGTGGAAAAGCTGGTTTATGTGTTTCAAAAGCTGAAGCCCTTAAGGGAAGGGAATGCCTTAGCAGAGACAGTATCTTGGCCAAGAATGGAAGGAAGGTCTGCCACCTGCTTCTTGGCAGGGTCCCCAGAAAAGAATGGCTCATGAGCCTGCCAGGCAGGCAGGACCATCAGCAGCCTGCAAAATATTCCCGTGTTGCCCGGGTTCAGAGCAGACACAGTGCAGCCTGCAGGACTGAAGGGGCCGCTGACACAGGATGATAGATGTCTTGTCATTGTTGCTTGAGGGCTGGATGCTATACAACTCCCTGCAGCCTCCCTCCTCTCTAAGCAAATCTGGCCCTGTTGAGTATCCGGGAATTGTGGCCCAGTCTCAGGAGGACTGAGGTTAAATTTGTTTCCAGGCCGAGTGTGATGGTCACGTTTGTAATCTCAGCTTTGGGAGGCTGAGAAATCCCATTTTGGGAGCCTGAGGCAGGTGGATCACTTGAGGTCAGGAGTTTGAGACCAGCCTGCCCAACATGAGGAAACCCTGTCTCTACTAAAAATACAAAAATTAGCCAGCGTGGTGGCACACACCTATAATCCCAGCTACTTGGGAGGCTAAGGCAGGAGAATTGCTTGAACCTGAGCGGTGGAGGTTGCAGCGAGCCGAGATTGAGTCACTGCACTCTAGCCTTGGTGATGGAGCGAGACTCCATCTCAAAAAAAAAAAAAAAATTGTTTCCAGCTGCCTCTGCAGAATAGACATTGAGGATGGACTCTAAGATGAATTACAGAAAATAATGTCATTGCACGTTTAAGTTTGTTATTGACATTCGGTAACTGCTAGAATGCCATACATATTGGTCCACAACCAACTGACTTACCTTTTCTTTTTTTTTTTTTTTTTTTTGAGACAGGGTCTGGCTCTGTTGCCCAGGCTGGAGTGCAGTGGCAGGATCTCGGCTCACTGCAGCCTCTGCCTCCTGGACCCAAGAGATCCTCCCACCTCAGCCTCCCAAGTAGCTGGACCCACAGGCGCATCCACCACACCTGGCTAGTTTTTTTTGTTTGCTTGTTTGAGACCCCAGAACACAGAGCCCAGAAAAACAGGAAAATGTACAAAAGAACAAATAGATTAACATAGAAGCATATTTTATGTTGTTAAAAGATCATGCTGATGACCAGGAAGGGAAATGTCTGGAGGGGGCCAAAATGGACAAGTCCAAGAGGAGGCAGCAATACAGGAGTCTTGCTCTGTCACCCAGGCTGGAATGCAGTGGTGCGATCTCGACTCACTGCAGTCTCCGCCTCCTGAGCTCAAGTAATTCTCCTGCCTCAGCCTCCCAAATAGCTGGGATTACAGGTGTGTGCTGCCACCCCCAGCCTAATTTTTGTATTTGTGGTAGAGACGGGGTTTCACCACATTACCCAGGTTGATCTCAAACTTCTGAGCTCAAGTGATCCTCCCACCTCAACCTCCCAAAGTGTTTACAGGTGTGAGCCACTGAACTCAGCCTCTTTTTTTTTTTTTCTTTTTTAAGAGACAGAGTTTTACACTGTCATATCCAGGCTGGAGTGTGAAGCACAGGGAAACAATCATAGCTCATTATAGCCTTAAACTTCCTGGCTCGAGTGATTCTCCTGCCTTAGCCTCCTGAGTAGCTGGGACTACGGGTGTGTACCACCACATTGGCTAATTTTACACATTTATTTTAGTTTTAGAGATGGGGGTCTCACTATGTTGCCCAGTCTGGCCTTCAACTCCTGGGCTCAAGCGATCTTCCCTCCTCAGCCTCTGGACTAGATGGGACTACAGGTGTGCACCACTGTGATTTACATTTTTATTTATTTTTATTTTTGAGATGGAGTTTTGCTCTTGTCACCCAGGCTGGAGTGCCATGGTGCAATTTCAACCCACTCAACCGCCACCTCCTGGGTTCAAATGATTCTCCTGCCTCAGTCTCCCGGGACTACAGGTGTGAGCCACCACGCCTGGCTAATTTTTTGTAGAGACGAGATTTCACCATGTTGGCCAGGCTGGTCTCAAACTCCTGACCTCAAGTGATCCACCCACCTCTGCCTCTCAAAGTGCTGGGATAATAGGTGTGAGCCACCATGCCCAGCCGATTTACATTTTTTTTTTTTTTTTTTTTTTTTTTTAGACGGAGCCTTGCTCTGTCTCCCAGGCTGGAGTACAGTGGCGCCATCTCAGCTCACTGCAACCTCCGCCTCCCGGGTTCAGGCAGTTCTCTGCCTCAGTCTCCCGAGTAGCTGGGATTACAGGCGCCTGGCTAATTTTTGTATTTTTAGTAGAGACGGGGTTTCACCATCTTGGCCAGGCTGGTCTTGAACTCCTGATCTCATGTGATCTGCATGCCTCGGACTCCCAAAGTGCTGGGATTACTGGCATGAGTCACCATGTCTGGCCCAATTTACATTTTTAAAAGACTGTCTGGCTGTGTAGAAGAAGGTATGAAGCCGGTGAAACCCCATCTGTATAAAAATACAAAAAATTAGCCGGGCGTGGTGACGGGTGCCTGTAGTCCCAGCTACTCGGGAGGCTGAGGCAGGAGAATGGCATGAACCTGGGAGGCGGAGCTTGCAGTGAGCTGAGATCACGCCACTGCACTCCAGCCTGGGTGATGAGCGAGACTCCGTCTCAAAAAAAAAAAAAAAAAAAAAGAAGCTGTGAGGCAGATTAGAGGGGAAGTGGAGGAGAAGCGGCAAAATCAGTTAGGAAGCTATTGCAGACATTCAACTGAGACATGATGGTCACATGACTGGAAGGTGGCTGTGGAAATAGGGAAGGAAAGATAGATTTGGGATGTATTTTGGAGTTAGAATCAACAGGATTTGATGAGGAATAGGATGGGTAGGGAGGAAGATAGTGGTGAGGGAGAGGAAGAAACCAAGGACAACTCCCAGGCTTCTGGATTGAACATGTGGGTGGTGAGTAGTTGTGCTATTTACTGAGATAGGGAAGGTGGGTTTTTGTTTGTTTTTTTCCACTCTATAGGGTGCAAGTAAGGAGACTCTAGAGTGTCCACTTGGGACATTCTAGCAGTTACCGAATGTCAGTAACAAACTTAGATGCGCAATGAAATTATTATTGTTATTATTTATTTATTTATTTTTGAGACAGAGTCTCGCTCTGTCGCTCAGGCTGGAGTGCAATGGCACGATCTCGGCTCACTGCAAGTTCCGCCTCCCAGGTTCACGCCATTCTCCTGCCTTAGCCTCCCGAGTAGCTGGGACTATAAGCGCCCGCCACCATGCCCAGCTAATTTTTTGTATTTGTAGTAGAGGCGGGCTTTCACCACGTTAGCCAGGATGGTTTCGATCTCCTGACCCTGTGATCTGCCTGCCTCGGCCTCCCAAAGTGCTGGGATTGCAGGCGTGAGCCACCACGCCCGGCCGCAATGAAATTATTTTCTGTAATTTATCTTAGCTTTCACCCCAATGCTGTAGGGGGCCAGCCCCTCCACACCTGTGGGTATTTCTTGTCAGGTAGGACGAAAGACTGAGAAAAGAAATAAGACACAGAGACAAACTATAGAGAAAGAACAGTGGGCCCAGGGGACCAGCGCTCAGCATATGGAGGACCCGCACCGGCACCGGTCTCTGAGTTCCATCAGTATTTATTGATTACTATTTCCACTGTCTCGGCAAGGCGAATGCGGCAGGAGAACAGGGTGAGAGTGGGGAGAAGGTCATCAGGAAAACATGTGAGCAAAGGAATCTGTGTCACAAATAAGTTCAAGGGAAGGTCCTGTGCCTGGATGTGTACTTAGGCCAGATTTATGCTTCTCTCCACCCAAACATCTCAGTGGAGTAAAGAATAACAGAGCAGCATTGCCACCAGCGTATCTTGCCTCCAGCCACAGGGTAGTTTTCTCCTATCTCAGAATAGAATGAATGTACGATCAGATTTTACACAGAGACATTCCGTTTCCAGGGACATGCAGGAGATGGAGGCCTTCCTCTTTTACTAATCCTCAGCACGGACCCTTTACGGGTGTCAGGCTGGGGGCTGGTCAGGTCTTTCCCTTCCCACAAGGCCGTATCTCAGGCTGTCTCAGTGGGGGAAAACCTTGGACAATACCCAGGCTTTCTTAGGCAGAAGTCCCTGCGGCTTTCTGCAGTTTATTGTGCCCCTGGTTAATCGAGAATGGAGAATGGTGATGACTTCTACCAAGCATACTGCCTGTAAACATATTATTAACAAGGCACACATCCTGCACAGCCCTAGATCCCTTAAACCTTGATTCCACACAGCACATGTTTCTGTGAGCACAGGGTTGGGGCTAAAGTTACAGATTAACAGCATCTCAAGGCAAAACAATTTTCTTAGTACAGATCAAAATGGAGTTTCTTATGTCTTCCTTTTCTACATAGCCACAGTAACAGTCTGAGTCATCTCTTTTTCTTTTCCCTACACAGTGCTCTATATGTTTGAGGTGCCCCTGAGATATTAGAACAGTTGCCACTTATGGAATGCTTAATAAATGCCAAGCACTGTTCTTGTTACGAAAACACCAGGAGTTCAGGCTAGGTCCTGCTGCTTGCCGCACAGAAAGCCAATCACTGAGACAATTACTGCCTTGGAAGAAGGCTTGAATCCGGTGCTGTGGCTGACATGGGGGATTGGTTTCAAATCTATCTCCCTGACCGACTGAGGTTAGGGTCTTATATAGCAGGGAACAAATGTAGCCATGTATAGGAAAACAGGAACTCAGGAGGGGTAAGGAAGCAATCATGATGAATGAGGGGCCTAGCATTTCATTGTCTAGATGCCATGATCTGGTGAGTTTCAGTTATTTGATACATTTTGAGAGGGCTGACAGTCATTTCCTGAAGAAGGAACTCAGATAAAGTAAATGTAAGTTTCAAGCTTTAAGACCAGAAGGGTTGACAGGCACCTTGGCTTATGCCTATAATCCCAGCACTTTGGGAGGCTGAGGCCGGTGAATCACTTGAGATCAGGAGTTCAAGACCAGCCTGGCTAACATGGTGAACCCCTGTCTCTACTAAAAATACAAAACTTAGTTGGGCATGGTGGGGGGTACCTGAAATCCCAGCTACTCAGGAGGCTGAGGCAGGAGAATCGCTTGAGCCTGGGAGGCAGAGGTTACAGTGAGCCAAGATTGTGCCACTGCACTTCAGCCTGGGCAACAAGAGTGAAACTTCGTCTTGAACAAACAAACAAGAAAACAAAGTACTAGGATTATAGGCATGAGCCAACACTGTGTCTGGTTTATCTAAGATTTTCATAGCTAGAGAGAAGTTAATGCCTGGCTTCACAGTTTCAAAGGACAGGCTGACTCTTGCTTGGGGTAATGCAGCTGGTGACTTGAAGTTAAAGCCAGTGCTCCTTTGCCATTCTGAAAATCCCAGGGCCCTTAAGAAGTACATTAAATTGGCCGGGTGTGGTGGCTTACAGCTGTAATCACAGCACTTTGGGAGGCTGAGATGGGCAGATCACCTAAGGTCAGGAGTTCCAGACCAGCCAGACCAATATGATAAAAACCCCGTCTCTACTAAAAATACAAAAATTAGCCAGGTATGGTGGCAGGCACCTATAATCCTAGCTACTTGAGAGGCTGAGACAGGAGAATCGCTTGAACCTGGGAGGCAGAGGTTGCAGTGAGCCGAGATCGCGCCATTGCACTCCAGCCTGGGCAACAAGAACAAAACTGTCTCAAAAAAAAAAAAAAGGAATTACATTAAATCTACTCTGCCTGTGCTCTAGAAATGAAACAAAGGAGCTTAGATGACTGCACATCTGTTTACGAGATGGTTTGCTGAATATTTGAAGCCCACTGTTGACACCTCCTGCTCAGAAAAAAAAAGATTCTGTTCAAAATATTATTGTTCACTGACAATGTACCTGGTCACCCAAGAGCTCTGCTGAAGATGTACAAAGAGATTGATGTTGTTTTCATGCCTGCTAACAAAACATCCATTCTGCTGTTCATGGATCAAGGAGTAATTTAGACTTTTAAGTCTTATTATTTAAGAAATGCATTTTGTGAGGCTGTAGCTACCATAGACAATGATTCCTCTGATGGATCTGGGCAAGGTAAATTGAAAACCTTCTGGAAAGAATTCGCCATTCTGGATGCCATTAAGAACATTCAGGGTTCTTGGGAGGAGGTGAAAATACCCACATTAGCAGGAGTTTAGGAGTGAATTCCACTGTCATGGATAACTTTGAGGGGTTCAAGACTTCAGTGGAGGAAGGAATTGCAGATGTGGTGGAAATAACAAAAGAACTAGGATTAGAAGCAGAGTGTGAAGATGGGACTGAATTGCTAAAATCTCATGATCAAACTTCAACAGATGACAAATTCTTTGTTACGTTTTGTTTTTTTTGAAACAGAGTCTCGCTCTGTCACGTGCTGGAGTGCAGTGGTGCGATCTTGGCTCACTGCAACCTCCGCCTCCTGGGTTCAAGAGATCCTCATGCCTCAGCCTCCTGAGTAGCTGGGATCACAGCCGTGTACCACCACACCCTGCTACTTTTTGTATATTTTTTAGAGAGGGGGCTTCGCCTTGTTGGCCAGCCTGGTTTCGAACTCTTGGTCTTAAGTGATCCGCCTGCCTTGGACTCCCAAAGTGCTGGGATTACAGGCGTGAGCCACTGTGCCTGGCAAGGGGTTGCTTCTTATGATGAGCAAAGAAAGTGATTTTTTTTTTGAGACGGAGTCTCGCTCTGTCGCCCAGTGATTCTCCTGCCTCAGCTTCCTGAGTAGCTGGGATTACAGGAGCCCCCCACCAGACCCAACTAATTTTTGTATTTTTAGTAGAGACGGGGTTTTACCATGTTGGCCAGGCTGGTCTGGAACTGCTGACCTCGTGATCCGCCCACCTCGGCCTCCCAAAGTGCTGGGATTACAGCTGTGAGCCACCACGCCTGGCCAGAAAGTGGTTTCTTGAGACAGAAACTACTCCTGGTGAAGATCCTGTTGAACACTGTTGAAATGACAACAAAGGATTTATAATATCCCATAAACTTGGTTTATTAGCCATCTAAGTTTTATAGTTTTAGATCTTATATTTAGGTCTTTCATCCATTTTGAGTAAATTGTTTTATATGGTGTTAAGTAAGGATCCAACTTCATTGTTTTTTTTGTTTTTTTTTTTTGAGACGGAGTCTCGCTCTGTTGCCCAGGCTGGAGTGCAGTGGCACTATTTCTGCTCACTGCAAGCTCCGTCTCCCGGGTTCACACCATTCTCCTGCCTCAGCCTCCTAAGTAGCTGGGACTACAGGTGCCTGCCACCACGCCGGCTAATTTTTTGTATTTTTTAGTAGAGACAGGGTTTCACCGTGTTACCCAGGATGGTCTTGATATCCTGACCTCGTGATCCGCCCGCCTCGGCCTCCCAGAGTGCCAACTTCATTTTTTTTGCATGTGAATATCCAGTTTTCCCAGCATTATCTGTGAAAAGATTGCCCTTTCCTCACCGAATGGTTTTGGTATCCTTATTGAAAATTATTTGACCTCATACATGAGCGTTTATTTCTGAGCTTTTAATTCTATTCCATTGGTCTATATGTCTGTCTTCATGCCAGTACCACTGTTTTGATTACTGTAACTTTGTAGTAAGTTTTGAAAGCAGAAAGTATGAGTCCTCCAACTTTGGTGTTTTTTTTTTTTTGAGACAAAGTCTCACTCTGTCACCCAGGCTGGAGCGCAGTGGCGCGATCTTAGCTCACTGCAACCTCTACCTTCCAAGTTCAAACAATTATTGTTCCTCAGCCTTCTGAGTAGCTGGGATTACAGGCTTGCGCCACCATGCCTGGCTAAGTTTTGTATTTTTAGTAGAGACAGTGTTTTACCATGTTGACCAGGCTGGTCTTGCGCTCCTGACATCAGGTGATACTCCCGCCTCGACCTCTCAAAGTTCTGGGATTACAGGCGTGAGCCACCGCGCCTGGCCTCTTACTGTTTCTGTATATGAATTTCCTGCTTCAACCAGGTTGGCCTCTGGTCACTCTTGCGTACAACATTTTTCTGCCCACCTCCTTGCTCTTGCCCATCAGTGAATCCTGCCTGGGAAGACTTCCCCTGTCAGCTCTGCCCATCTCAAACTTACTTAAGACTTAGAAACTTACTTATAGATTGGGCATGGTGGCTCACACTTGCAATTCCAGCATTTTGGGAGTCTGAGGTGGGCGGATCACTTGAGACCAGGAGTTCCAGACCAGCCTGGGCAATATGACAAAACCCTGTCTCTATTTAAAAAAATAAACTTAATTAAAAAACAAAACAAAACAAAACAAAAAACCCTAACACTGAAGCACTATTCACAATAGCAAAGGTGTGGAATCAACTTAAATGCCCACTGGTGATAGACTGAATAAAGAAAATGTGGTACATATACACCATGGAGTACTATGCAGCTTATGCATAAAAAAGAATGAGATCATGTCTTTTTCAGGAATGTGGATGGAGCTTGAGGCTATTATCCTTAGCAAAGTAACACAGGAACAGAAAACCAAATAGCATATGTTCCTGCTTGTAAGTGGGAGCTAAATGATAAGAACTTAAGAACACAAAGAGGGAAACAACAGACACCGGGGTCTACTTGAGGGTGAGGGTGGGAGGAGGGAGAGGAGCAGAAAAGACAACTATTGGGTACTGGGCTTAATACTTGGGTGATGAAATAATCTGTTCAAGAAACCCCTGTGACACGTGTTTACCTATGTAACAAACCTTCATATGTATCCCCAAACCTAAAATAAAAGTTAATAAAAAAGCCTGATCAAACTAAAAACCGGCCGGGTGTGGTGGCTCACGCCTGTAATCCCAGCACTTTGGGAGGCCGAGGTGGGCAGATCCCTTGAGGATAGGAGTTTGAGAGCAGACGGGCCAACATGATGATACACTGTCTCTACTGAAAATACAAAACATTTGGCTAGGGATGGTGGCTCACACCTGTAATCCCAGCACTTTGGGAGGCCGAGGCGGGAGGATCACCTGAGGTCAGGAGTCCGAGACTGGCCTGGCCAACATGGCAAAACACCGTCTCTACTAAAATTGCAAAAATTAGTCAGGCATGCTGGTGGACGCCTGCAATCTTAGCTTCTTGGGAGGCTGAGGCAGCAGAACTGCTTGAATCCGGGAGGTGGAGGTTGCAGTGAACCGAGATCGTGCCATTGCACTCCAGCCTGGGCGACAAGAGGTAAACTCCGTCTTAAAAAAACAAAAACAAACAAACGAAAAAACTCCAAAATTAGCTGGGCATGGGAGTGGGCGCCTGTAATCCCAGCTACTTGAGAGGCTGAGGCAGGAGAATTCCTTGAACCCGGGAGGCGAAGGTTGCAGTGAGTCAAGATTGCACCACTGCATTCTAGCCTGGGCCAGAGAGCGAGACTCCATCTCAAAGAAAAACAACCACAACAAAAAACAACCAAAAAATCAAAACCAAAATAAAAAATCCCTACTTACTCTAGGCTTAGTCTATGAAGTCTTTTTAGACTGTTACACCCCTCTATGACCTTTGAACTCTTCTGGAACCAATCTGCTATTCCTTGATTGCATGTAAGACATAATTAGTTTCTTTTCCAAACTGCATGATGGGAGTGGGCCTTGTCTTCCCTTTACAGAACATCAGCTCTGAGCAGGGCATTCTGCTAGGCTCAGGGCATACTGAGGATGACAAGATGCTTGGGGCCTCTCCCTGACAGAGCTGATGGTCTGGGGGTAGAGGAAAGATAAGCGAAGAGGTGATTCTGGACCAGTGTAACAAATGGCATCGTATGGTCCTAGATGCGACATGCACAGGAGTCAGGGAACCTTTCTCAACTGAGATGTGAAATGACCTCTTTTTTTTTTTTTTTCTTTTTTGAGACCGAGTCTCACTCTGTCACTCAGGCAGTGCAGTGGTGCAATCTCGGCTCACTGCAACCTCCGCCTCCCAGGTTCAAGCGATTCTCCTCCTCAGCCTCCCGAGTAGCTGAGATTACAGGCTCATGCCACTATGCCTGGCTAATATTTTGTATTTTTAGTAGAGATAGGGTTTCACCATGTCGGACAGGCTGGTCTCGAACTCCTGGCCTCAAGTGATTCACCTGCCTTGGCCTTCCAAAGTGCTGGGATTACAGGCGTGAGCCACCGTACCCGGCTGAATGACCCTCTTTTTTTTTTTTTTTTTTTTTTTAGCAATCTCACTCTCTGGCCTGGCTAGAGAGCAGTGGCACAATTATAGCTCACTGCAGCCGTGACCTTATATGCTCAAGCGATCCTCTCACCTCACCCTCCCAAGTAGCTAGGACTATAGGCACCTGCCACCATGCTCAGTTAATTTTTAACATTTTTTGTAGAGATGGGGGTCTCGCTATGTTGCCCCGGCTGGTCTCAAGTGATCCTCCCACCTTGGCCCCACAAAGTGCTTGTATTACAGGCATGAACCACCAGGCCCAGTCTATAAAGTGATCTCTAAGCTTGGCAAGTAGAGTGGGGTGAGGTAGGATAAACTGCCAAGAAGAGAGAACTTGTGGCCGGCCGCAATGGTTTATGCCTGTAATCCCAGCACTTTGGGAGGCCGAGGCGGGAGGATCACCTGAGATCAGGAGTTTGAGACCAGCTTGGCCAATATGGTGAAACCCCACTTCTACTAAAAATGCAAAATTTAGCCAGACCCAGTGGCACGTGCCTGTAATCCCAGCTACTCAGGAGGCTGAGGCTGGAGAATCGCTTGAACCTGGGAGGCAGAGGTTGCAGTGAGCTGAGATTGCACCACTGCACTCCAGCCTGGGGGACAGAGCGAGACTCTGTCTCAAAAAAAAGAAGAGAGGGCCGGGCATGGTGGCTCACGCCTGTAATCCCAGCACTTTCGGAGGCTGAAGTGGGCAGATCATCTGAGGTCAGGAGTTCGAGTCCAGCCTGGCCAACATGGTGAAACCCCCGTCTCTAGTAAAAAAATACAAAAATTTGCCAGGTGTGGTGGCATGCACCTGTAATCGCAGCTACTCAGGAGGCTGAGGCTGGAAAATCGCTTGAACCCGGGAGGCAGAGGTTGCAGTGAGCTGAGATTGTGCCACTGCACTCGAGCCTGGGCGACAGTGCGAGACTGTATTTTTTTTCTAGAGACAAAGAAGGGAGAACTTGTGCTGAAGCCTATGGTCCAGAGAGTGCAGGGGGAGAGTGCAGGGGGGAGAGTGCAGGGGGGAGAGTGCAGGGGGGAGAGTGCAGGGGGAGAGTGCAGGGGGGAGAGTGCAGGGGGAGAGTGCAGGGGGGAGAGTGCAGGGGGGAGAGTGCAGGGGGAGAGTGCAGGGGGCAGAGTGCAGGGGGAGAGTGCAGGGGGGAGAGTGCAGGGGGGGAGAGTGCAGGGGGGAGAGTGCAGGGGGAGAGTGCAGGGGGAGAGTGCAGGGTTTTTGAGGAGAGAAAGGATGTCAAGTGGGGTTGGACTTGGTGGCTGGGATGTGGAAGGGCAGTTTGGGCAACACGGGTGGGAACAGGCGAGCATGGCCTGTGCTCACAGGGGCTCCTAAGGCATGGCATGAAGTCTGAGTGGGATCTGGAGGGCTATCTGGGGGTAGAGGGCCTGAAGGATTTTAAGTAGGGGGGTGACGTGGTCAGACTCAGGATTGCGCTGTGACTGATGTCTTGGAAAGGGGCATAGCTGTGTTGGAAGTGTAAGGAGGGAGCCCAGAGACCCTCTCCAGGGGGTTACAGAAAGAGGGTGGTGTCCTGGCTGGAGTCGCGGCAGTGCGAGTGGAGAAGAGAGGTGGATGCATCCTGACATAAAGAGAAGGTTGACAGTTTAGGGACTGGTTATTTTATTTATTTATTTTTCTTTTTGAGACTGAGTCTCGCTCTATTACCCAGGCTGGAGTGCAGTGGCGTCAGCTTGGCTCTCTGCAATCTCTGCCTGCCGGGTTCAAGCGATCCTCCTGCCTCAACCTCCCAAGTAGCTGGAATTGTAGGCGCGTGTAATTTTTGCCCGGCTAATTTTTGTATTTTTAGTAGAAACAGAGTTTCACTATGTTGGTCAGGCTGGTCTCGAACTCCAGACCTCAGGCCCATCTCGACCTCCCAAAGTGCTGGGATTACAGGGCTGAGCCATCGTGCCCAGCACCACCTCCTTTTTTTTTTTTTTTTTTTTTGATTTTGGAGATAGGGTCTTGCTCTGTCACCCAAGCTGGGGTGCAATGGCGCGATCATGGCTCACTGTGGTCTTGACCTCCTGGGCTCAAGCAATCCTCCTACCTCACCCTCCTGAGTAGCTGGGACTACAGGTGTGCACCACCGCACCTGGCTAATTTTTGCATTTTTTATAGAGACAGGGTGTTGCTTTGTTGCCCGGTCTAGTCTTGAACTCCTGGCCTCAAGTGATCCTCCCAAAGTGCCAGGGTTACAACCGTGAGCCACTGCCAATACCCCTTCTTTTATAGTTATGAGCTAGAGGCAGCAAGTGACTTGGTCAAGGCCCCGCAGTGGGTACTGGGCGTCCGTGCTGTAGCTGTCTCCTGGCTCTGCGGCGTGTTCTTGTCTCAGCATGGGTGACCTTTCGGGCAATCCTGGTATGGGAGGGGGAAGGAAGGTACTATCTGTTCTTCCAGGCCAGCCATAGACCTTGAGGGAGCCACAATAAATGCTGTGTTTGTTTGATAAAGCAGTTGGCTTTTGGTCTGGCAGGAGGAAGAGCTGGAACAGGTGTGGCAAGAGCGGGCAGCCTGCGGCACCTCTGTGGGAGATGGGTGAGACGGCTCCAGGGCTGTGAGTTTGAAGAAACCCAGGGAGCTTCTCAGCCGTCTCTCGTGTGGCACACCCCACGGCCTGGCAGGGGACTCCCCGGGGTGTGCAGTTTGAAGAAACCTAGGGACTTTCCCACGACCTAGCCATCTCCCACACGTGGCCATCTCTCATGTGGCACCACCCCAGGGTCTGGCAGCGGGCTCCCCTGGCTTGGGGATGCTGGGGTGGGCTAAGGAGGCAGTTGATACTTGGGCCTCATAGTGCAGCTGGGAGGGATGGCGTCCAGGCTGCCCTCTTGAAGCTGATGGTAAATGAATAACCCTGCCCCTGCCTCCGCGGCTTCCCGGCTCTCTTGGTCAGGGACTGCTGGGGGTGCAGGCAGATGCAACCCCTTGGTCCTCTGCCCGTGCCTGCAAATCCCATCCCAGACAGGCCCAGAGAAACCTCCTCTCGGTTCCCTCCCCTTCATCTCCTATCCCTAAGCCCCTTCATTGTCTAAGGTGACCTCCTTCTTGAATCCTTCCTTCTCACTAAGCCCAGCCCCTTCACTGAGCCCCCTCCCATCTCTAAGCCCCCTTCTCTTTAAGCCCCCTAACCCTACCCCTTTTCCAGCCTCATCCTTTCACCCTCATTCCCTCCCTCCCTCTCTTTCTTCCCCTTCTCTTTCCCTCCCTTCTACTCTTTCTCTCTTCTTTCTCTCTCTCTCTTTCTTTCTTTCTTTTTCTTTCTTTCTTTTCTTTTCTTTCTTTCTTTCTTTTTCTTTCTTTTTCTGTCTCTCTCTCTTTCTTTATTTTTTCCTTCTCTTTTTTCTTGTCTCTTCCTCCCTCCCTTTCTTTCTTTCCTTTCTTTCTTTCTCTCTCTTTTCCTCCCTCCCTTTCTCCCTTCCTTTCTCCCTCCCTTCCTCCCTTCCTTTCTCCCTCCCTCCCTTTCTCCCTTCCTTTCTCCCTCCCTCCTTTTCTCCCTTCCTTTCTTCCTCCCTCCCTTTCTCCCTTCCTTTCTCCTTTCCTTTCTCCCTCCCTCTCTTTCTCCCTTCCTTTCTCCCTCCCTCCCTTTCTCCCTTCCTCTTTCTCTCTTTTTTCTCTCTTTCTCTCCCTCCCCATCTTTCTTTTTCTCTTTTTTCCCTTCCTTCCTCTCTCTCACTTTCACTCTCTTCTCTCTCCCCCAACTTCCCCCCCTCCTGTCCCCTTCTCTCTCCTCTCTCTCTCTCCCATCCTTCTCTCTTTCTCTTTTTTTTTTTTGAGACAGAATTTTGCTCTTGCTGCCAGGCTGGAGTACAATGGCGTGGTCTCGGCTCACTGCAACCTCCGCCTCCCAGGTTCAAGCAATTCTCCTGCCTCAGCCTCCCAAGGACCTGGGATTACAGGCGCCCACCACCACGCCCGGTTAAGTTTTATATTTTTAGTAGGATGGGATTTCACCATGTTGGCCAGGCTGGTCTCGAATTCCTGACCTCAGGTGATTCTGCCTGCCTCGGCCTCCCAAAGTGCTGGGATTACAGGCATGAGCCAACATACCCGGCCTTCCCCTCCCCTCCCCTTCCCACCCCTCCCCTCCACTCCCCTTTCCCTTCTTTGTCTTGCTGTGTCACCCAGGCTGAAGTGCAGTGGTACCATCATTGCTCACTGCAGCCTCAAACTCCTTGGCTCAAGCAATCCTCCAGGCTCAGCCTCCCTAGTAGCTGGGACTACAAGCATGCACCACCATGCCCCGGTAATTTTTAATTTTTTTATAGGGTTGGGGTCTTACTATGTTGCCCAGGCTGCCTTCATCCCCTTTCTCAAACTCTCTCCAGGACCCATCTCCATCAATCATTCCTGGTGCCTGCATAATCAGTTTCACTCTCCCTGACTCCCTCCAGAGACTAGAAGAGCAGTTCCCAAAGGGAAATCTGCTGAGGAGAGAGTAATCCAAACACCCAGTCCTTTCTTAGAATCTTACAGAGACCGACCAAGCAAAGCTACACTTACTATCATAAAGTGAAGGTACTTTTTTTTTTTTTTTTAACAGAGTCTTACTCTGTCACTCAGGCTGGGGTGCAGTGGTGTGATCTCAGCTCACTGCAAACTCCGTCTGCCGGGTTCACACCATTCACCTGCCTCAGCCTCCCAAGTAGCTGGGACTACAGGTGCCCGCCACCACTCCTGGCTAATTTTTTGTTCTTGTATTTTTAGTAGAGATGCCGTTTCACGATGTTAGCCAGGATGGTCTCAATCTCCCAACCTCATGATCTGCCCACCTTGGCCTCTCCCAAAGTGCTGGCTGCCATCTCTGCCTCCTGGGTTCAAGTGATTCTCCTGCCTCAGTTTCTGGAGTAGCTGAGTAGGTGCCAGCCACCACACCCGGCTAATTTTTTGTATTTATTTATTTATTTATTTATTTGAGATGGAGTCTCGCTCTGTCGCCCAGGCTAGAGTGCAGTGGCGCGATCTTGGCTCACTGCAAGTTCCACCTCCCGGGTTCATGCCATTCTCCTGCCTCAGCCTCCTGAGTAGCTGGGACTACAGGCGCCTGCCACCACACCCGGCTAATTTTTTCTATTTTTAGTGGAGACGGGGTTGCACTGTGTTAGCTAGGATGGTCTTGATCTCTTGAACTCGTGATCCGCCTGCTTTGGCCTCCCAAAGTGCTGGGATTATAGGCGTGAGCCACTGTGCCCGGCCAATTTTTTGTATTTTTAGTAGAGACGGCATTTCACCATGTTGGCCAGGCTGGTCTTGAACTCCTGACCTCAGGTGATCCACCTGCATTGACATCTCAAAGTATTGGGATTACAGGCATGAGCCACCACACCCAGCCTCACTTGCTATTAATAGTAACCCACTTCCTCTTCCTTGGATCATCGGGGTGACTACACATTGGTGTTTCTTACTTGGAGGGGAAATTTCTGGAGTTAAGTGGAATGTTCTGTCATGAAATCTAGGCTGTGTGCGGTGGCTCATGCCTGTTATTCCAGTACTTTCAGAGGCCGAAACAGGAGGATCACTTGAGGCCAGGGATTTGAAAGTGGCCTGGGCGACATGGTGAGACCCCATTTCTATAAAAAATACAAAAATTGGCCAGGCACAGTGGCTCATGACTGTAATCCCAGCACTTTGGGAGGCTGAGGCAGGCAGATCACCTGAGGTCAGGAGTTTGAGACTAGCCTGGCCAACATGGTGAAACCCCCTTTACTAAAAATACAAAAAATAATAAAATCAGCCGGGCATGGTGGTGGGCATATGTAATCCCAGCTACTCAGGAGGCTGAGGCAGGAGGATTGCTTGAACCCAGGAGGTGGAGGTTGCAGTGAGCCCAGATCAAGATGGCACCATTGTACTCCAGCCTGGGTGACAAGAGCAAGACTGTCTCATTAAAAAAAAAAAAAAAAAAAAAAAAAAAAATTAGCTGGACATGGTGGTGTGTGCCTGTAGTCCCAGCTAGCTGCCACAGGGATCTTTTGCCCTTTTTGCTTTAGCTTTGCTGCAGCCAAAAACGTTTTTAAAAATATTTATTTATCTTTTTTTTTTTTTTTTTTTTTGAGACAGAGTTTCGCTCTGCTGCCCAGGCTAGAGTGCAGTGGTGAGCTCTCAGCTCATTGCAACTGGTTCATCATGTTGAACAGCCTGGTCTTGAACTCCTGACATCTGGTGATCCTCCTGCCTCGGCCTCCCAAAGTGCGGGGATTACAAGCATGAACCACTGCCCCCGGCCACAATTCCCCCCTACTTTTTTTTTTTTTTTCTTGAGAGGGAGTCTTGCTTTATCGCCAGCCTGGAGTGCAGTGACACAATCTCGGCTCACTGCAACCTCCACCTCCTGGGTTCAAGTGATTCTCCTGCCTCAACCTCCTGAGTAGCTGTGACTACAGGCGTCCACCACCACACCCGGCTAATTTTTGTGTATTTTTAGTAAAGATGGGGTTTCACCATGTTGGCCAGGTTGGTCTTGATCTCAACCTTGTGATCCACCCGCCTCAGCCTCCCAAGTGATGGGATTACAGGGATGAGCCATTGTGCCCGGCCTTTTTTCTTTTTTCTTTTCTTTTTTTAGACAGAGTCTCTCTCTGTTTCCCAGGTTAGAGCGCAGTGGTGCGATCTCAGCTCACTGCAACCTCTTCCTCCTGGGTTCAAGTGATTTTCCTGCTTCAGCCTCCCAAGTAGCTGGGATTACAGGGATGTGCCACTACATCTGGCTAATTTTTAATCTTTTTGGTAGAGACAGCGTTTCACCATGTTGGCCAGGCTGGTCTCGAACTCCTGACCTCAAGTAAGCCTCCCAAAGTGCTGGGACTACAGTGCCCACCACCACGCCTGGTTAATTTTTGTATTTTTAGTAGAGCTGGGGTTTCACTATGTTGGCCAGGCTTGTCTTAAACTCCTGGGCTCAAGCTACCCCCGAACGTGGCCTAGCCTCGGTCTCCCAAAGTGCTGGGGTTACAAGCGTGAGCCACTGCTCCCAGCCACAATTCCTTTTCTATGCAAATCTCTTGCACACATTGTCTACAGCTCCCCGTTTCAACTCTCGCCTCCCACTCCCTTTTCCATCTAGTGTTTCCGTTTCCATGCCTCTCGCTAAGGCCACCAATGACCACCTGGCTACTGTGAATTCCGCGGCTATTCCTCAGGTCTCATCTTGCCTGACCACTCCTGCAGCCTCAGACACTGTTGCCCACGCCCACCTCCTTGAAACTCTTTTTGTTCTGTGAGTTTCTAGACTGACTTCTTCCCCTACCCTGGTTTCGGTTGCCATCCCTATGCTAACGACTTCCAGGTTTACGAGATCTCTAGACGTCATCCTACTTCCTGGACGTCTCTGCCAGGACGTTCTCCAGGCTTGCCAAACTCTACATTTATTTTTATTTATTTATTTATTTATTTATTTTTATTTTTATTTTTTTTTGAGACAAGATCTCACTCTGTCGCCCAGGCTGGATTGCAGTGGTGCAGTCTTGACTCGCTGCAGCCTGAATCTCCTGGTCTCAAGTAAACCTCTCACCTCAACCTCCCATGTAGCTGGGATTACAGGCATGCACCACCACATCTAGCTAATTTTTAAATTTTTTGTAGAAATGCGGTCTCACTATGCTACCCAGGCTGGTCTCAGACTCCTAGGCTCCAGTTACCCTCCAGCCTTGGCCTCCCGAAGTGCTGGGATTACAGGCCTGAGCCACCACGTCCCGGCCTCACCAAACTCTATACACTCAAAATGGAACCCATCATCTTCCCTGAGAAACTTGGTCTTCTATTTTGGTAAATGTACCACTATCCGATCAGTGACCTAAGGTGGAAACTCCCAGATTCCAGTCTTCTTTGCTAGATTCTCACCTCTCTCACCCTGCATAACCAAATGGCTCCCGGGTCCTGCCCACTTTAACAACACCCTTCAGGTTCTGTCCCCACTCCCTGCCCCTGCCTAATTTCTGACCACCATCATTTCACTCCAAGATGGCGGCATATCCTGTTAGGTGGTTCCCCTCCTTTATCGTTCTCCTTGAGTCGCAGTTCCGCAGGGGCTGCTGGAGAGGTTAAAAGTATGTGACCAGGTACTTCCCCTTTCATGACTCCTTACACCCAGAGTACGTTTCAAAGTTCGTAATCCCACATACAGGACTCTCCACGACTTGGCCTCTGCTGGACTCCTGGGCTTCATTGATACTTCCTGTCTCCGGTTGTGTTCCATCCAGTCATTTGAATCTCGCCCCCACCAAGTCGCCCTGCCTGGGCTTAGGCCCCTTTTGCTGCCTGAATCTCCTGTGTTTTCTCCAAGGCACCAGTGCCTCTCCACACTGTTTACCTCAACCACACCTCTGGGGTGTGTGTGTGTGTGTGTGTTTTGTCGTTGTGTTTTTGAGACAGGGTTTCACTCTGTTGGCTCCAGCTGGAGTGCAGTGGCACAATCATAGCTCAGGTAGCCTCGACCATCCTCCTGCTTCAGCCTCCTGAATAGCTGGGACCACAGGTGTATGCCATCATACCCAGCCATATATATATACACACACATATATATATATATATGTATATATATATTTTTTTTTTGGTAGAGATGGGGTCTTGCTATGCAGCCCAGGTTGGTCTCGAACTCCTGGGCTCAAGCGAGCCTCCCACCTCGTCCTCTGGGAGTGAGCCAGCGAGCACCGGCCTCAAGCCCCTCTGAGATGCGCCTTCTAAGTCCTCTCTCTTTCCCTCCCTTGAGGTTCCTAGGAAGGAGATAGGGCCCCTTTCTCATCTCTCCCCCAGGTGAGAAGATTTGGCCCGATTTTACTTTTGGTAGCGTGTTTTATCCAAACAATAGGTCTTTTTGTTTTCTTTTTTCCAGTAGGAAATGGCAGTACGGAATGCACTCTTTCACAAGGCGCACGGGAGATTCCCAATGTGTGGGGTATTGTCGGCTCCCAGCACAGACCCACGGGCACATCTCTGCCACCTTCCCCCTCCCATCCCGAGCCATGAATAAGTGGGGTATTGTCGGCTCCCAGCACAGACCTAGGGGCGGGAAGTGCGCATGCCTGCTTCCTAGATTGGACCTTGGCTTTGGCCGCACAGGCTGCCTTGCGAATCCCCCGGGAGCGGGCGAGTGACCACTCCGTGATCACCGAGCTCAGTTTACAACCCCCCACCTTCCCTCTAAGCTCCGTCTGGGAGAGCGAGATCCAGCCAAGGCCGCCCCGAGGGGGCGCTCTGCAGGGAGGTGGGGGCGCTCGGAACAAGGAGGCTCCAGCGAGTGCAAAACGAAAGGCTTTTATTGAAAAATATCAAGTGCCCCCTTTCATGGCTGCCGGTCCCTGCCCAGCGCGAGCATGGGGGCAGCGGCCCGATGGGGCTCGACGGGGCGGTCAAGTATTGGCGGGCACCCAGGCCCCCTGCTCCAGAATGGTGAGGTTTCACAGTCCATGCAGGTTGGTCCCTGGGCCCGGAAGTCGACTCCCTGGCCCGAAAATTGGTGGCTGCTGGGGAAGAGTTCTCGAGCCGCCCCCTCCCAGTCCTGCGCGGGAGGGAGCTTCCTGGCATCTGGGAGTGGGCTGGCCTCCGAGGCAAGGCTGCATGCTGGATGGCCTGGTGCGCGCTCCAGCTCGCGGTGGTGAAGGTGGGGGGTCTCCCTGCGTCTGTCCCTTAGACATAGTCCTTGCGGTCGTAGGCTGTGCCCATGCTGGCTCCCGGGCCGGTGGAGCGCGGCGCGGAGTAGACGACCTTGGTGGGCATGTACTTCTTCTCGCGCGGGGGGCACGAGCAACAGAGCAGCGCGCCCCCCAGCAGCTGCAGCGCCGCGGCCGCCCAGCCCACGTACAGGCTCGTGCCCATCTCGCGCTTCTGCGCCTCAGGCACCACGGGGTTGTAGAATTCCCGGATAATGGTGTTGGCCGACCAGGACACCGGCACGAGGGTGAGCAGGGCGGCCAGAAGGAACAGCACGCCCGCCACGATAGTGATCTTGGCCTTGGCCGTGTCGTCCTGCACGCAGTTGGTGCACTGGGCGCCCACCAACGCCACTAGCAGCCCGAAGGCGGCCAGCAGGATGGCCACTATGATGAGGGCGCGGGCCGCCTGCAGGTCCTGCGGCAGCGCCAACAGCGAGTCGTACACCTTGCACTGCATCTGGCCGGTGCTCTGCACCACGCAGTTCATCCACAGGCCCTCCCAGATGGTCTGCGACGTGATGATGTTGCTGCCGATGAAGGCCGTCACGCGCCACATGGGCAGCGCGCAGCACACGATGGTGCCCAGCCAGCCCAGCACGGCCAGCGCGGTGCCCGTGATCTCCAGGCCCATGGACATGGCTGCCGCGGCAAAGCCTGCTTCACTGGGTGGCTCTGGGTGCGGGGAGACTAGGGGCCGGGGCCGCTGGGCCTGGCGGGAGCTGCGGCGCCCCGACGGACAGACGGACGGACGGACGGACTCACCGACGGCGCGCGCTAACGGCTGGGCTCCACACACTAGCGCCGCGGCTGCGCCTGCACCTGCCTGTGGCTTTGTGGGCGGGCGGCGGCGACTGGGCTGGCCCTGGGCTGGGGCCGGTGCGTCTTAGCTAAGTGCCCAGCGCTCCGTTGGGGGCGGGAGGGGCGGAGCAGCGCTCTCCAGGGCCTGGGGACAGTGACGTGGCCCCTGCCTCCCACCTTCACCGAGCGTCCTGGGAGGAAGGACTTGGCCCCGCGCAGGCCACAACGCCGAGGTAGGGGAGTTGCCAAGGAAGGGCGGGACCTGCCACCGCCCCCGGCCCTCGGCCCTCGGTCCTTGTCCCTCTCTGCTCGGGAATGAATTCGCCAGGGTAAAAACGAGGATGAGATGCGTCAGGGGCTTGGGGTGCAAATCCCAAAGAATTTGACAGGGCTTCTCCCTCCTCACCACTTTGGGCTCTTTTGGCACTGGCCGCGTGGGGATGGGGGCGCTGCCAATCACCCCGGAACAGCGGGGCGGGGAGGGCCACGGTGGGCGTGGCCGCGGCTGTTTGCAGGAGCCGCGCACCTGCTGCTCTGCTCGTCCGGCACACACGTCGCACAGGCTCGGCCTGAGTCCGGGCGGTGGGGTTGTCCAGCCCAGGAGGTGCTGGGCCCAGAAGCCAGGGACTGCCTGCAAAGGTACCCAAAAGGTGCCTTTAAGCCTAACTAAGCTCAAATTCCTCTCCAGCTCTCCCTCCAGTTCCCATCGCTGGCCGTGAGCCTGCATGACTTTAGCTAAGCTGCTCTCCCCTCCCAGGAGTCCCCCCTCCTCCCATTGAATCCTCTCCCCTTTCCGAGCCTTGTCCTCCCTCCCTTTGAGCCCTAGTCAGGGCTGAGGTACACCTTAATGAAATGGTGGTGAAAGATTCGATCTCGGCAAAAGTGGGAAGTCAGACCGGACAGAGTACAGTGGTGGCTCACTCCGTCTCTACAAAAAATTTAAAAACTAGCCAGGTGTGATGACGTGTGCCTGTAGTCCCAGCTACTACTCCGGAGGCTCAGGCAGGAGGATTACTTGAGCCCAGGAGTTCGAGGCTGCAGTGAGCTGTGATCGCACCACCGCACTCCAGCCTGGGCATCAGAGCAGACCCTGTCTTTAAAAAAAAAAAAAAAAAAAAAAAAAAAAAAGTTGGGAAGTCAGAAACACTACCCTTAAAGCCCTGGCTCACACACCTGGACAATCGTTCCCCCTTCTTCACCAAGCTCAGAGCCCTTCAGACTTGGCCTTGGAGATTCAGCCTGGGCTGTTCCTAACCCCATCCCCTCTCTTCCCCTCAGGGCAGCTCTTGCATACCACATGCCCCTGCCTCAGGGTTCCTGCACTTGCTGCCCCCTGTACATGGAACATGCCTGCAGACATCCACATGGCTTACTCCTAACTGCCTTCAGGTTTTGCTCTCAGTGAGTCTTTCCCTGACCACCCTATTTAAAATTGGGGCGCGGTGGCTCAAGCCTGTAATCCCAGCACTTTGGGAGGCTGAGACGGGTGGATCACTTGAGGTCAGGAGTTCGAGGCCAGCCTGGCCAACATGGCGAAACCCTGTCTCTACTAAAAATACAAAAATTAGCCAGGTGTGGTGGTATACGCCTGTAATCCCAGCTACTCGGGAGGCTGAGGCAAGAGAATCGCTTGAACCCAGGAGGTGGAGGTTGCAGTGAGCTGAGATCACACCCCTGCATTCTGCCTGGGCAACACAGCCAGACTCTGTCTTGAAATAAAATAAAATAAAATAAATAAAATAAATAATAAAATAAAATAAAATAAAATAAAATAAATAGCAGTTTCTTACCCCACAATGGCCTGTCTCCCTTTAATACTTTTTTTTTTTTTTTGAGACAGAGTCTGGTGCTGTCACCCAGGCTGGAGTGCAGTGGCGGATCTTGGCTCACTGCAAGCTCCGCCTCCCGGGTTCAGGCCATTCTCTTGCCTCAGCCTCCCAATTTGCTGGGACTACAGGCGCCCGCCACCGCGCCCGGCTAATTTTTTGTATTTTTAGTAGAGACGGGGTTTCACCGTGGTCTCGATCTCCTGACCTTGTGATCCGCCCACCTCGGCCTCCCAAAGTGCTGGGATTACAGGCATGAGCCACTGCGCCCAGCCCCTTTAATACTTTATATTCTGCTTAGCATTTAACACTATCGGACAATATTCTATATTTTTCTTATTTACGTTTCATTGTACTTAAAAAAATTTTAAATTGGCAATGATTGTACATACATGTGGCACACATAGTGATGTTTTAATACATAGAATGTATAGTAATCAGATCAGGGTAATTGGCATATTCGTCATCTCAAACTTTTATTTTTTTGTGTTGGGAACGTTCAATGACTTATTCATATATTTATTTTAGAGACAGTGTCTTGCTCTGTCACCTAGGCTGGGGTACAGTGGTTCTATCATAGCTCACTGCAGTCTTGAATTCTTGGGCTTAAGCAATCTTCCAGCTTTAGCCTCCCAAGTATCTGGGACTACAGGCACACACCACCAAGCCCACCTAATTGTTTCATTTTTTTGTAGAGATGGGGTCTCACTGTGTTGCCCAGGCGGGCCTTGAACTCCTGGTCTCAAGCGATCCCCCCACCTTGGCATCCCGAAGTGCTAGGATTACAGGTGTGAGCCACCACACCCAGCCTTTTTTTTTTTTTTTTTTTAGACAGAATCTCGCTCTGTCAACCAGGCTGGAGTGCAGGCTGGAGTGCGATCTCAGCTCCCTGCAACCTCCACCTCCTGGGTTCAAGCAATTCTTCTGCCTCAGCCTCCTGAGTAGCTGAGACTATGGGCATGTGCCACCACGCCCAGCTAATTTTTGTATTTTTAGAAGAGACAAGGTTTCACCATATTGGCCAGGTGGTCTCGAACTCCTGACCTCATGATCTGCCTGCCTCGGCCTCCCAAAGTGCTGGGATTACAGGTGTGAACCACTGCGCCCAGCCTGTTTTTAAATTGTTTCTTTCTGTTCCAGTATGTCAACTCCATTGGGACATCTATAGTGTCCCAGAAAAGGCAAGAATTTTGCTGGTTTTATTCACTGCTGCATTCCCATTGCCTAGAATGGCGTTGGGTACTGAAGAGAGAGTCGATTGAGTGACTTGAGTGAAGGGAAGACTTTCTCATGTTCCTACAACGTTACCTACCCAGGCTTTCCTACTGGCATAAATGACTGATAAAGGGGTGCTACTGTGCTGAGCCAAGGGGGCTTGGTCATCTTGTAGGAGTCAAGGGCTCTTCCAGAGAGAAGAGAGACCCACTGAGCTGGGCCTTGGGGTTTTTCGGGGTTGCCTCCATATCTCAAATCACAGGTGTGCAGCCTGTGCCCTCTTCTGTAAACGTCCAAGCCTTGGAGTGATAGAAGAGCAAGAAACATGGCTGGGTGTGGTGGCTCATGTCTGTAATCCCAGCACTTTGGGAGGCCGAGGTGGGGGGGATCACCTGAGGTCAGGAGTTCAAGACCAGCCTGGCCAACATGGTGAAACCCCGTCACTACTAAAAATACAAAAAAAATTAGCCGGATATGGTGGCGGGCGCCTGTATTCCCAGCTACTCGGGAGGCTGAGGCAGGAGAATGGTGTGAACCCAGGAGGCGGAGCTTGCAGTGAGCCGAGATCATGCCACTGCACTCCAGCCTGCGTGCCAGAGTGAGACTCCGTCTCAAAAAAACAAAAAAAACAAAAAAACCCCCCAAAAAAACCAGAAATTAGTCGGGCGTGGTGGTACATGCCTGTAGTACCAGCTACTCTGGAGGCTGAGGCAGGAGAATCGCTTGAACTTGGGAGGCGGTGGTTGCAGTGAGCTGAGATCGCACCACTGCACTCCAGCCTGGGTGACAGGGTGAGGCTCCATCTCAAAAAAATAAAAAAAAGAAGAAGAGTAAGAAACAGTATCAGGGGCTCATGGAAACCAGGGTCCTACTTCTTTCAGGAGCAAAGGTCTTGGGCTGGGCCTGTTGGGCAGGGCCTGGGCAGATCTGGGAGTGCCAGTCCAGAGGGCCCAGCTGGTGCTGGGTGGAGCTGTTCTAGAGGAAGTTCATGTAGCCCAGGTCTTCCAGTGGACTACTGGCTGCTACGGTTTCCTGGTGAGTGGGGGTGGCTCTGGGCCAGAGGCAAAGTGGACCCTCCAGGTGATGTGACTGGGCTTAGACCTGGGGCTGAGGCCCAGAGTGGTCCCCACTGCACTGCCAGTTGTGCCTGGATTGGGTACCATGACCCCTACTCCTCCTGGCCTTGAGGCTGGTGAACGTCATGTCGCCTCTCTTAGCCTCAGTTTCCTCCTCTATAAAATGAGGGAAATGGTGTCTGCATGACTCACTTCCAGGGTTATGGTGAGAATAGAGGTGATGTTAAGTGTGCTATAAAAGCAGAAAGCAGCCAGGCAGTGCATGTACACGTGCAGAGAAATTGTGCAGAGAAAGGATAGATCTGAACTTGAGTCTGGCTTTGCTCTCCTGGGTCACCAGAGCTTAAGCCAGTCCTTTTACCACCTTGAGCCTCAGTTTCCTCATCTGTGAGAGGAGAGTGGTCCTGAGTTGCTTGGGTTTGGGGCTTGTCCCTGAGCCTGGGGGAGGTGGACCTGCTGGGCAGGGCTGCACTGAGATGAGGCCAGCAGGACAGAGCTTTGTGCCCGGGGCCAAACTTCAGGGACTTTGCAAATAAGACTTTGCCTCTGGGCAAACACAGCTCCAATCAGCTTTTTGCTCAATATCTACCATGATTCCTACAACTCAATAATAAAAAGACAAATAAACCAATTAAAAAATGGCCAAAGAAACTGAGCGGACATTTAGAATAGAGACAGAAGATATAAAAATGGCCAATGAGTGTGACCGGGGGCGGTATCTCACGGCTGTGATCTCGGCACTTTGTGAGGCCGAGGCAGGAGGATCGCTTGAGGCCAGGAGTTTAAGACCAGTCTGGGCAACATAGCCCATAGCAACATAACTTGTCTCTACTTAAAAAAAAAAAAAAAAAAAAATTAGCCAGGGTTGGTGGTGCACACCTGTAGTCCCAGCTGCTTGGGAGGCAGGCTGAGGTGGGAGAATTGCTTGAGCCCAGGAGTTTTGAGGCTGCAGTGAGCTATCATTGTGTTACCGCACTCCAATCTGGGCAAGACAGTGACACTGTGTCAAAAAAAAAAAAAAAAAGTCCAGTAAATACATGAAAAGATGCTCAACATCGTTAGTCATTAGGGAAATGCAAATCAAAGCCGCAAAGAGATACCACTTTGCACCCACTAGGGAGGCAGTAATCAATAACAAATGTTGGTGAGGATGTGGAGAAATTGACACCCTGATATATTGCTGGTGGGAATGTAAGTGGGGCAACTGCTGTAAAAAACAATCTGGTGATCCCTTGAAAGATTACATTGCGGACTCGTGTTACCATAAGACTCAGCAGTTTCCCTCTAGGAATACCCAAGTACCCAAGAGATACAAAAGCATATGAGCAGGTCAGACAAAAAAAACTTGTACCTGAATATTTGTAGCAACATTATGCATAATAGCCAAAAATTGGAAACATGCTAAATGTTCATCAACTGATGAATGGGTAAATAACATGTGGTCTATCCACACAACAGAATATTATGCAGTCATTAAAAAGGAATAAAGTATGGATACATGTTGCAACATGAATGAACCTTGAAAACATTACAGTAAGTGAAAGAGGCAGGACCATCTATTGTATGATTGCATTTACTTATTAATTTATTTATTTTTAAATTTTTTGAGACAGAGTCTTGCTCTGTTGGCCAGGCTAGAGTGCAGTGGCATGATCTCGGCTCACTGCAACCTCCTCCTCCTGGACTCAAGCAGTTATCCTGCCTCAGCCTCCTGAGTAGCTGGGATTACAGACATGTGCCACTATGCCCAGCTAATTTCTGTATTTTTAGTAGAGATGGGGTTTCACCATATTGGCCAGGCTGGTCTCGAACTCCTGACCTCAGGTAATCCACCCACCTCAGTCTCTCAAACTGCTGGGATTACAGGCGTGAGCCACCACGCCTGGCCCTGATTCCATTTATTAAAAAATATTCCGTCAGGCGTGGTGGCTCACGCCTGTAATCCCAGCACTTTGGGAGGCCGAGGCGGGCAGATCATGAGGTCAAGAGATTGAAAGCATCCTGGTCAACATGGTGAAACCCTGTCTCTACTAAAAATACAAAAATTAGCCAGGCGTGGTGGCATTTGCCTGTAGTCCCAGCTACTCGGGAGGCTGAGGTGGGAGAATCACTTGAACCCAGGAGGTGGAAGTTGCGGTGAGCTGACATCGCGCCACTGCACTCTAGCCTGGCAATGAAGACGGATTCTGTCAAAAAAAAAAAAAAAAAAAAAACCCGAATAGGGAAATCTACCGAGACAAAGAGTATAGCAGTGGTTGTCAGGGGCTGGGGTGAGGATGTCGGGAGAAAATAGGGACAGAGTTTCTCTTTCGGGGTGGTGAAAACGTTTTACAATTGATTGTGGTAATGATGTTTGTATAACTCTGTGAATATACTAAAAATCATTGACTTGTACAATTTTTTTTTTTTTTTTTTTTTTTTTTTTGAGATGGAGTCTCGCTCTGTCCCCCAGGCTGGAATGCAGTGGCATGACCTCTGCTCACTGCAACTTCTGCTTCCTGGGTTCAAGCAATTCTCCTGTCTCAGACTCCCAAGTAACTGGGACTATAGGAGCACGCCACCACGCCGAGCTAATTTTTGTATTTTTAGTAGAGATGGGGTTTCACCATATTGGTCAGGCTCCTCTCGAACTCCTGACCTCAAGTGATCCACCCGCCTGGGCCTCCCAAAGTGCTGGAATTACAGGCGGGAGCCACTGTGCACACCCTGCCAACTTGTTTTCTGCTTTATGGCACACTTAACCATCTCCTCTATTCTCACCATAACCCTGGAAGTGAGTCGTGCAGACACCATTTCCCTCATTTGATAAAGGAGGAAACTGAGGCTAAGAGAGGTGATGTGACTTTCACCAGCCTCAAAGCCAGCAGGAGTAGAGCTTGCGTACCCAATCCAGGCACAACTGGCAGTGCAGTGGGGGTCACTCTGTGCCTCAGCCCCCAGTCTAAGCCCAGCCACACCACCTGATGGGCCCACTTTTCAAACGGATTACCATTTGAATTAGTGAGTTGTATGGTATGGAAATGATATTTCAATAAATCTGTTAAAATAAAAACCAGTGTGGTGTTCAGGCCTGCAGTGTGTGTCTGAGTGTGTCACCTGAGTGTCTGGGTGCCCAGAGAGTACAATGCAGGTGTCTCTCCTCCTCCTCCTCCTCATTTCTTCTTCCTCTTCCTCTTCCTCGTCGTCGTCTTTTTTTTTTTTTTCCCCCTGAGACATGGTCTTGCTCTGTTGCCCAGGCTGGAATACAGTGGCATGATCATAGCTCATCACTGCAGGTTCAACCTCCTGGGCTCAGGCAATCCTCTCACCTCAGCCTCTCGAATAGCTAGGAATCCAGGTGAGTGCCACCATGCCTAGCTAATTATTTTTATATTTTGTGGATATGGAGATCTTGCTATGTTGCCCAGGCTGGTCTTGAACTCCTGGACTCAAGAGATCCTCCAGGGTTGGCCTCCCAAAGTGCTGGGATTATAGGTGTGAGCCACCATGCCCAGCCTGCAGGTGCTTTTTTTTTTTTTGAGATGGAGTTTCGCTCTTGTTGCCCAGGCTGGAGTGCAATGGTGCCATGTCAGTTCACTGCAACCTTTGCCTCCCAGGTTCAAGCGATTCTCCTGCCTCAGCCTCCCAAGTAGCAGGGATTACAGGCGGCCACCACCACGCCCAGCTAATTTTTTGTATTTTTAGCAGAGACGAGGTTTCACCATGTTGGCCAGGCTGGTCTTGAACTCCTGACCTCAGAAGATCTGCCCGCCTTGGCTTCCCAAAGTGCTGGGATTACAGGCATGGGCCACAGTTCACGGCTGCTTTTTAATGGGAAGTGGTATAAAGGAGTGGAGCGGGAGTGAGGCCTGGAGTCTCCAGGCATAATGGACGCCCCTCCTCCACTCCTGAACCTCCTGTCCAGAAGCAACAGCGTGACCCAGCAGTGGGATAGCCGCTCCAGGAGTGGAGCCCTGCAGTAAGTGCTGAGTGTCCACAGGGAAGGGGAGCTCTGCATCTGCTTTGGTCCAGGAGGGCTTCCTGTAGGAGGCTGATCAGGAGCTGGTGGAGGTGACGAGGTGTGTTTGCACAGAAGGATGTGCGTGTGGAAGAGAGATTTCGAGGAGCAAAGGGCTAGAAAAAGAGGAATTGAGAGAACAGCACCCGCAGCTTGGAGATTAGCCTGTTCTCTCTGTCCCATCTGGTGTCCATCCCCCAGGAAAGTCCCCAGTGCACCATGCCTCTCCCCTACTGCAACTACCGCATTCTCTTCCTCCTGTACCAGCCTGTCCCTCTCCTTTCCCTAGATGGCAATATCTACGAGGGTCAGGATCCTGCAATCTCTAGCATCAGAAGATATGAGGATTGCCCAGGCGCGGTGGCTCACACCTGTAATCCCAGCACTTTGGGAGGCTGAGGTGGGCGGATCCCCTGAGGTCAGGAGTTTAAGACCAGCCTGACCAAGATGGCGAAACCCCGACTCCACTAAAAATACAAAAACTTAGCTGGGTGTGGTGGCGGGCACCTGTAATCCCAGCTGCTCTGGAGGCTAAGGCAGGAGAATTGCTTGAACCCAGAATGCGGAGGCTGCAGTGAGCCGAGATTGCATCACTGCACTCCAGCCTGGCAACAAGAGAGAAATTCCGTCTAAAAAAAAGAGAGAGAAAAAAGAGAGATGAAATTGTGTGCAGAACCATGGAGGAGAGGAGCCTAGTGTCTGTGGGGCTTTGGATCCTCCATTGCTCTGGCTGGGGGACTCACTGTGCAAAGCCCACGGAGAGCGTGTGCACTGGAAATTGGTGCATGCGTACTGTGGTCACTGAGACACTGAAGAAACATCACCCCTTATCTGGCCACAGAGTGTGGGTGTCAGTGTGGTGGTGCTGTATGTGTGTCAGTGTGTGCATAGGAGTGTGCATGACTGTAGATGTGTGTGTGGCATGTGACCAAATGCAGGTAACTGAGCATGACATTTGTGGCTGATTGTGTGCCTATGTGTGTATCGGTGGGTGTGCAGTATTTGTGTGTGGTGTGTCTGGGTGTGTAGGGATAAGAAATGAACAGTAACGATAATGCATGTCATCAAATATGTTTTAGGCCGGGCTCGGTGACTCACACCTGTAATTCCAGCACTTTGGGAGGCCAAGGAGGGCAGATTACCTGAGGTCAAGAGTTTGAGCCCAGCCTGGCCAAAATGGTGAAACCCCATCTCTACTATAACTACAAAAATTAGCTAGCTGTGGTGGCTCACACCTGTAGTTCCACCTACTTGGAAGGCTAAGGCAGGAGGATCACTTGAATCTGGGAGGCAGAGGTTGTAGTGAACTGAGATCTCGCCACTGTGCTCCAGGATAGGTGACGGAGTGAGATCCCCCTAAACAAAACAAAACAAAACAAACAAGACAAAACAAAAACAACAACTAAATATATGTTTTAAACCTTCTTGTCAGTTTCATTTGCTCTCAGCGCTGAGCTATGTTCTCAGGTCTCGGCCAGAGGTTGCAAACTGCAGCCCAGGGGCAGAATTTTATCTGCAAATAATTTTGTTTGGCCGGTGCAAAGTTTTTCTCAAATCTGAAATAGAATGCCTCTAGGTGGGGTACGCATACTTAACTTACTACTGGCATTCCACACCTATTCTCTCTCTCTCTTTTTTTTTCTTTTTTCTTTTGTTTTCCTTCCTTCCTTCCTTCCTTCCTTCCTTCCTTCCTTCCTTCCTTCCTTCCTTCCTTCCTTCCTTCCTTCCTTCCTTCCTTCCTTCTTCCTTCCTTCCTTTCTCTCACTTTTTTTTTTTTTTTTTAAGATGGAGTCTCTGTCGCCCAGGCTGGAGTGTAGTGGCATGATCTCGGCTCACTGCAACCTCTGCCTCCCGGGTTCAAGAGATTCTCCTGCCTTAGCCTCCCGAGTAGCTGGGACTACAGGCGCGTACCACCACACCTGCCTAATTTTGGTATTTCTAGTAGAGACGGGATTTCGTCATGGTGGCCAGGCTGGTCTTGAACTCCTGCCCACCCTGCCTCCCAAAGTGTTGGGATTATAGGCATGAACCACTGCACCTGGTCTCTTTTGCTTTAAAAAAAAAAAAAAAAAAAAGTTCTGGACTGAGATAAAACACACCTATTTTCTATTGTGTTTTCATTAAATTCTTAATTTTGAGAGATTTGTAAATTCACATGCAATTGTTAAAAAAAAAAAAAAGAAAAAGAAAAAGAAAAAAAAAACAGATCCTGGGCCGGGCGCGGTGACTCAAGCCTGTAATCCCAGCACTTTGGGAGGCCGAGACAGGCGGATCACGAGGTCAGGAGATCGAGACCATCCTGACTAACATGGTGAAACCCCATCTCTACTAAAAAAAAAATACAAAAAACTAGCCGGGCGCGGTGGCGGGCGCCTGTAGTCCCAGCTACTCGGGAGGCTGAGGCAGGAGAATGGCGGGAACCCGGGAGGCGGAGCTTGCAGTGAGCCGAGAGAGCGCCACTGCACTCCAGCCTGGGGCACAGAGCCGAGACTCCGTCTCAAAAAAAAAAAAAAAAAAACAGATCCTGTAAACTTTACCTAGTTTTTCCCAATGATAACATCTTGGAAAATTATAGTACGATATCACCAGCCAGGATATTGACAGTAGTAAGATATAGAATTTTCCTTCTCCATAAGGATCCCTCCTGTTCCTCTTTTACAGCCATACCTACTTCCCTCCTAACTCAACCCCTCCCTGCCCCCGCAGCCACTAATCTTTTCTCCATTTCTATACTCTTGTCATTTCAGGAATCGTACAGTATCTAACTTTCTGGGAGTGGCTTTGTTCACTCAGTAAATTCTCAGGAGATTCATCCAGGTTGTTAGGGGTATCAGTAGTTCATTCCTTAGATGGGCGTGGTGGCTCATGCCTGTAATCCCAGCACTCTGGGAGGCTGAGGAGGGAGGATTGCTTGAGCCTAGGAGTTCGAGACCAACCTGGCCAACATGGTGAAACCCCGTCTCTACTAAAAATAGAAAAAATGAGCCAGCATGGTGGCTCACGCCTATAATCCCAGCTAATTGGGAGGCTGAGGCAGGAAGATCACTTGAGCCCAGGCAGTTGAGGCTGCAGTGATCTATGATGGCGCCACTGCACTCGAGTCTGGACAACAGAGCGAGACCCTGTCCCTAGAAAGAAAAAGTTCATTCCTTTTTATGGCTGAACAGTATTTCATGGTATGGATGTTTACATTTTAGTTGAAGGATATTTGGGACCCTGTCTCTAGTTTGGAGCAACATTCTATCAACATTCGTGTATAGTTTGTCTTTTTTTGGGGGGTGGGGTGGTGGAGACAGGGTCTCCTTCTGTTGCCCGGGCTGGAGTGCAATGGTGCAATCTTGGCTCACTGCAACCTCCGCCTTCTGGATTCAAGTGATTCTCCTGCCTCAGCCTCCCGAGTAACTGGGACTACGGGCGACTGTGACCATGCCTGGATAATTTTTTGTGTTTTAGTGGAGATGAGGTTTCACCGTGTTGCCCAGGCTGATCTCGAACTCCTGAGCTCAGGCAATCCACCCGCCTCGGTCTCCCAAAGTACTGGGATTACAGACATCTGCCACCACGCTTGGCCTCATGTGCAGGTTCTTGTGTGAACGCAAGTCTTCATTTTTATGTAATTAATGTCCAGGAGTGTAATTTCTGATTTAGATGGCAGTTGCATGTTTAGCTTTTTAAGAAATTGTCAAACAGGGCTAGGTGTTGGTGATTATGCTTTTTTTTTTTTTTTGAGACAGAGTCTTGCCCTTGTTTCCCAGGCTGGAGTGCAGTGGTGTGATCTTGGCTCATTGCAACATCCGCCTCCCAGGTTCAAGTGATTCTCATGCCTCAGCCTCCTGAGTAGCTGGGATTACAGGCACGTGCCACCACGCCCTGCTAATTTTTTCTATTTGTAGTAGAGACAGGGTTTCACTATGTCGGCCAGGCTGGTCTTGAACTCCTGGCCTCCAGTGATCCACCCGTCTCAGCCTCCCAAAGTGCTGGGATTATAGGCGTAATCTACCATGCCTGGCCTCTACTCTTATGTTTTGGAGGGATTAAACGAAAAATAACGAATGGGGTTGAAATTTGTCAAATGCTTTTCTATGTCAATTGAAATGATGTGATTTTTCTTCTTTAGCTTGTTAATTACATTGACTTTTGGATATTGAGCCAGGCTTGTGTGCCTGGAGTAAACTCACTTGGTCATGGTGTGCACTTCTTTTTGTGTATTGCTGAATTCTTTTTGAAAACATTTTGTTAAGGATTTCTGAGTCTATATTCATGAGAGAGACTATTAGTCTGAAGGTTTTTTTTTCTTTTTTTGTACGGTCTTTGTCTAATTTTGATATCAGGGTAATACTAAATAAAATGAACTGGGAAATGTTCTCCTTTCTTCTGTGTTCTGGAAGGGACTGCATAGAAATGGTGTATTAGGCCATTCTTGCATTGCTATAAAGATATACCTGAGACTGGGTAATTTATAAGAAAAGAGGTTGAATCGTCTCATGGTTCAGCAGGCTTTAGAGGAAGCATAGTGCCGACATCTGCTTGACTTTTGGGGAGGCCTCAGGAAGCTTCCAATCACAGCAAAGGCACAAGAGGGAGCAAGCACGTCCCATGGCAAAAGCAGGAAAAAGAGAGAGAGTGCAGGAGAATGTCACACACTATTTTTTTTGAGTTTCACTCTTGTTGCCCAGGCTGGAGTTCGATGGCATGATATCAGCTCACTGCAACCTCTACCTCCTGGGTTCAAGCGATTCTCCTGCCTCACCTCATGAGTAGCTGGAATTACAGGCATGTGCACCACCACACCCAGCTAATTTTTGTATTATAAGTAGAGACAGGGTTTCTCCATGTTGCCCAAGCTGGTCTGGAACTTCTGACCTCAAGTGATCCACCCACCTCGACCTCCCAAAGTGCTGGGATTACAGGTGTGAGCCACGGTGCCCAGCTGCCACACACTTTTAAATGACCTGGTCTGATGTGAACCCAGAGCAGTAACTCATTCATTACCCAAGGTATTCATGAGGAATCCATCTCCATGATCCAAACACCTCCCACCAGGCCCCACCTCCAACATTGGGGATTACATCTCAACATGAGTTTTGAGTGGGGACAAGCATCCTAACTATATCAAATGGTATTAATTCTTCTTTAAACGTTTGGTAGCATTTTCCAAAGAAAATTTGGCCTGTTGATTCTTTTCTGAGAGTTTTAAAATTGCAAATTTAATTTCCTCAGTAGATATAAGGCCATTCAAATTATCTATTTCATAATGGGTGGGTTGTTGTAGTTTATGTTTTTTGGGGGAACTGGGCTATTTTAACTAAGCTGTTGAATTTATATGTTCCCTGATTCATAGAGTTGTTCGTAGTGTTCTCTTATTAGCCTTTATGTGTCTGTAGGATCTGTCGTAATAGTCCATGTTTCATTTCTCTTTTATTTTTTTGAGATGGAGTCTTGCTCTGTTGCCCAGGCTGGAGTGCAGTGGCTCAATCTTGGCTCACTGCAAGCTCCCGTTCCCAGGTTCACACCATTCTCCTGCCTCAGCCTCCCGAGTAGCTGGGACTACAGGTGCCCACCACTCCTGGTTAATTTTTTGTATTTTTAGTAGAGACAGGGTTTCACCATGTTAGCCAGGATGGTCTCAATCTCCTGACCTTGTGATCCACCCTCCTTGGCCTCCCAAGGTGCTGGGATTACAGGTGTGAGCCACCATGCTCAGACTCTTTTTTTTTTTAATTTTTATTTTTTTGAGATCGAGTTTTGCTCTGTCACCCAGGCTGGAGTGCAATGGCATGATCTCAGCTCACTGCAACCTCTGCCTTCCAGGTTCAAGCAATTCTCCTGCCTCAGCCTCCCAAGTAGCTGGGATTACAGGTGCCTGCCACTATGCCCGGCTAATTTTTGTATTTTTAGTATAGATGGGGTTTCACCATGTTAGTCAGGCTGGTCTTGAACTCCTGACCTCAGGTGATCCGCCTGCCTCAGCCTCCCAAAGTGCTGGGATTACAAGCTTGAGCCACCACACCTGGCCCTGTGTTTTAGTTCTATTGATAAATTGTGTCTTCTTTTTTTGTTGGTCTTGCTATGAGTTTGTCAATTTTGCTGACTTTTTCAGATTTATTTTTTGTTTCATTTATATTTTTCTATTTAAAAAATTTCTGTTTTCAATTTCACTAGGTTTTGCTCTTACCTTTATATTTCCTTCCTTCTACTGGCTTTGTATTTATTTGGCTCTTCTTTTCTAGGTTCTTCTATTCTGTATTTTGATTTTTTATAGAGTCTTGTCCTGGTCTCTCACCCAGGCTTGAGTACAAAGGTGTGATCATAGCTTATTACAGCCTTGGACTTCTGGGCTCAGGCAACCACTTCTTCTTCCTCTTCCTCCTCCTCCTCCTCCCCTCCTCCCCTCCTCTTCTCCTTCTCCTTCTGCTTCTCCTTCTCCTTTTCTTCTTCTTGACAGAGTTTTACTCTTGTTACCCAGGCTGGAGTACAGTGGTGTGATCTTGGCTCACTGCAACCTCCACCTCCCAGGATTGAGTGATTCTCCTGCCTCAGCCTCCTAAGTAGCTGGGATTACAGGCATGCGCCACCATGCCCGGCTAATTTTTTTGTATTTTTGGTAGAGATGAGGGTTTCATCATGTTGGCAATGGATTATAGGCGTGAGTCATTGAGCCCGGCCAAGGGCTCAGGCAACTTTTTCCTTGAACTTCTGCCTCAGCCTCCCAAGTAACTGGGACTACAGGCATGCATCACCACACCTGGCGTTTTTTCTATGTTCTTGACGTGACAGATTAGATTATTGATTTGGGACTTTCCCTCTTTTCTGATGTATGCATTTAGTGCTATAAATTTCCTTATCAGCATGGCTTTATGTGTGAGCCACCATTTGGATATGTTGTATTTTAATTTTTATTTACTTAAGTGTATTTTTTGAAAATACACAAGAGGAAACCATGGATTATTTAGAAGTATGTTGTTTGGTTCACAAGAGTTTGCAGATCTTCCTGTTATTTTTCTGTTATTCAGTTCTAGTTTGATTCCAGTATGTGACAGAACACACTGTATATGATTTCAATTCTTTTTTTTTTTTGAGACAGAGTCTCGCTCTGTCGCCCAGGCTGGAGTGCAGTGGCCGGATCTCAGCTCACTGTGAGCTCCGCCTCCCGGGTTTACACCATTCTCCTGCCTCAGCCTCCCGAGTAGCTGGGACTACAGGCGCCTGCCACCTCACCTGGCTAGTTTGTATTTTTTAGTAGAGACGGGGTTTCACCGGGTTAGCCAGGATGGTCTCGATCTCCTGACCTCGTGATCCGCCCGTCTCGACCTCCCAAAGTGCTGGGATTACAGGCTTGAGCCACCGCGCCCGGCCTGATTTCAATTATTTTACATTTGTTAAAATTTGTTTTTTGGCCCAAGATGTGGTCTATCTTGGTATATGTTCCATGGGCTCTTGAAAAGAATGTGTATTCTGCTGTTGTTGGGTGGAATGTTCTATAAAGGTCGACTAGATCCTATTGGTTGATGGTATTGAGTTCTATACCTTTGCATTATTCTGTCTAGTTGTTCTATCAACTGTTGAAAAAAAAGTGTTGGGCCGGGCGCGGTGGCCGACACCTGTAATCCCAGCACTTTGTGAGGCTGAGGCAGGTGGATCACCTGAGGTCGGAAGTTTGAGACCAGCCTGACCAACATGGTGCAACCCTGTCTCTACTAAAACTACAAACTTAGCTGGATGTGGTGGCACGTGCCTGTAATCCCAGCTACTTGGGAGGCTGAGGCAGGAGAATCGCTGGAACCCGGGAGGCGGAGGTTGCAGTGAGCCAAGATCAGGCCGTTGCACTCCAGCCTGGGCGACAAGAGCAAAACTCCATCTCAAAAATAAAAACAAAACAAGAGAAAAAGAAAAGAGCATTGAAGTCTCCAGCTCTAATTGTTTTTTTTTTCTATGTGTCTTTTCAGTTATGTCAATTTTTGCTTCACATATTTTCAGCTCTATTGTTTGATGTAAACACACAAAGATTGCTATGTTTTCTTGGTAGATTGGCTTTGCAATCATTACATTATGTCCCTCTCTGTTTCTGATAATTTTCTTTGCTCTAAAGCTTACTTTATCTTATACTAATATAGCTACTCCCACTTTCCTTGGATTAATGTTTGCATACTATTTCTTTTTCCAGTTAACCTACCTATATTGTTACATTTGAAGTGAATTTCTTGTGGACAGAATATAGTTGGGTCCTGTTTTTAATACACTCTTCCAAACTCATTTATTTATTTATTTATTTATATTTTCTGGAGACAAGGTCTCACTCTGTCACCCAAGTTCGAGTGCAGTGGTGTGATCCTGGCTCACTGCAACCTCCGCCTCCCGGGTTCAAGTGATTCTCCTGCCTCAACCTCCTGAGTAGCTGGGATTACAGGCACTCACCACCATGCCCAATTAGCTTTTGTATTTTTAGTAGAGACAGAGTTCCACCACGCTGGCCATGCTGGTCTCAAACTTCTGACCTCAGGTGATCCACCTGCCTTGGCCTCCCAAAGTGCTGGGATTACAAGCGTGAGCCACGGCGTTTGGCCCCAATCTCTTTTAATTGACATACTGAGACCATTTACATTAACAATTTTGTTTTATTTTTACATTTTGTGGGTACATAGTAAGTGTATATATTTATGAGGTATGTAGGATATTTTGATACAGGCTTCAATGTGTAATTATCACATCAAAGTAAATGAGAGATCCACCTCAAGCATTTTGTTTGTTTGTTTGTTTGTTGAGATGGAGTCTCACTCTGTCCCCCAGGCTTGAGTGCAATGGCACAGTCACGGGTCACTGCAAGCTTTGCCTTCCAGGTTCACGCCATTCTCCTGCCTCAGCCTCCCAAGTAGCTGGGACTACAGGCGCCTGCCACCACGCTGGCTAATTTTTTGTATTTTTAGTATAGATGGGGTTTCACCATGTTAGTCAGGCTGGTCTTGAACTCCTGACCTCAGGTGATCCGCCTGCCTCAGCCTCCCAAAGTGCTGAGATTACAGGCGTGAGCCACCGCGCCCGGCCCACCTGAAGCATTTATCCTTTATGTTACAAACAATCCAGTTCTAGCCTTTAGCTTTTTGTTGTTGTTGAGACGGAGTCTCCAGGCTGGAGTGCAGTGGTGCAATCTCGGCTCACTGCAAGCTCTGCCTCCTGGGTCCACGCCATTCTCCTGCCTCAACCTCCTGAGTAGCTGGGACTACAGGTGCCCGCCACCACACCCAACTAATTTTTTTGTATTTTTAGTAGAGACGGGGTTTCACTGTGTTGGCCAGGATGGTCTCGATCTCCTGACCTCGTGATCCGCCCATCTCGGTCTCCCAAAGTGCTGGGATTACAGGCGTGAGCCACGGCGCCTGGACTTTTTTTTTTTTTGAGATGGAATCTTGCTCTGTTAGCCCAGGCTGAAGTGCGGTGGTGCGATCTCAGCTCACTGCAACCTCCACCTCCCGGTTCAAGCAATTCTCCTGCGGTGGTGCGATCTCGGCTCACTGCAACCTCCACCTCCCGGTTCAAGCAATTCTCCTGCCTCAGCCTCCTGAGTAGCTGGGATTACAGGCGCCACCATTGCGCCCGGCTAATTTTTGTGCCTTTAGAAGAGACAGAGCTTCACCATGTTGGCCAGGCTGGTCGCGAACTCCTGACCTCAAGTGATTTACCCGCCTTGCCCCAAAATGCTGGGATTACAAATGTGAGCCACCGTGCCTGGCACTTTCAGTTATTTTTAAATGTACAATTAAATTATTATTGATGAGGCTGAGCATGGTGGCTCACTCCCGTAAGGTGGGTGGATAACCTGAGCTCAGGAGTAGAGGTTTCAGGTTTCTACAGAGACTAGCCAACATGGCAAAACTTCATCTCTACAGAAACACAAAAATCAGCCAGGCATGGTGGTGCATGCCTGTAATCCCAGCTACTTGGGAGGCTGAGGCAGGAGAATTGCTCTCACTCAGGAGGTGGAGGTTGCAGTGAGCCGTGATGGCATCATTGCAATTCAGCCTGGGCAACATGAGCGAAACTCCGTCTTAACAACAACAACAACAACAACAAAAACATAACATAAAATTTACCATCTTAACTAATGTTAGATGTACGGTTCAGTGTAATTAATATATTCATAATATTGTACAATCATTGCCAACATCCATTTCTATAACTTTTTTCATCTTGTAAAACTGAAACTCTATTCCTACTAAACAATAAAGCCCATAGTCTCTGCCGCTCAGTTCCAGGCAGCTACCATTCCACTATTTTTTTTTTTTGCATTTGAGGGCATTACTCTGTCAACACCATTCCACTTTCTGTCTTGATAATTAAAAAAAAATTTTTTTGTTTTACTCTTGTTTTAATCTTTAAAACAATTTTTTTTTAAAATAGAGATGGGATCTTGCCATGTTGCTCAGGCTGGTCTGGGACTCCTGGGCTGAGGCAATCCTCCCACCTTGGCCTCCCAAAATACTGGGATAACAGGCATGGGTCACCATGCTTGGTCTCTGCTTCTAGGATTTTGACTACTCTAAATAACTCATATAAGTGAAATCATATAGTGTCTTTTTTTCTGACTAGGTAATTTCACCTAGCGTAATGTCCTCAAAATTAATCCATGTTGTAGCTTATGTCAGAACCTCCTTTATTTTTTATTTTATTTTTTCAGACACGGTCTCACTCTGTCACCCAGGCTGGAGTGCAGTGGCTTGATCTTGGTTCACTGCAACCGGGATGGTCCGGGCTCAAGCAATCCTCCTACCTCAGCTTCCCAAGTAGCTGGGATTGCAGGCACTTGCCACTGTGTCTGGCTAATTTTTTTTTTTTTTTTTTTTTTTTTTAACTTTTTGTAGATATGGGATTTCACCATGTTGGCCAGGCTGGTCTGCCTCGGCCTCCCAAAGTGCTGGGATTACAGGCATGAGCCGCCGCACCTGGCCTCAAACTGTTTCTTTAACTTTGAAAGTTGTTTAATTTTCCTACCTTAAAGCCATTAGATTCTAGGTAAGGCCTGGGGACATGTGGAGTTAGCTACACCCCATAGCTATGCTGGAGAGTCAGCCTTTATGTGCATTTCTGCCTGGTGTGTCCCAGGCAGGCTCCACACCCAGTACATAATTAAAATCCCTTACTTGCCAAGGTTTTCACCAAAAACAAAAGTTGCTAAGACTTAACATTGTAACATGTAATTAAGACTACTGAAGAGGTCGGGTGCAGTGGCTCATGCCTGTAATCCCAGCCCTTTGAGAGGCCAGGGTGGACAGATCACCTCAGGTCAGGAGTTCGACACCAGCCTGGCCGACATGACAAAACCCTGTCTCTACTAAAAATATAAAAATTAGCTGAGTGTGGCGGCACACGCCTGTAGTCCCAGCTACTCAGGAGGCTGAGGACGGAACTTCGCTTGAACCTGGGAGGCGGAGGTTGCAATGAGCCAAGATTGTGCCATTGCACTCCAGCCTGGGCAACAGAGCCTGACTCTGTCTCAAAACAAAACAAAAAACAAAAAGACTACTGAAGAAACAGTTTTACACGCAAGATGTGTAAGAAAAGTGAAATGTGTTTTTGGTAAAAAAAAAAAAAAAAGATCATAAGAAGGCATGGGAATGTGGATTTTTTTTCTGCCTAAAGTGTTAAAGGATTGTTTTAAGTAAGAAAAAATCTAAAGGTTTAAACAAGTTGTGGAAGATTTATAAAAATTAATTGTAAGAGATTCTGTGTGTAACATACTGGCTAAAGTTAAAAGAGTATTATTCAGTTTTTCTGGAAACTGAACATTGGAATAGAAGCACAGCAGGGTTTTCTTAGAGCACTCATCTGCTCTTTCACAAAAAAATGTAAAGGGTTATAAAAGGTTTATAAGAATCTTACCTTATAGTTAAACATTAAAATTGGGCTAGGCGCTGTGGCTCATGCCTATAATCCCAACACTTTGGGAGGCCAAGGTGGGTGGATCACTGAGGTCGGGGGATCGAGATCAGCCTGGCCAACATGGTGAAATCCTGTCTCTACTAAAAATACAAAAAATTAGCCAGGCATGGTGGCAGGTGCCTGCAGTCCCAGCTACTTGGGAGGCTGAAACAGGGGAAGCGGTTGAACCTGGGAGACAGAGGTTGAAGTGAGCTGAGATCATGCCACTGCACTCCAGCCTGGGTGACAAAGCAAGACTCTGTCTCAAAACAACAACAACAAACTCAAACATTAAAATTGGGTAAATATGCCCATAAGGTTTTATTAAAAATTGGGTTTAGGAGGCCGAGGCGGGTGGATTCAAGGTCAGGAGATCAAGACCACCCTGGTTAACACCGTGAAACCCCGTCTCTACTAAAAAACACAAAAAACTAGCCGGGTGTGGTGGCAGGCGCCTGTAGTCCCAGCTACTCGGGAGGCTGAGGCAGGAGAATGGCGTGAACCCGGGGGGCAGAGCTTGCAGTGAGCTGAGATCGCGCCACTGCACTCCAGCCTGGGGCATAGAGCAAGACTCTGTCTCAAAAAAAAAAAAAAAAAAAATTGGGTTTAACATTAATAGCACATTAATATAAAGGTGAAATTTGGGTTATTTGGTACAAAAATCATACAGGAAACACTGTCAAATATAAAATAGTGTTTTTTGCTTTATTTGGACTATATTTGCATAAATGTGGTCTTGGTATATGTTCCAAAGTTATGGGAAACTCCTATAACTCTAATATGACAGTGTATGTTATTAATAATTATAATTGTTACGTAAAATTTTGTGTGCCACAGAAGTAACCAAGTTTTCTTATCATTTTTGGCTTTAATAGTGGCTCTCCTAAGATTTTTTATCATCCACAGACAATTGTTGTCTTATTTTAATCCTCTTTAGAAGGTGGTTTATAATCAACTACAGAACTCTAGCACGTCTTCTTAAATGCAGGTTTCTAATAACTTTGGAAAATGTAATATTAGAATAGAGGAAACAACTTTCAAAACTCTCATGCAGAGCTGGAATGCTCATAAATATCAAACAGAAGTTAACTGAATTAACTGAACCAATAGAAAATTGAAGTAATCTTTTTAACTTTGCTTAAAACATTGCTGATCCTTTGTTTTGTTTTTCAGAGTCAAGGAAATTTTTCTTTTAAGCTATTTACAGCTTGTAACAATTGAGTAAAGTATACTGCTATGAACAAAATTTGGAATATATTTGTTACTCTCTACCTAATTTCTCCAAAATTTAAAAACTAGTTGTGAGCATTCTCAACTTGTGGCAATATAGTTATTTGCATAAGTGCAATAACTTTTTCTCTTTTGTAACAGGACACAGTTGAAAAAATCGGTTATTGGCCGGGCACGGTGGCTCAAGCCTGTAATCCCAGCACTTTGGGAAGCCGAGACAGGCGGATCACGAGGTCAGGAGATCGAGACCATCCTGGCTAACCTGGTGAAACCCCATCTCTACTAAAAAATACAAAAAACTAGCTGGGCGAGGTGGCAGGCGCCTGTAGTCCCAGCTACTCGGGAGGCTGAGGCAGGAGAATGGCGTGAACCCAGGAGGCGGAGCTTGCAGTGAGCTGAGATCCGGCCACTGCACTCCAGCCTGGGCGACAGAGCGAGACTCCATCTCAAAAAAAAAAAAAAAAAAGAAGAAGAAACTGGTTATTAAACCAAGGCTTTGACTGGAAAGGTGTGTTTTCCTTTAAGGAATTAAACGTGACTTATAAAGCCAATAAAAGCCCCATGGGGAACCAGCCCCATACCTTGCATATAACAGTCCCTGTACAGGGCTTCTGACCTGTGGCAAGAAAAGAATGTCACTTTCTAATAGGTTCAGAGCTGCAAGTTATTTTGGGACCTCAAGAGGAAAGAAATGTACCCAACTCATAGGTATTTGAGAGTACAAACCCATGGCTGGGCTGGGCTTTAAAAAAGTCTTATCTAAAATTTCTTCTATGGAATAGAGTTCCATCAAAGCCAATTTAAAAAGACCTATGTGAAAAACAATTATTCTTGCTGCACTTTATACAAATAATCAGGCCAAGTATAATAAAGCATATCAGTCTTACCATGATTTGTCTTTAGTAAAAATGGGAAACTGGAGAGAGAAATATTATGTTTCAAGAACTATGGTACACTTGTTATTAAATTCTAGTCTCATTAGTTGTTTTTAAGTTTGTTTCTGCAATTTAGGCTAACAAAATTGTTCCTGTGAACCAAGTGTTCCTGTGAACCAACCAGTGATCTCAGTGTTGTTCAGAAAAAAAGTAAAAAAAAAAAAACAAAAAAAAAACAGGGGTGGGTAATATAAAAATCTGGATCAGTATTCTAATTCTGGGCAAATTAGAATTAGCTAACAACCCCATATCAGCTTAGTTCCAGCAGTTGCCCACTTCGTGGAAAGCCTTCTAATTTTGTTTACTTGGAATAAGTTTACTTATTTTTCTTTACTCTTGTGGAATATGTTGCTGTTATACTCTTTGTGTAGGAATACAGGACAAGCTTACTGAATGTTTTCTTAAATTAAACACTTGTTTTTTTTATTTGTTTGTTTGTTTGTTTTTTGGTTTTTTTTTTTTTTTGAGATGGAGTCTTGCTCTTGTCCCCCAGGCTGGAGTGCAATGGCTCAATCTTGGTTCACCGTAACTTCTGTCTCCTGGGTTCTAGCAATTCTCCTGCCTCAGCTTCCTGAGTAGCTGGGATTACAGGCGCCTGCCACTACATCTGGCTAATTTTTGTATTTTTAGTAGAGATGGGGTTTCACCATGTTGGTTAGGCTGGTCTTGAACTCCTGACCTCAGGTGATCCACCAGCCTCAGACTCCCAAAGTGCTGGGATTACAGGTGTGAGCCACCGCGCCTGGCTTCAAATTAAACACTATTTAATCTTCCAGATGTCACCTTTTGTCAAAACTCAAGAGTTATGAATGGACCTTAGCATACTGACACTTTCTGACTGAGCTCCTCTCTACCCTGAATGCAAGAGACCCTCATAGTTAGGCAGGAATATCATCGCCCCTATTCAGCCGTAAGAAGTGATGGAAGATGGATCTTCCTCCCTCTGCAACCCTTAGGATTAAGGGTTCTCTTATAAAGGGAGAGGGAAAATGTTGGAGGCGTGTGAACCAGAGCAACACCATCTTAAACGGGAGCTGGGTAAAATGAGGCTGAGACATACTGGGCTGCATTCCCAGATGGTTAAGGCCTTCTAAGTCACAGGATGAGATAGAAGGTCAGCACAAGATACAGGTCATAAAGATCTTACTGATAAAACAGATTGCAGTAAGGAAGCCAGTTAAAACCCACCAAAACCAAGATGGTGACGAGAGTGACCTCTGGTCGTCCTCACTGCTATGCTCCCATCAGCGCCATGACAGTTTACAAATGCCATGGCAACGTCAGGAAGTTACCCTATATGGTCTAAAAGGGGGAGGCATGAATAATCCACCCCTTGTTTAGCATATCATCAATAAATAACCACAAAATGGGCAACCAGCAGCCCTCAGGGCTGCTCTGTCTATGGAGTAGCCATTCTTTTATTTTATTTTATTTTATTATTTTATTCCTTTACTTTCTTAATAAACTTGTGTTCACTTTGCACTGCGGACTCGCCCTGAATTCTTTCTTTCTTTCTTTTTTTTTTTGGTGAGACGGAGTCTCGCTCTGTCGCCCAGGCTGGAGTGGTGCAGTGGCCGGATCTCAGCTCACTGCAAGCTCTGCCTCCCGGATTCACGCCATTCTCCTGCCTCAGCCTCCCGAGTAGCTGGGACTACAGGCGCCCGCCGCCTCGCCCGGCTAATTTTTTGTATTTTTAGTAGAGACGGGGTTTCACCGTGTTAGCCAGGATGGTCTCGATCTCCTGACCTCGTGATCCGCCCGTCTAGGCCTCCCAAAGTGCTGGGATTACAGGCTTGAACCACCGCGCCCGGCCTCTCTGAATTCTTTCTTGTGTGAGATCCAAGAACCTTCTCTTGGGTTCTGGATTGGGGCCCCTTTCCTGTAACAAGACCACGCCCACTTCTGTGACACTTGCATGTCCCAGGTTGTGACCTGTATTTCTGACCCACCAGCTATAAATCTGGGCTTCCCATGACCCCCTCCTTGGGTTCAAGTAATTTGTTAGAGTGACTCACAGAACTCAGGGAAACACTTTACTTACATTTACCCATTTTTTATAAAAGAGATATTATAGACCGGGCACAGTGGCTCATGCCCGTAATCCCAATAATTTGGAGGCTGAGCTGGGAAGATCGCTTGAGCCAAGGAGTTTGAGACCAACCTGGGCAACATAGCCAGACCTCCTCTCTACAACTTAAAAAATGTTTGTTTTCTACAAATAGAAAATACACCATTCCAGTGCATGGTGGCACACGCCTGTAGTCTCAGCTACTGGAGAGGCTGAGGTAAGAGGATCACTTGAGCCCAGGCGATTTAGGCTGCAGTGAGTCACGATCGTCCCACTGCTCTCCAGCCAGAGCAACAGAGCAAGACTCCATTTAAAAAAAAAAAAAGAGTATTACAAACGGTAGAGATGAAAGATGAACAGCCAGATGGAAGAGGTGCATATGGCAAAGTGCGGGCAGGGTGGGGAGCATCCCTGCTTTTTCTGATATGCCATCCTCCAAGCAGTTCCACAGGTTTTGCAGCCCAGAAACTCCCAGAACCCTGTCCTTTGTGGGAATGGGGGTGGGGGCTATGGAGGCTTCATTACATAGACATGATTGATTTCATCACTGGCCAATGGCAATCAGCTCAGCCTTCAGCCTCTCTCCTCTCCCCAGAGGCTTAGGGGGTGGGGCTGAGTGGTCCAACCCTCCAATCACAGGGTTGGTTCCCCTGGCAACCAACCCCCATCCCGAAGCTATCCAGGAATCCACCCAGAGTCACCTCATCAGAACAAAAGGTGATCCTACCACCCAGAAAATTCCCAGGGATTTAGGAGCTTCTGCGTCAGGAACCGCGAGGGCAGAGACCAAATATTAGAACTAAAGATTCTCCCGGCATCCCTATCAATGAGGGTATTAGGAGCTCTGGCTCAAGAACTGGGGGCAGAGACCCAAATCTATGTTTTTACCATGTCGAAATATCGCGCCCATTGTTTTTTACCTGGCTTGTTGTACACATTTCAGTTACCCGTTCTGTTCCTGTAGCCATTTGGGTTTGAGATCATTTGGGCCTTTGCAGTTTGGTGTTTTGGCTCTGGGTTCCTTACTAGCAAAGAAGATGAGAAAAGGAAAAGAAAGGAATCCTGGCCGGGTACGGTGGCTTACACCTGTGAGCACTTTGGGAGGCCAAAACAGGAGGATCGCTTGAGGCCAGGAGTTTGAGACCAACCTGGGCAAAATAGCAAGACCCCATCTCTACAAAAACTTTCTTTTTTTTTTTTTTTTTCCAAAAAAAAGAAAGAAATCCAAGGGAATCTCAGTTTGGATTGGGGTGGGGGTGGGGACAGGGGTACTTCAGGTGAGAGGGGGCTAAGAGACCTCCATCTCCAGCCTCTGTGGGGGCATATGTCCTCATCTCTCTCTTAAGGCTTCTTCCTGGAGTAATAGACTCTGTTGACTTACAAGTTTATTTAAACGTGTGGGCCTTATCATATGCTTGATCCTAACAGCACAAAGTTAAACAAAGCAGCTTTCAAGGCCTAAGGAGAGAGAAGTTGATTTAAGATAGGGTCCTATCGGAGGTTACTCAACTGTTTCTGGCTCCTGCCTTATCACTGACAAAGGCCACGCTCCCTTGCCTGGGTGCGCCCTGAGCTCCAATCCAAAAGAGAATCTACTTGAACAGCCCTGTGGGCTGCCTTCTTCCCCAGCCAGCCCAGTGCCTGCTCTATGGGCTGTGACCACAGTGGCCATGGTAGCAGGGAGGGAGGCCGTGCAGGGCTTTCTCTCACTATGGCTGATGCCAGGGCCCACTGGCAGCAAAACAGTGCCAATTCTTTTCTTTTCTTTTTTTTTTTTGTTGTCAGATGGAGTCTTGCTCTGTTGCCCAGGCTGGAGTGCAGCAGTGTGATCTCAGCTGACTGCAACCTCTGCCTCCCGGGTTCAAGTGATTCTCCTGCCTCAGCCTCCTGAATACCTGGGACTACAGGTATACACCGCCACGCCAGGCTCATTTTTGTGTTATTTTATTTTTAGTAGAGACAGGGTTTCACCATGTTGACCAGGCTGGTCTCGAACTCCTGTCCTCAAGCGATCCACCCGCTTTGACTTCCCAAAGTGCTGGGATTACAGGTGTGAGCCACTGCGCCCGGCTGATTCACCTCTTGATAAGCATCTAGATAGTTTCCAGTAGTTTTGCTGCGGCAAATAAGGTGTGATGCACGTCCTTGCAAATGCCTCCAGGTGCGCATGTGTTCCCCTAGAAGTGAAATTGCTGGGTCGTCAGGTAACCACACCTCCCACCTTCCCAGATATTGCCAAATGATTCTGTAAAATGGCGGTACCCACTGACACTCCCTCAGCATATCAGAGAGGTTGTTTTTTTGTGTGTCATTCTGTGGGTGTCCAGCGGCATCTCATTTTAATTCACATTTCTCTGATTACTAGCGGCATTGAGTATCGTTTCTATGTTTATTCATTTCAGTGTTTTCTTCTGTGGGCTATTTATTTATGAGACAGAATCTCACTCTGTCACCCAGGCTGGAGTGCGGTGGCACGATCTCGGCTCACTGCAACCTCCACCTCCTGGGTTCAAGCAATTCTCCTGCCTCAGTCTCCCGAGTAACTGGGATTACAGGTGCATGTCACCATGCCCAGCTAATTTTTTTGTATGTTTTGTAGCGATGGGGTTTCGCCGTGTTGGCCAGGCTGGTCTCGAACTCCTGGCCTCGGGGGATCCACCTACCTCTCCCAAAGTGCTGGGATTACAGGCGTGAGCCACTGCGTCCGGCCAAGTTTGGGTAGTTTTCTATTGGGTTGTTTGTCCTTTTCTCATTATTTGTAGAATTTCTTTCTTTCTTTCTTTTTTCATTTTAGATCCAGGGACTACACACGCAGGTTTGTTACACGGATATATTGTGTGATGCTGAGGTTTCGACTTTGAATCCACCATTCAAACAATGAACGTAGCGATTTTTCAACCCTTGCTCCGTCTCTCCAACCCCATCCCCAATAGTCCCCAGTGTCTATTGTCCTTCTGTTTATGTCCACATGTACCCAATGTTTAACTCCCACTTGTAAGTGAGAACACGTGATATTCTGAGAATCTTGTATTCTCTGATCAACAATCTTAACTTTCTACCGAAGCCCCTGCTGTACCCCTTACCTAATATGTGTTTTTCTGTTTCTGTGTTTATTCCCTTAGGATAATGACCTCCAGCTGCATCCATGTTGCTACAAAGGACGTGTAGTATTCCATGGTGTATATGAACCATGTTTGCTTTATCCAGTCCACCACTGATGGGCACCTAGATTGATTCCGTGTCTTTGCTATTGTGACTAGTGCTGTAATAAACATGCGAATGCATGTGTCCTCTTTTGCTTTTTTGAGACGTACTCTTGCTCTGTCACCCAGGCTGGAGTACAATGGCGAGATCTCAGCTCACTGAAGCCTCTGCCTTTCGGGTTCAAGTGATTCTTCCGCCTCAGCTTCCCAAGTAGCTGGGATTACAGGTGCATGTTTACCATGCCCAGCTAATTTTTCGTGTTTTTAGTAGAGATGGGGTTTCGCTGTGTTGGCCAGGCTGGTCTCGAACTCCTGACCTAAAGTGATCTGCCCACCTCGGCCTCCCAAAGTGTTGAGATTACAAGCGTGAGCCACCGTGCCCAGCCACATGTGTCTTTTTGGTAAAACAATTTATATACCTTTGGGTATATACCCAGTAATGGGATTGCAGGGAAATGGTAGCTGTATTTTCAGTTCTTTGAGAAGTGTCCAAATTGCTTTTCACAGTGGCTGGACTAATTTACACTCCCACAAACACCGTGTGAGTGTTCCCTTTTCTCCCCAACCTTGCCAACAACTGTCATTTTTTGACTTTTTAGTAATAGCTCCCCGACTGTTGTGAGATAGTATCTTACTTTGGTTTTGATTTACATTTCTCTGATGATGAGTGATGTTGAGCAATTTGTAGAATTTCTTTGTATATTCTAAGTACTAACCATTTGTTGATTATAAGGCTTACATATATTTTCTCCCAGATGATAGCTTATCTTTGGCCATTTTGTTCTATGATTTTTTTTTTTTTTTTTGCCATGAAGTTTTCTTTTTGAGACATAAAATACATTTGGTAAGGTCCTTAAAATGCACTATTTTATTTTATTTTATTTTTCCTGAGACGGAGTCTCATTCTGTCACCCACGCTGGAGTGCAGTGGTGCAATCACAGCTCACGGCAACCTCCGCCTCCCAGGTTCAAATGATTTTCCTGCCTCAGTCTCCCAGGTAGCTGGGACTACAGACATGTGCCACCACGCCCGTAAAATACACAAATCTTAAAGGTACAGCTTGATAAAATTTTTGCATTTGTGAACACGTGTGTAACCGCCACCCAAATCAAGACCTGGAACATTTCTATAACCAAAAAAAATCCCAAGTCCTAAAGTGCTGAGATTACAGGTGTGAGCCACCATGCCTGACTGTTTTATATATTCTGATTACTATACATTTGTTGGCATTTTAACTTATTTTAAAACTTTAAAAATTATATGTATGGTCTTGCATTTTTTTTTTTTTTTTTTTTTTTTTGAGATGGGAGTTTTGCTCTTGCTGCCAGGCTGGAGTGCAATGGCACTATTTATGCTTACTGCAACCTCCACCTCTCGAGTTCAAGTGATTCTCCTGCCTCAGCCTCACAGGTGCCCATGATCATGCCCAGCTAATTTTTGTATTTTTTTTTTTTTTTGAGACAGAGTCTCGCTCTGTCGCCCAGGCTGAAGTGCAGCTGCACAATCTCGGCTCACTGCAAGCTCCGCCTCCTGGGTTCACGCCATTCTCTTGCCTCAGCCTCCCGAGTAGCTGGGACTACAGGTGCCCGCCACCACGCCCAGCTAATTTTTTGTATTTTTATTAGAGATGGGGTTTCACCGTGTTAGCCAGGATAGTCTCAATCTCCTGACCTTGTGATCCACCCACTTCGGCCTCCCAAAGTGCTAGGATTACAGGTGTGAGCCACTGTGCCCGGCCTTGTATTTTTTTAGTAGAGACGGGTTCACCATGTTGGCCAGGCTGGTCTCAAACTCCCGACCTCGGGTGATCCACCTGCCTTGGCCTCCCAAAGTGCTAGGATTACAGGCGTGAGCCACCATACTCAGCTGAGTTCTTTATATACTCTGATTACTAGACATTTGTTGGCTATATGGGTTGCATTTAGCTTATTTTAAAACTTTAAAAATTATATGTATTGTCATGCAAGGTTTTTTTTTTTTTTTTTTTCTGTTTTTTGTTTTTGTTAATGGAAACTTGCTCTGTCGCCCAGGCTGGAGTGCAGTGGCACGATCTTGGCTTACTGCAACCTCCGCCTGCCAGGTTCAAGCAACTCTCCTGCCTCAGCCTCCCGAGTAGCTGGGACTACAGGTGCACACCACCATGCCTGGCTAATTTTTTGTATTTTTAGTGGAGACGGGGTTTCACCATGTTGGCCAGGCTGGTCTCGAACTTCTGACCTCGTGATCTGCCCACCTCGGCCTCCCAAAGTGCTGGGATTACAGGCGTGAGGCACCGTGCCTGGCGTCATGCAAGTTTTTAATATGTCCATTTCCATCAATTTTTTCTTTTTCATGTATCTTTTGTGTCTTAAGAAATACTTTTCTAGATCCAAGAAATCGAGGTATTTTCCTATAGTTTCTTCTAAGTGTTTTACAGTTCTTTTCTTCACATTTACATGTTTAGTGACAAAAGGTTCTTTGCTTGTCCAAATTTTAGTCAGGTTTCTGAGTCTTCTCCTAAGCCCATCCATGTACTTTCTTTTTTTTTTTTTTTTTTTTGTTTAAATTACACTTTAGGCCGGGCGCGGTGGCTCACGCCTGTAATCCCAGCACTTTGGGAGGCCGAGGCGGGCGGATCACAAGGTCAGGAGATCGAGACCATCCTGGCTAACACGGTGAAACCCCGTCTCTACTAAAAATACAAAAAATTAGCCGGGCGCAGTGGCGGGCGCCTGTAGTCCCAGCTACTCGGGAGGCTGAGGCAGGAGAATGGCGTGAACCCGGGAGGCGGAGCTTGCAGTGAGCCGAGATTGCACCACTGCACTCCAGCCTGGGCGACAGAGTGAGACTCCGTCTCAAAAAAAAAAAAAAAAAAAAAAAAAAATTACACTTTAAGTTCTAGGGTACATGTGCATAACGTGCAGGTTTGTTACATATGTATACTGGTGCCATGTTGGTGTGCTGCACCCATGAACTCATTAGCACCCATCAACTCGTCATTTACATCAGGTATAACTCCCAGTGCAATCCCTCCCCCCTCCCCCGTACTTTCTTATAAAACTCAGTTTTGGCAAGAACCCTGCTAGGTCAGTTTAGCAAGAACTCTCCGTCCTCAATACCTGATCGTCCTTAGTATCTAATCACTTCCCCACCCTCCATGATATCCCACGTGATGTCTGATTACCCTGGCCTGTCTTCAGCAACAATCCTGCTAGGTCGGTTTAGCTAGGATTCCCTTCACTCCTGATGTTTTCTCTTAGTAATTTTCCATCCACCGACTCCCACTCTGCTCCTGGGTTATAAATTCCTACTTGCCCATGCTGTGTTCGGAGTTGAGCCCAATCTCTCTTCCCCACCGCAAGATTCTGGTTCAGTGGTTCCCATACCTATCGCGATGGTCCCGAAGAAAGTCTTCCTTGCCATGCTTTAACACGTATCATTGAATAACGTTTTAACAGTTACGGTGCTGCGACTCAGGTAGGACCAGATTTATCCCTGGAGCTAGCTTCTCCCTATGACATTAAGTGAGTGCCTTTGAAGTATTTGTCTTCATCTTCCTTCCTGACTGACACATCAGGAAGTCAGACTCCCGAACCATTGCTCCAGACAAACATCCGTTAAAGCAGGTGAGGACAGACTTTGATTCTGTGGTTTTTGTTGTTTCTTTGTTTGAGACAGGGTCTCACTCTATCACCCAGGCTGGAGTGTGGTGGTGCAGTCATAGCTCACTGCAGCCTCAAACTCCAGGGCTCTAGTGATCCTCCCACCTCAGCCTCCCGAGTAGCTGGGATTACAGGTGTGCACCACCACGCCTGGCTAATTTTTTATTTTTTGTTTTTTGTAGAGACAGGTCTCACTATGTTGTCCAGGCTGTTCTTGAACTCCTTGGCTCAAGTGATCCTCCCGCCTTGGCCTCCCAAAGTGCTGGGATTATAGGCATGAGCCACTATGCCTGGCACATTCTTTTTTTTTTTTTTTCTGAGACGGAGTCTTGCTCTGTCACTCAGGCTGGAGTGCGGTTGTGTGATCTCAGCTCACTACAACCTCCACCTCCCAGGTTCAAGCGATTCTCCTGCCTCAGCCTCCCAAGTAGCTAGGACTACAGGCATGCGTCACCACGCCTGGCTAATTTTTGTATTTTCAGTAGAGACGGGGTTTCACCATGTTGGCCAGGCTGGTCTCGAACTCCTGACCTTGTGATCCACCCGCCTCGGCCTCCCAAAGTGCTGGGATTACAGGCGTGAGCCACTGCTGGCACAGACTTTGATTCTTAAATTATGGGTGTATTTGCTGAAGCTGGGTTAGAGTCCCAGGCTTCGTTTGAAAGGTACTTTCTGGGCTGGAAGTCCTTCTTCCTGGCTCTCTGTGAGGCCTCCCTATTCTCTCTGTTCTCTCTATTGGATCCTGCTTCTCCCACGGGAACTTTTCTGTCACCTGAAAGCTCTCTTCTCAAACCCCTGCTGACTCTATCCTCTGCCAACTGTGTACCCCACTGCCAGGCCCTTTTCCTCTCCACTCCAGCCCCTCAGTCTCTTGTACCTTAGGTCCCCTACCCTTCAGCGAGGGCTCTCAAGGAACTCAGCACCTCATTCCCCCAAGCAAGCACCTGAAGCTGAAAAGAGAAAAACAACAACAAATAGAACTGTTTGAAAACTGAGGCTGGGTGTGGTGGCTCATGCCTGTAATTCCAGCACTTTGGGAGGCTGAGGCAGGAGAGTTCCTTGAGCTGAGGAGTTTGAGATGAGTCTGGGCAACATAGCGAGACCCCATCTCTATAACAAACTTAAAAATTAGCCAGGTTTGAAGGCACACACCTGTGGATCCAGCTACTTGGCAGGCTGAGGTTGGAAGATTACTTGAGCCTGGGAGGTCGAGGCTGCAGTGAGCTGTGACTGCACCACTGCACTCCAGCCTCGGTAACAGTGAGACTTTGTCTCAAAAATAAAAAATAAAAAAAAAGCAAAACAAAGAAAAAGAAAACTGGACAAATGAAAAATCTTAAAAGCTGCCTTCACAGATATTGGTAAAAATTTTAAGTCCTTACTGGGTCGGTAACCTTAATTTGTCCCATTTTCATCAGAAACATAATTGGATAAAATAAAAAGTGGAGATAAACCAGTGAATTTGTATTATCCTGGTTTACTGCCTCATGATTCAAATTTTTAAGATGAAAAGCTATAAGATCTGTTCACATCTGTGTGTATGTTTATGTGTGTGTGCATGTATGTATGTATGCATGTTTGTTATGTATACATGATATTTTTCTAACTTCAATGCTAATACAAAATTAAAATAGCAAATTGTCGTAGGGATAAATGAGCTCTCAAACAAATTAAGTATTCATAAAATTATCGGAAAAATAAAAATCTGAGTAATTTTTTTTAAGTTCACATGATCCAGGATAGTCTTTAGTAAATAAAAGCTTGTTTTAAAATTGTTGGTAAAATGAAAATAGGAATGTCTTCAGAACGGTTATCGTGAAATACAGACATACAGTTTTTCCTGAGTATGCTGGTAAGATACGTTTGTGTTGTATTTGCTAGATGTTTAAGGTCATAAAACTATAAATCTAGGAACAGAATGTACAAGAAAAATGAATTGCTTAATTGCTTTGTGCATGTAAGACATAAAAGTAAAAAAAAAAAAAAAAGAACCTTGTTTAACTTTTTAGTTTCATTGCTTTTGTGATGTTTTTGATACTTATCTGATTTATTAACAGGAAAAATACTTTAAAATAGTGCCTACCTTTGTCTAATGTTTCATGAAATTTTTCATGAGCAGTTAAAACATAATTGCTTAGAATAAATAAATTAGGTGAATGTAGTAGAATAAAAGTTTATAAATGAACTCTTAAAAATAATTATGCTTTAAAAGATATTTACTTGAAAATAGTTTCAAAAATCTTTTTGTGACGACTTGCAACCTTAAAGTTGTGTTAAGTAAAATTGAATAATTGATATTCATTAAAAATCTAGACTCAGTTGTGGAAAAGGAATCTTGTCATGTGTGGTCAAAGCTAGCTAAGATTGGCTAGATTTATTTGTGAAGTTTTATTTAAAATTAATTCTAGTAGTACACTGATGCAAAAGTAGAATTTGGTCCTCTTTCTAAAAATTACAAAGTTTCCTTGAACTATTGGTCTGAGAACATGAAGGGTTTTTTTTCCTTTAAGTATTGACCTAGAAAATAAAAATTTTCTGTCTTATCAAGAGAATTTCTTGTGCTTGATGTTGTCTTTTATCAGGTCTTTGCTTACTTAAGAAAACTAAGTCTTCTCAATATCAAAAAACCTAAGTTTTTCTTCACAACTATGTAATCTGCTATATTTGCGTTTAAAATATTTTATCATCACCAACATGGTGAAACCCTGTTTCTACTAAAAATACAAAAATTAGTCTGGCATGATGGTGTGCACCTATAATCCCAGCTACTTGGGAAGCTGAGGCAGCAGAATTACTTGAACCTGGGAGGCGGAGGTTATAGTGAGCTGAGATTGCACCACTGCACTCTAGCCTGGGCAACAAGAACGAAACTCAGTCTCAAAAAAAAAAAAAAAAAAAAAAAAAATTATCATCACTTTGATTAGATAACCGAGATTATGTGTAATTAAGTGCTTTAAACTTTTGACATTTTTTATAAACTTCCCAAAATCATCCTCTAAATTAAGTCTTTTTAACTTCAAGTTAACTTTGGTATTTTCCAGTTGGACCCCAGGATATCTCAAAAGGTATGTCTCTCACCTAGTAAAAGAAAGACATTAAAATAATTACACTTATTTCACATGTTAAATTATACAGGAAGCATTGTGAAATAAGAAATAATGTTTAACCTCGTCCGAGTTAAATTTGTATAGACATGTTATTAGTATGTGCTCCAGAAACTATAGGAAATTCCTAGAAATGTAGTATGTTATCAATCATAAGTTTGATTATTACGTTAAAAGGTTGTATGCCACAGAAATCAAATTTTCGTAATTGCATCACTACTATAATGAACTCTTATCAGATCTTTAACCATGGACATTTTATACCTTTATCATCCATAGACAGTTATTTTACTTTAATTATTCTGTAAAAGCATTTGCAACACTTAGCTGCAGTTCAAAGTTGCTTCTTTGTCAAGGAAATTAATAAAAACATTGTGTCAGTTACCCTGGAATACAGGTTTCTGATAACTTTAAGATAATACTATTGGGCTGGGTTAGAATTTCCCGAACTCTAGTGAAAATGATGGGCTCATGAAACTATGATCTCAAGATCAAGCATAACAAATTAACTACATGGAGCTGAATAAACTGATGAAGATAATTTTCACTTTAAAAAGTTATTTCTGCCGGGCGCCGGTGGCTCATGCTTGTAATCCCAGCACTTTGAGAGGCCGAGGTGGGTGGATCACCGGAGGTCAGGAGTTTGAGACCAGCCTGGCCAACATGGTGAAACCCCATCTCTACTAAAAATACAAAAAAAAATACAAAACAGGCATAGTGGTGGGTGCCTGTAATCCCAGCTACCTGGGAAGCTGAGGCAGGAGAATCACTTCAACCCGGGAGGTGGAGGTTGTAGTCAGCTGAGATCGCGCTATTGCACTCCAGCCTGGGCAATAAGACTGAAACTGCATCTAAAAAAAAATTAAATAGGTGTTTAATTTAATAAACAAAAACTAAAAGGGTGTTTTTTTCCCCCTTTTAAACTATCTATAGCTTACAGCAACTTGATAAAGTTTACTTTATTAGACAAAAATGGAAACATTTACTTTTTCTCCCTACCTAATCCCTCCAGAATTCAGAAGCTATTCATGAGTTTTTGTTCTGTTTTTTGTTGTTGTTGTTGTTGTTGTTGTTTTTGAGACGGAGTCTCCCTCTGCCGCCCAGGCTGAGTGCAATGGCGTGATCTCGGCTCACTGCAACCTCCGCCTCCCGGGTTCAAGTGATTCTTCTGCCTCAGCCTCCCAAGTAGCTGGGACTCCAGGCGCGTGTCACCACGCCCAACTAATTTTTGTATTTTTAGTAGAGATGAGGTTTCACCATGTTGGCCAGGATGGTCTCGATCTTTTAACCCGTGATCCACCTGCCTTGGCTTCCCAAAGTGCTGGGATTACAGGCATGAGTCGCTGTGCCCGGCCTATTTTCCACATTTAAAAAAGATTTTTTTTTGGCTGGGCGCCTTGACTCATGCCCGTAATCCTAACACTTTGGGAGGCTGAAGCACGTGGATGACCTGGTTAGGAGTTTGAAATGCGCCTGGCCAACATGGTGAAACCCCATCTCTAGTAAAAATACAAAATTACCTGGATGTGGTGGTGGCAGAGGCGGGAGGATTGCTTGAGGCCAGGAGTTCAAGATCAGCCTGGGCAACATAGGGAGACCCCTGTCTCTATTTTTTTTTTTTTTTGGATGGAGTTTTGCTCTTGTTGCCCAGGCTGGAGTGTAATGGTGTGGTCTCGGGTCCCTGAAATCTCTGCCTCCCGGGTTCAAGCCATTCTCCCGCCTCAGCCTTCTAAGAGGCTGGGATTACGGTTGCCTGTCACTACACCCAGCTAATCATTGTATTTTTAGTAGAGATGAGGTTTCACCGTGTTGGCCAGGCTGGTCTCGAACTCCTGGACCTCGTGATCTGCCTGCCTCAGCCTCCTAAAGTGCTGGGATTACAGGCATGAGCCACTGCACCTGACCTGCTTTTTAAAAAAGGAAAAAACAGTCCAGGTGTGGGGGCTCACGCCTATAATCCTAGCACTTTGGGAGGCCGAGGAAGGAAGGTTGCTTGAGGCCAGGAATTCAAGACCAATTTGGCCAACATAGTGAGACCCTGTCTTTAAAAAAGAAAAAAACAAAAAAAAAAAGAAGAAAAGAAAAAAACAAAAAACTACGTAACTCAATTTGTGTTTTTCTTCCTGTGAAAAAAACAAAAAACCAAAAAACCATATAACTCAGTTTGTGTTTTTCTTCCTGTGCAGTGGGGTTACTGGCATTCGCCCCTCCCCAATTGCCATTTCCCTATCTCTCCCAGGCTCCTTCTCTTCTCTGTCCAGCTCCCTGAAGCCTCTAAGCAGCCTCTTTTTTCCAGACGGAGTCTTGCTCTGTTGCCCCAGGCTGGAGTGCAGTGGTGCCTTCTTGGCTCACTGCAACCTCCATCTCCTGGGCTCAAGCTATTCTCCCGCCTTAGCCTCCCGAGTAGCTGGGATTACAGGCGCCCACCACCATGCCTGGCTAATTTTTGTATTTTTAGTAGAGACAGGGTTTTGCTATGTTGGCCAGGCTGGTCTCGAACTCCTGACCGCAGATGATTCACCCGCCTCAGCCTCCCAAAGTGCTGGGATTACAGGCGTGAGCCACCACACCCGGCCCCCTAAGCAGCCTCTTAAACTGGCCATCTGAGAAGCAGAACTCTTGAGGTGAGGGGTTTGGTTTGGGGCTCAGAGGGCCGTGTGTGTGCGCCTCTGTCTGTCTGGAGAAGGGGTGGGCGTGTTTGGCTTTCGAGGTGGATTCGTGCTTGTGTGAGAGGGTGTTTGTTTCTCATTCCTAGTGTTCTCAGTTCCGGGCGTGGCCTGTCCCTCGTGTGAGTGACAGTGGGAAGGTGAGGTGAGAGCGGCCAGGGCGGGGTGGAACTGTTTTCTCTCGGCCCGTCTGGGTTGGCTGCTTTTGGGTAATTCCCAGGCTCTGAGATGTCACAGAGCCAGGAAGGGAGGAGTGAGTCACCCCCACCATTCCGCCACTGCCCTGGAGAAGCTTCTTCCCTGTCCCCAGGGCCCGGTTTCACTGGGAGCCATAAAAAGGCCCTGCCCAAGCTTGGTTTCTTCCGCTGCTAAAACCAAGCCTGGGGGCTGCCTGGGAGCGTGCCAAGGGCGCTGCCCAGAAGGGGCCCAGCCCAGAGGGAAGCCAGCCCAGCCTGGACCCAGCTCCAGCTAAGGCCAGGAACCAGAGCCCATCCTTGGGGGCTGTTCTGTTCCTGGTCTCATCTGGTTTATATCTTTTTTTTTTTTTTTTTTTGAGACTGTGTCGAGCTCTGTCGCCCAGGCTGGGGTGCAGTGGCACCATCTCTGCTCACTGCAACCTCCGCCTACCAGGTTCAAGCAATTCTCCTGCCTCAGCCTCCTGAGCAGCTGGGACTACAGGCATGTACCACCATGCCCGGCTAATTTTTGTATTTTTAACAGAGACGGGTTTTCACCATTTTGGCCAGCCTGGTCTCAAACTCCTGACCTCAAGTGATCCACCCGCCTTGGCCTCCCAAAGTGCTGGGATTATAGGCATGAACCACCGTGTCCGGCCACGTCTGGTTTATATCTTAAGCCCCTCTGCCCATCCTTCCCCTGCAGGACTCTGCCCCAGGCCCCCTCCACTCCCAGACTCCCTTCTCTAAGCTCCCCTTCTTCCCCTGAACCCCACTCCCCTCCAAGAGGCTCCTCCCCCATCTGAAGCCCCTCTTCTCCTGGAGACCCCTCCCCTTCCAGTCCCCCTGCACCCCCTCCCTCCACAGCCTCTGCCTCTTAAGTCCCCTGTCCCTCTGTGTCCTGTCGCTTCCCGGAGCTCTTGCTCCCTGGGGTGGGAAGGCCCGAGTGGGGAGGAAGGAGAGGGGGCTAAGAGAGGGGAAGGGGCTCAGGGTGGGGGCAGGGCGTGTCTGGGGGCTAGCCAGCTTGTCTTGGCCTGGCTGGCTCTCCATTCCATTATGAACATGTGGCTGGGGTTTCTGCCATCCTCCCAGGCCCTGGTGGGGTGGCTGGGACTGAGAGGGTGATGGGGAGGGGAGGAGGAAGGGGCTGCAACTCCAATCACATCACCTCAGGGGTTAGGAACACCTCCCACCTCTCCTCCTCCTCCACTTCTTTCTCGCCCCCACTCACCTCCCCACCTTCCAGAGCCAGTTAGCCCAGGGCTGCGATGATGCCCGCCACCACTAGGGACCCTCCCCTACTCCTGGGACCATAGCTGCTCCTCCAAGGGTGGGTTACCCTCTTGCCTTTTGACCTTCCCAGGGACCTGGCAGTCCTGCCCCAGGGTGGCCACCTCCTCAGCCTCCCCCAGAGCCTTGGCCACACTTGCTGTGCCCTCTGCAAACACCCAAGGGGACACCATGCCCAGTCCAGGAACCAGGTAGCCATCACCTGCCAAGCCAGACCCTGGGAAGCCTTAGCCATACACAGGGCACTGGGCAGCTTTTACTTTTCATCATGATAAGCAACTTGTCCAAAGAATTTGCAAACGGACAGGCGCAGTGGCTCCCGCCTATAATTCCAGCACTTTGGGAGGCCAAGGTAGGGGGATCACCTGAGGTCAGAAGTTCGAGACCAGCCTGGCCAACGTGGTGAAGCCCCATCTCTACTAAAAATACAAAATATTAGCCAGGTGCGGTGGTGTGTGCCTGTAATCCTAGCTACTCGGGAGGCTGAGGCAGGAGAATCACTTGCACCCAGGAGGCAGAGGCTGCAGTGAACTGAGAGCTTGCCACTGCACTCCAGCCTGGATGACAGAGCAAGACTCTGTCTCATAAAAAAAAAAAAAAAAAAAAAAAGAAGAAGAAGAAGAATTTACAAATCCTACCTCTGGCTCACCATTAAAACAGCCAATTTGGGGGTGTCTGGGGCAGCCAGTTACAATTCTCCCTCTCCACCCCTCCACCTGCCACTAGCACAGGTGCGATTTTCAAAATTTCCATCAGCCAGTGTGGGACACCCTGGAGGTTGCAGTTCTCACAAGCAAACAGGCGAGGGCGACTCTAGGGAGACTCACCGCGGCCGTGGGCTGGCCCAGGCTTGGGGAAAGCAGTGACACACAGAGTTTGCCAGCACGACGGCTGGCGATGCTGCCTTCTTGCTGGAGGTCCCTGCTCCTTCTGGACAGGGATTTGTGGTTGCGGGTAGGGTACATTGCTTAGAATAGGAATTAACTAACCATTTGACTGACTTTTTGTTTTTTTGCTTTTTCCCCCATCTACGTCACGTTCACTGACTTCATTATCTCTGTTCTACTTTTGAGCTCATTCAAGGTTTTGTATTATTATTATTATTGTTGTTGTTGTTGTTGTTGTTGTTGTTACTATTTTAGAGAGAATCTCACTCTGTCGTCCAGGCTGGAGTGCAGTGGCGCGATCTCAGCTCACTGCAACCTCTGCCTCCCTGGTTCAAGCGATTCTCCTGCCTCAGCCTCCTGAATAGCTGGGATTACAGGTGCCCGGCTAATTTTTATATTTTTAGTAGAGACGGGGTTTCACCATGTTGGCTAGTCTGGTCTTGAACTCCTAACCTCAGGTGATCCACCTGCCTTGACCTCCAAAGTGCTGGAATTATAGACGTGAGCCACTATGCTCAGCCTGGCTTTGTTTTATTATTGTGGTTATTATATTGTTTAGTTCTAAACTTAATTTAAATTTTATTTGTTAATTAATTAATTAATTAATTATACAGAGTCTTGTTCTGTCACCCAGGCTGGAGTGCAGTGGCACAATCATGGCTCACTGCAGCCTCCACCTCCTGGGCTCAAACAATCCTCCCATCTCAGCTTCCCGAGTAGCTGGGACCACAGGCACAAGCCAGCATGCCTGGCTAATTTTTAATTTTTTTGTCGATATGGGGTCTTGCTTTGTCGCCCAGGCTGGTCTTGAACTCCTGGACTGAAGAGATCCTCCCGCCTTCACCTCCCAAAGTGCTAGAATTACAAACATGTACAATTTCTGTTTGGGGCTGGATGCACTGGCTCATGCCTGTAATCCCAGCATTTTGGGAGGCCGAAGTGGGAGGATCTCTTGAGACCAGGAGTTTGAGACCAGCCTGGGCCACATAGCAAGACCTCATTTCTACCAAAAAATAAAATATTAACATAGCGTGGTGGCTCATATCTGTAGTCTCAGCTACTCTGGAGGCCGACATGAGAGGATCACTTGAACCTGGGAGGTCGAGGCTGTAGTGAACTATGATCATGCCACTGTACCCCAGCCTGGGCGACAGAGGGAGACCCTGTCTCAAAAGAAAATAAAAAATTGTTTGGTTCTCCTTTACATCTTCTCTTCTTTGTGAAGACTTTCTATATTTCAATTGATTTCAAGAGTGTTGGCCTTTCTTGAAACATTTTGACAATAGTTGCTTTAAAGCCTTGATCTGATATTTCCAATTTTTGGTCATCTCAGCATTGACCACTGTTGATGGTCTTTTCTCCTGTGAGTTGAAATTCTCCTGGCTCTTTGTATGCTGAGTAATTTTGGAGTGTCTCCAAGATATTTTAAATATTACGATATAGGAATCTGGATCTTTGTAAAATTCTATGGAGAATGTTGATATTTTTGTTTTAGCAGGCTGGGGTTTTGTTGTTGTTGTTGTTGTTATTGTATTTTTGGACATGCTGGACCTAGGAACCCTGAATTTCCACTACCTTGCTCTGTCCCCCTCCCTTATCACAGCCCTGTGCCATCTCAGGCAGCTCTGATTGCCTCCTGCATGTCCATGGCCTGACCAGAAGCCCTTGAAGAACTGGTCTGTGGGTTTCTGAGTTCCTCCCTAGCATAAGTGAGTTTGGGGCTCAGTAATGTCTTCGAAACAAACTTGGGTAGACTTGATGCTTGTTATGGTTACACACCCTGGGTATACTAAGTGTAAGAAACCAGACACAAAGCATCTATAATATGTGATTAATGATTCCATGATTCTGGACATTTCATAGACCTATGATTCCATGCTGCTTTGAGATGTCCAAAATAGGCAAATCCACCAAGACAGAAAGATTAATCACTTAGGGATATATGAAATATATGGAATGGGGATAAAGGGTTTGGAATTTCTCTCTCTTTCTGTTAAGAAACAGGGGCTCACTCTGTCACCCCGGCTGGAGTGCAGTGGCACAGTCATGGCTCACTGCAGCTTCAAGCTTCTGGGCTTGGGCCAGGTGAGGTGGCTCATGCCTGTCATCCCAGCACTTTGGGAGGCCGAGGCAGGTGGATCACCTGAGGTCAGGAGTTCGAGACCAGCCTGGCCAACATGGTGAAACCTCATCTCTACTAACTATACAAAAATTAGCTGGGAGTGGTGGTGTGTGCCTGTACTCCCAGTTACTTGGGAGGCTGAGGCAGAAGAATTGCTTGAAACTGGGAGGTGGAGGTTGCAGTGAGCTGAGATTGTACCACTGCACCCCAGCCTGGGTGACAGAGTGAGACTCCGTCTCAAAAACAAAAAAAACCCCAAAAACTTCCGGGCTGGGGTGATCCTCCCTCCTCAGCCTCCAGAATAGCTGAGGCAGCTTTATTGAGATATAACTGTTTACCAATGGTTCTGGGTTCAAATCCTAACTCCACTAGCTGTGTGACTCTGGGTGAGTCACTTTAATCCACCAAGTTGCTGTGTCCTGAGGGTTAATAGTGGCTGTGTGTGGGGCCAGCCTGGCATTGGACAGGCATTCAAGAAGTGCTAATTATTATTTTTGAGGCAGCTTTATTGACATAGAAGTCACATATCATACAATTCCCCCTTTCAAAATGCACATTTCAATGGCTTTTAGAATATTCACAGAGGGGTGCAACCATCATAATGGTCAATTTTAGAACATTTTCATCACTACAAAGAGAAACTGCAAACAAGAGCTGGGTGTAGTGCCTTATGTCTGTAATCTCAGCAGTTTGGGAGGCCAAGGTGGAAGGATCACTTGATGCCAGGAGTTCGAGGCCAGCCTGGGAAACATAGCAAAACCCTGCCTGTACCAAAAAAAAAAAAAAAAATTTAGCTGGGCATGGTGGCACGCACCTGCGGTTCCAGCTACTCAGGAAGCTAAGGCTGGACCGTCACTTGAGCCCCAGGAGGTTAGGGCTGCAGTAAACTCTGATTGCACCACTGTACTCCAGCCTGGGTGTCAGAGTAAGACCCTGTCTCTAAAAAATAAAAAATAGAAAAGAGCCGGGTGTAGCAGCTCACGCCTGTAATCCCGCATTTTGGGAGGCCGAGGTGGATGGATCACCTGAGGTTGGGAGTTTGTGACCAGCTTGACCAACATGGAGAAACCCTGCCTCTACTAAAAATACAAAATTGGCTGGGCGTGGTGGTGTCCTCCTGTAGTCCCAGCTACTTGGGTGGCTGAGGAGGGAGAATTGCTTGAACCCGGGAGGCGGAGGTTGTGGTGAACCGAGATCACGCCATTGCACTCCAGCCCGGGCATCAAGAGCAAAACTCCGTCTCAAAAAATAAATAAATAAATAAATAAATATATAAATAAATGTTACTGGCCTTGTCCTCCAAGATTAAAAGGTCTGAGCTCTCCCCAGTCCATCCAGAACACAGAGAAGGGAAAGAATTGGGAGGGTCATTTTGGACCAGACTCATCCAAGGTGATGTTAGATGGGACAGGGATGCCACATCCCCAAAAGCAGGGAAGCCAGATGTACAGGGTGCTGGTCAGATGCTAGAGAGAGAGCAGGAAATGTGGCTTTGGTGGTCATGGGGCTGGGGACACAGGGACACGGAGAGCCTTGTGTGTGTGTCTGCTGGTATGACCCAGCCCTTGGGTGGCTCTGGGGCCTGGGCAAGGATGGACTGGATGAGGAAGCCAGGTTCAAGGAGCTTCCATTCTGCCTTGAGCTGATTGCTGCCTCTGTCCCCTTGCTGTCCCTGCACTGTCCCTGGGCTGGCACACCTGCACCAAAGCTCTTCTCAGCATCTCACCCTGAAGATTCTGATTCTGGCCTCTCTGGATGTCTTAGTCCCTTTCGTGCTGCTGTAAAGGAATACTTGAGGCAGGATAATTTTTTTATATATACTTTAAGTTCTAGGGTACATGTGCACAACGTGCAGGTTTGTTACATATGTATACATGTGCCATGTTGGTGTGCTGCACCCATTAACTCGTCATGTACGTTAGGTATTTCTCCTAATGCTGTCTCTCCCTGCTTCCCCCAAGGATACATTTATAAGGAAAGAGGTTTATTTGGCTCATGGCTCTGCAGGCTGTACAGGAAGCATGGTGCCAGCACCTGCTTCTTTTTTTAAGAAACGGAGTCTCATTCTATCCCCCCAGCTGGAGTGCAGTGGCGCAATCTGGGCTCACTGCAACCGCCACCTCTTGGGTTCAAGCGATTCTCCTGCCTCAGCCTCCTGAGTAGCTGGGAATACAGGTGTGCACCACCGCGCCCAGCTAATTTTTGTATTTTTGGTAGAGACGGGGTTTCTCTATGTTGTCTAGGCTGGTCTCGAAATCTGCCTCTTTATAAGAGACAAGGTCTCACTCTGCTGCCCCATGGGAGTGCAGTGGTGAGATCCTAGCTCACTGCTGCCTCCAACTCCTTGGCTCAAGTGAGCCTCCCACCTCAGCCTCCCAAGTAACTGGGACTATAGGTGTTCACCAGTAAAAAACGTCCTTTTTTTGAGATGGAATCTCATAATGTTGCTCTGGATGGTCTTGAACTTCTGGGCTCAAGTAATCCTCCCTAGCCTGGGGCTCTCAAAGCTTTGGATTCACAGGCATGAGCCACCTCACCCAGCCAGCACCCGATTACGGTGAGAACCTCAGGAAGTTTCCAAAGGTGTTTGCAGATCACATGATGACAGAAGAAGGTAGAGAGAGAGTTAGCAGGGAATAGGGAAAGGAAGTGTCAGGCTCTTTTCTTTCCTTTTTTTTTTTTGAGATGGAGTCTCACTTTGTGGCCCAGGCTAGAGTGCAGTGGTGCCATCTTGGCTCACTGCAAGCTCTGCCTCCTGGATTCACGCCATTCTCCTGCCTCAGCCTCCTGAGTAGCTGGGACTACAGGCGCCCGCCACCACGCCCAGCTAATTTTTTGTATTTTTTTCAGTAGAGACGGGGTTTCACCGTATTAGTCAGGATGGTCTTGATCTCCTGACATCGTGATCCGCCCGCCTTGGCCTCCCAAAGTGCTGGGATTACAGGTGTGAGCCACTGTGCCCGGCCGTCAGGCTCTTTTCAACAACCAGTTCTTGCAGGAACTAAGAGTGAGAACTTGCTCCCTTCTGCAAGAATGGCACCAAGCCGTTCATGAGGGATCTGTCCCCAGAACCCAAACACCTCCCACCAGATCCAGCTCCAACATTGGGGATCCATTTTCAACACTGGGCCGGGTGAGGTGACTCTGTAATCCCAGCACTTTGGGAGGACGAGGCAGGTGGATTACCTGAGGTCAGGAGTTCAAGACCAGCCTGACCAACATGGTGAAACCCCGTCCCTACTAAAAATACAAAAATTAGCCAGATGTGGTGGCGCATGCCTGTAATCCCAGCTACTCAGGAGGCTGGGGCAGGAGAATCGCTTGAACCCGGGAGGCGGAGGTTGCAGTGAGCCGAGATCGCACCACTGTACTCCAGCCTGAGCAACAAGAGCAAAACTCCATCTCGGGGAAAAAAAAAAAAACAACATGAGATTTCAAGTGGACAAATATGGAAACCATAAACCATAGCACCAGCCCCTCCACCTCCAGTTGCCCTCCCTCACCTTCTTTCAGCCACACCTCCCAGCCCAAGGTCCTACCCCGGCTCTCCCATGCCTCTGGGCCTTTGCACACATAGTTTTCCACCTGGAAGGTGAGTTCCTCCCACCCACTCACCTGACTGGCCCCTTCTTAAGTTTTCTCTCCAGTTTTTATTTTGCAAACTTAAAACCAGGCTGGCTGGGCGCGGTGGCTCACACCTGTAATCCTAGCACATTGGGAGGCCAAAGTGGGTGGATTGCTTGAGCCCAAGAGTTCAAGACCAGCCTGGCCAACATGGCAAAACCTCATCTCTACAAATAATACAGAAATTAGCTGGGTGTGGTGGCATGTGCCTGTAGTCTCAGTTAGGAGGCTGAGGTGGGAGGGTCACCTGAGCCCGGGGAGGTTGAGGCTGCAGTGAGGCAAGATGTTGCCACCACACTCTAGCCTGGGCAACACAGTGAGAAGTCTGAGTGCAGTGGCTTGAGCCTGTAATCCCAGCACTTTGGGAGGCTGAAGAGGGCAGATCACTTGAGGCCAGTTGTTCAAGACCAGCCTGGCCAACACGGTGAAACCCTCTCTCTACTAAAAATACAAAAATTAGCTGGGCGTGTTGGCAGGCACCTGTAATCCTAGCTACTTGGGAGGCTGAGGCCGGAGAATCGCTTGAACCTGGGAGGCAGAAGTTGTAGTGAGCCGAGATCATGCCACTGTGCTCCAGCCTGGGCAACAGAGTGAGACCCCGTGTCAAAAAAAAAAAAAAAAAAAAAAAATCTACGGTGAAGTTGCGGGAATAGTCCGATGAACTTTCGGATGCGTTTTACTCCGGTTCACCAAATGCTAACATTGCTATGGTTGTAGTCTGTCTTTTCTCTCCCTATATACATGCACTTTGCTTTTTCCTGAACCATTTGAAAGCTAGATGAATATATCATGACAATTGACCGCTCAGAACTTCAGCATGCGTCTCCTATGAACAGGACATTCTCCACCAGAGGTTCTGGAACTTGAGCAACGTTGATTACTGAGTCCTGCCTGCTGGCTCCTTCAATGCCCCTTCATGGCCCAAGCAGAAGCCAGGAAGGCTCCCTGGAGGAGGTGAGACTCGGGCTCAGTTTCCCTCCTTTCTTTCTTTCATTTCCTCCCTCCCTCCTTCCTTTCCTTCCTTCTTTCCTTTCTCTTTCCCTCCCTTGCCTTCTTCCTCCTCCCTCCCTCCCTTTTTCCTTCTTTCTCTTTCTCCTTCCTTTATCCCTTCCTCCCTCCTTCCTTTCTTCCTTTTTTTTGTTTTTGAGATGGAGTCTTGCTGTGTTGCCCAGGCTGGAGTGCAGTGCATGATCTTGGCTCACTGCAACCTTCACCCCCCCAGGTTCAAGTGATTCTTGTGCCTCAGCCTCCTGAGTAGTTGCAACTATGTTGAGCGCCACCACGCCTGGCTAATTTTTGTATTTTTAGTAGAGACGGGGTTTCACCACGTTGGCCAGGCTGGTCTGAAACTCTTGACCTCAGGAGATCCTCCTGTCTCAGCCTCCCAAAGTGCTGGGAGATTACAGGCTCGAGCCACTGTTCCTGGCCTCTTCTTTCTTTCTTCCAGCCTTTATTTTTTTATTTATTTATTTTTAAAATTTTTATTCATTTATTATTTTGAGACCGGGTCTCACTCTGTCGCCCAGGCTGGAGTGCAGTGGCATGATCTGGGTTCACTGTAACCTCTACCTCTCAGTTTCAAGCAATTCTCCTGCCCCAGCCTCCTGAGTAGCTGGGATTACAGATGCCTGCCACCATGCCCAGCTAATTTTTTTTGTATTTTAAGTAGAGACTGGTTTTCACCATGTTGGCCAGGTTGGTCTTGAACTCCTGAACTCAGGTGATCCTCCTGCCTCAGCCTCCCAAAGTGCTGTGATTAGAGGTATGAGCCACTGGGCCCGGCCTACAAGCTTTATTTTTAAGAACAGTTTCAGATTTATAGAAAAATTGAGATCGTACAGAGTTCTGTATATCCCCACACTTTCTCCTACTATTAAAATCTTACATTAATACTGCCTATTTGTTTCAGTTAATGAACCAATGTTGATATCAATATTGATACAATGCTATTAACTGAAGTGTATGCTTTATATGGATTTCCACAGGTTTTTTTTTTTTTTAAGACAGAGTCTGGCTTGGTCGCCCAGACTAGAGTGCAGTGGTGTGATCTTAGCTCACTGCAACCTCTGCCTCCCGTGTTTAAAAGATTCTCCTGCCTCAGCCTCTTGAGTAGCTGGGACTACAGGCGCCTGCCACCACGTCCAGCTAATGTTTGTATTTTTAGTAGAGATGGGGTTTCACCATATTGCCCAGGCTGGTCTCAAACTCCTGACCTCAGGTGATCCACCCACCTTGGCCTCCCAAAGTGTTGGGATTACAAGCGTGAGCCACTTTGCCCACTCACACAGTTTTTATCTAATGGCCTTTTTCTGTTCCAGCATCTCATCTGGGATCCCATATCACATTTGTTTATATACAATTTACATTTCTTTACATACCATTTACATTTATTTACACATATTTGCATTTGTTTACATATATTGATTTCCATGGCTCTTCCCCAATGTCCTGTTTCTGTTTTAGGATCCCACCCAGGACACCAGGTGACGTTTAGTCATCGCGTAATGACGCTCTTCTTGGCTACCACAGTATCTCAGACTTTCCTTGTTAGGACAATCTTCAGGTTTTAGGAGTGCTGGTCAGCTATGTCGCAGATGCTCCTGTCTTGGGATTTGTCTGATGTTTTTCTTATGATTAGATTAGGATTATGGGTTTGCAGGAGAAAGATCTCAGGTAAAGTGCCATTTGCTTTACATTCTATCAACTGATGTTGACTTTGAGCTCCTGGCTGGGGCAGTGATTGTCGGCTTTCTTCACTGTAAGGTTACCCTTCCTGTACTGTACCCTTGGAATTAAGTCACTGTGCACAGCCCATACTCATGTTATTCTCCCCTCCATGAGGGTAGAAGTATCTGCATACATTTTTTGGAGTTAAAATTTTTTTTTTAAACGAAAGAAACCTTTTTTTTTTTTTCAGACAGAGTTTTGCTCTTGTCGCCCAGGCTGGAGTGCAGTGGCCCCATTTCGGCTCACTGCAACCCCTGCCTCCTGGGTTCAAGCATTTCTCCTGCTTCAGCCTCCCAAGTAGCTGGGATTACAGGTGTGCACAACCATGCCCAGCTAATTTTTGTACTTTTAGTAGAGATGGGGTTTTGCCATGTTGGTCAGGCTGGTCTCGAACTCCTGACCTCAAGTGACCCACCCACCTGGGCCTCCCAATGTGCCGAGATTACAGGTGTGTGGCACCACGCTCGGCCTAAAATCTTTAAAAATTTTTTTATTTTTTGTAGAGACAGGGTCTTGCTATGTTGCCCAGGGTGGTCTGGAACTCCTGAGCTCAAGTGATCCTCTCAGCTGGACCTCCCAAAGCATTGGGATTACAGGCGTGAGCCACCTCGTCCGGTCCCACCAGTGATTTCTGATTCCTCAGTGTGGCTGCAAGGCCACTGAGACCCAGGCCCTGAAGAGACCACACAGACTGAAGCCTGGAGGTTTCCATGGCAGCCAAAGCTGGGCAATGGCTGATGGGACAAGTGAGGGCCTTCCATTCCCGATGGGACCGCATATATCTAGCTCAGGGCGGGAGCTACAGGAGGGATGGACTGTGAGTTCTCTGCCAGCCTGCTGAGATGGCAAAGAATGGGAATAAAATTGCCCGAAAGAAAATAAACATGGATGCTTGTTGCACGGCTGTGGGTGAGGAGAGCCAGCCTGTATGGGGACATGGGGATGGAGACTGATGCTGGGGGATAGTGACACCAACTGGGTGGCAGCTGGCAGGCCCCTGGGCATCCACACTTCCCCTGTTCAGTTGGCGGGAAGCAAGAAAGCATTAAGGGAGGGAGGCAGGAAGGAAAAGAGGTGGGAGTTGAGTGCTGTGGGTGAGCACTGAGGCACACTTCAAAAGCTCAAGCCACGATGCTTATGCCCTGATATAAAAAGAGCATTGAGTTGAGCACAGTGGCTCACGCCTGTAATCCCAGCACTTTGGGAGGCCGAGGCGGGTGGATCACCTGAGGTCAGGAGTTCGCGACCAGCCTGGCCAACATGGCGAAACCCTGTCTGTACTAAAAATACAAAAGTTAGCTGGGCGTGGTGCATGCCTGTAGCTACTCGGGAGGCTGAGGCAGGAGGATCACTTGAACCTGGGAGGCGGAACTTGCAGTGATCCGAGATTGCGCCATTGCACTCCAGGCTGGGTGACAGAGTGAGACTCTGTCTCAAAAAAAAAAAAAAAAAAACTGAAAAATTACAAAGCTCAAACCTAATCACCAGTGTGGCTGCTCCTGGCTCCACCCTGCCTCCTACTCCCCAGGGAAGGGGACAGTTCAGACAGGGATGTGCCCTTCCGGGGGCCTGAGATGATCCAGACATGGGAGCTGGCAGGGAATGAGGACTCCAGCAGGGCTGGGTCAGTAGGTGCACCTGGCAATAGGGCAAAGATCTGGCAGCTGGACTTCTCGGGCCCTGAGAAGGCAAGAGATTAGTATCTGTGTGTGACAGGAGAGGGCGTGGCTGGTGTCTGCACATCCACGCTGGGGGGAGATGTGGGAGAGATGGGGCGGGGGACACAGGGCAGGAGAGAGGCCAGGCCTGGGGCCTCTGTGCCGGGAGGGATAATATGATCTCTGAGTCACCTGGAAATGGGGCGAGATGGTGCTGATGATCCCGGACTCCTGGGTTTTGTCCCTGGCTCTGTCACTGCTGACTCATGGGCTGCTGACCTAGGAGTCTCCTGGTCGGCGTGCGGGTTTCTCTCAGCCTCTTAGTGTGTCAGAGACAGCTTCTCTGTAAACCCTCGTCATCAGGGGTGTGCCCGGCTTCTGGGTTCTGTGTTCTGGCATCCTCTGATCTTCCAAGACGGAGCAGGATGGGATGATCCCAGCTCTTTGCTCCGCTGACTGGTGACAAGGCCTGTCCTGGCCTGGGACCAGGGGGCACTTCTCTAGGAGTCCTGGCTGGTCCTGAGACAAAGGCACCCTCCCAGGGAAGCCCCGCCTCCTCTGTCCCCCATCACCCAGCCCAAAGCAAGACCGCCCTCCTGACTTTCCCTCCAACTGACCCAAGCTCCTGGGTTGCACCCTTGAGGCTCACACTGATGCTCCCAACTTATTTCCCAGCCCTACTCCCTCACCTGCCTGGCTTCCGACTCCTCAAGTTCAGTTTTCCACAGATACTCCCTCCCCACACACACCCCTCTTTTTGTCCCTGCTACTCTCCTTTTGGGAGAACTCTCTCCTCTTCATAGGTCTCTAAGCTTTTACTCACCCTTCTGGTTTCCTCTCCACGTGCCACCTCCTCCAGGAAGCCTGCCTGGTATGCCCCAGGTAGAGTTGATTTTTCCCTCTCCAGTGCTCACACAGAGCTGGTTTTCCCTGTGTGGGAGCTGTTTATTTCAATTCAGGCTGGGCTGATTACACCCTGATGAGCTCCATGCCAGCCCTGGGCAATAGAAGAGTAGGGGTAGAGGATGAGCCCCAGAATCAGACATTGGGCAGGGTGTGAATACCGGTTTTGCCATTATTCTGGGGGCCCTGGAATGTCACATCAGCTCCCAGAGCCTTAGTTTTCTCATCTCTAAAATGGGAATGGGCTGGGCATGGTGGCTCACACCTAGAATCCCAGCACTTTGAGAGGCTGAGGCAGGAGGATCACTTGAGGCCAGGAGTTCAAGGCCAGCCTGGGCATCATCGGGAGACCCTGTCTCTACAGAAAAACAAAGTTAACTGGGTGTGGGGGTGCACACCTGTCGTCTCAGCTACACCAGAGGCTGAAGGTGGAGGTTTGCTTGAGCTCAGGAGTTCGAGGCTTCAGTGAGCTAGGACTGTGCCACTGCACTCCAGCCTGGGTGACAGAGTGAGGTTTCATGTCTTAAAAATGAAAACAAGAGAACGACAATGATGCCCCTACACTGTTTTGCAGTGAGATAAAATGATTTCCTGTTATTCAACGTTATTCGAAGGCACTTAGCATAGTGCCTGGCCCTGAAGCAGACGCTCAAAACATGGTTTACTGGCTGGCTTGCTCCCTGAGAGGCCAGGGCAAGAGGAGGCTGCCCTGGATGGGGAGAGGGAGGGGTGGGGTTGGGGAGGACTGACTCCTCCATCAGATTAGAGGGTCTTCAGGAATTCCACGCCCTTAGGTCCTCTCCCTCCCCCGCCTCTGGGAAATTGGAGTAAAGTCCAGTAGAGACAGGACTGCCCTGAAGTGAGGTGGGGGGAGCCAGAGGGAGGGGTGGAGGAGGGTGGGAGGGAGGGTTTATGCCTGGGACCTGGATGGACCTCTCTGTGAAGTGGGGGAGTGGCCTGTGAGGGGCTGGACAGCTGGGGAGGACGATGGGAATGCTGAAGGTCATGGTAAATATGGGGCTTGCTAATTATTTATTTATTAGAGATGAGGTCTTGCTCTGTCACCCAGGTTGGAGTGCAGTGGCATGATCATGGCTCACTGTAGCCTCCAACTCCAGGGTTTAAGTGATCTTCCTGCCTCAGCCTTCCAAATAGCTGGGATTTACAGGTGTATGCGACCATGCCTGGCTAATTTTAAAAAAGAAAGTTTTTTAATAGAAAAAGGGTCTCGCTATGTTGCCCAGGTAGGTCTTGAATTCCTGACCTCAAACGATCCTCCTGCCTCAGCCTCCCAAAGTGCTGGGATTACAGGCATGAGCCACCATGCCTGGCCAGACGTTTTGAAACCGACGGACATAAACCGAAATCGATGCACCGATTTGGAGGAAAGTAATTTAACAACGGTCCTCTCAGTCCTGTCCCCTGTGTAAGCCTCCTCCCCTTCACACAGTCATCTCCTCCGAGTCTGTCTAACTAAGCTCTCTCACCGAGTCCCCTCCCTTTGCTCAACCCCTCTTCCCATCTCTGCCACCAGAAGTGCCCGACCCTGGGACTCCAGCCAGGAGGCATCAGTATGATCTTTCTTCTCTTCCTTAGAAGAACCCCCAGACGTGGCCACCGCCCCCACCCACGGTTCACGTGGTGCCCAACCTGGGGGGAGCACCCGCTCAGCCAGTCTGGCCAGACTGGTCAGCCACGCCTGCCATCACCTAGCACCAGGCTGAGGGGGTGGACAGTCCGCTGGTGTGGGCAGTCAGGCTGAGGGCCAGGGACTCTCCCTTTCAGCCTGGTGCCAGGACTCCAATCGGAGCTCAAGGACTTCAGAAAGAAATAGGATCTTGTTGCCTAAAGAAAAAAAAAAAATCCATCCTTTACTATTTGTTTTTTATTACTATTTTTTTGAGACGGAGTCTTACTCTGCCGCGCAGACTGGAGTGCAGTGGCGCGATCTCAGCTCAGTGGAAGCTCTGCCTCCCAGGTTCACCCCGTTCTCCTGCCTCAGCCTCCCGAGTAGCTGGGACTACAGGAGCCCGCCACCACGCCTGGCTAATTTTTTGTATTTTTAGTAGAGACGGGGTTTCACCGTGTTAGCCAGGATAGTCTCGATCTCCTGACCTCGTGATCCACCCCCCTCGGCCTCCCAAAGTGCTGGGATTACAGGCTTGAGCCACCACGCCAAACCTACTGTTTTTTTATTTTTTAAGAGACAGGATCTTGGTCTGTTGCTCAGGCTGGAGTGCAGTGGCGCGATCTCAGCTCACTGCAACCTCTGCCTCCAGGTTTCAAGCGATTCTCCCACCTCCATCTCCCCAGCAGCTGGGACCATAGGCACACGCCACCACGCCCGGCTAATTTTTAGTATAGACAGGGTTTCACCATGTTGGCCAGGCTAGTCTAGAACTCTTGGCTCAAGAGTTCCTTCTGGCCGGGCGCGGTGGCTCAAGCCTGTAATCCCAGCACTTTGGGAGGCTGAGACGGGCGGATCACGAGGTCAGGAGATCGAGACTATCCTGGCTAACACAGTGAAACCCCGTCTCTACTAAAAAAATACAAAAAAATAGCCGGTCGAGGTGGCGGGCACCTGTAGTCCCAGCTACTCGGGAGGCTGAGGCAGGAGAATGGCGCAAACCCGGGAGGCGGAGCTTGCAGTGAGCTGAGATCCGGCCACTGCACTCCAGCCTGGGCGACAGAGCGAGATTCCGTCTCAAAAAAAAAAAAAAAGAGTTCCTTCCACCTCAGCCTCCCAAAGTGCTGAGATTACAGGCGTGAGCTACTGTTTCCGCCCTAGGAATCAATTTAATATACACTGGCTTTCCTGACTTTAGTCTTGCTGTTCCCAGACGGCATGGAGTACTGGCTCTGGGAGCTAGACTGCTCAGCCCACTGAGATCTTTTTGGCTGCAGGACAATCATCCATTACCGGCCCTAGGGCTCAGAAGCCAGCAGGAGCTTGGAGTTAGAAGGGAGACTTTGTTTTTGCCCCTTTGCTAAGGACTCCCAGGGAGCTGAGCTCAGGGCAAGCTGCATATGTGTGTGTTACAACTGGGGACTTGGGGCCCATGCCTGTAATCCCAGCACTTTGGGAGGCTGAGACAGGTGGATCACTTCAGGTCAGAAGTTCGAGACCAGCCTGGCCAACATGGCAAAACCCCGTCTCTACTAAAAATACAAAAATTATCCGGGTGCGGTGGCGGGCACCTGTAGTCCCAGCTACTTGGGAGGCTGAGGCAGGAGAATCGCTTGAACCTGGGAGGCAGAGGTTGCAGTGAACCGAGATTGTACCACTGCACTATAGCCTGGGTGACAGAGCGACATTCCTTCTCAAAAAAAAAAAAAAAAAAAAAAAAAAAAAAAAATTTGGGGGCTTGGCCAAGCCCCTGGAACTCTGGGGACAGGGGTCTGAAAAGTCCTAGCTCCCACCTGATATGACCAGGATCCGAACTGAGCAGTAGCTGCTTTGCGTCCGGAACTTTGCTCCCTCCTCTTGGTATTACACTTTTCGGCTCACGAAGCATTTTTACATCCTTCTCTCATTTCACATGTGTCTCAGATTGGGGAGTGGGCCCCAGTGTTCTCACTGTACAAAGGAGGAAGTTGGGGTTCAGAGATGGAATTGGCTTCTCCAAGGTCACAGGGCTGGTAGGATGGCTCATGGATACACAGCTTCCCAGCTTTTGTCCCTTTTGGCTTGCGAAGCATTTTCACATCCCCATCTCATTTCACGTCTGTTTTTGTTTTTGATACTGGAAGGGGTGCAACATCCTCATTTTTACAAAGGAGGAAGCTGTGGCTCAGAGATGGTCCCTGGGTCGGAAAGATGGTTTACGGGGTGGGCAGAGATGGGTGAGCTGATCTGGTGGTTTTTATCCTTGATAGAAACCAGCACGTGTGGCCGGGCACGGTGGCTCACGCCTGCAATCCCAGCACTTTGGGAGGCCAAGGCGGGCAGATCACTTGAGGCTGGAAGTTCGAGACCAGCCTGGCCAACATGCTGAAACCCTGTCTCTACTAAAACTACAAAAATTAGCTGGGCATGGTGGTGTGCACCTGTAGTCCCAGCTACTCGGGAGGCTGAGGCAGGAGAATTGCTTGAACCCAAGAAATGGAGACTGCAGTGAGCAGAGATCGCGTCGTCTCAAAACCAAAACGACAACAGCAAAAGTTAGAAACCAGCACATGTGATCCAATTCTGTCAGCACCAAATCACACAGTGCAAGTTACAAAAAAGAAAAAGAAAATAAATGAGTGGCAACCCTGCACTCTCTGACCCCAAACCCAAGGTGATGAACAACAGATGTCTTATAAGGTGTTCCTGTAAAAGATCTCCGGGCTTTGGGAAGAGGGCCAGATGCAGGCCTGGAGGTAAATTTCCTTGTTTTCCTCTGCCTTAGGGCTGTGGGAGCCAGAGCGGAGAGGAGAGAAGCACCTCTTGCCTTTGCTGGTGCTTTTCCTGCAGCGGGTGGGTGGGACTGAGCCAACGGTCTCTTGGCATCAACAAATCTCTCTCTAGCTCCACTGAGCTGCTGGCTGATCCCCAAGGACATCCTTCTGGCCTCTCCTTCACACCTGGGTCCTCTAGCCCTGTGTGAGCTCCGTGCTTCTTCCCTGCCTTGTGTCCGCTCTATGCCTGGAGGCCCTCCTGCACCTGCCCTCCCAACCTCCAACCCCTCCCTGCTGTCTGCTCCCGATACGCGTGGCTGTACCTGGCAGGGAAGGACAGCTTGTTAAGTCACTTCTGTAGGGCCACAGGTGGACTGTTGTCGGACTTGCATGCCCCCCTCCCCCATGCCTGCTTCTCCAAGTGCCAGTTGGCTGTGTCCCAGGAAAGCAAGGGCAGGAAGTGGCGGGGTGGGGCAGGAGGTGGGGGGGAGGCGGGGGGTAGGTTCGGCCATCTGGCCAAGTCATGTATCTACTCAGAAAGCTTGCTAAAGGCTACCTGGCTGGGACCACAGGTAAGAGGCACCTGGGGAAGGAGGCACCCATGCTGGAGTGCCCACCCGTCCTAGGCAAGCCCCTGGCCTTCTCTGGGCTTCAGTTTACTCCTTTGAGCCAAGGCAATAAAAGTCCCTGCCCTGCTGACGGCAGGAGGCTGTGATGAGGTCATCGCCAGGAAAGCACTTATCATCAGTCATGATGGTTACTTATCTCTGGTGTTATTTAGCCCATAGGCTCTGTGTGCGGAGAGAGCCTTGTAAAGAAAGCCCCAGGGAGGCGTGGTCCGGGCAGAAACCATCCCTGTTTGTTTTGGTGAGTGTGCTTATGATGGGGGTCAAGGTGTAGGAGTGTGGTTTGAAACTGGAGAATGCTTCATTCTTTCCATCATCAAATATTCCTTTTTTTTTCTTTTCTTTTCTTTTTAGACGGAGTCTCGCTCTGTCACCCAGGCTGGAGTGCAATGGCGTGATCTCGGCTCACCACAACCTCCACCTCCCAGGTTAAAGCGATTCTCCTGCCTCAGTCTCCTGAGTAGCTGTGATTACAGGTGTGAACCACCACACTCAGCTAATTTTTGTATTTTTAGTAGAGATGGGATTTCACCATGTTGGCCAGGCTGGTCTCGAACTCTTGACCTCATGTTCCGCCCGTCTTGGCCTCCCAAGGTACTGGGATTACAGGCATGAGCCACCGCACCCTGCCCAAACATTTCTTTTTGTTTTTTTTTTTGTTTTTTTTGAGACAGGGTCTTGCTCTGTTGCCCAAGGCTGGAGTGCAATGGTGTGATTATAGCTCACTGCGGCCTCCAACTCTGGCCTCAAGCGATCCTCCCATCTTGGCCTCCCAAAGTGCCGGCATTATAGGCATGAGCCACAGCAACCACTTCTAACATTTCTTGAGCATCTGTGAGGTATCAAGCCCGGTGCTGGGCACTGAGGATGCAGAAGGCATTGTTCCTGTCTTCCAGGAGCCCCAGGCTAGCAGGGGAGATAGATGTGTATAGAGTTAACCACAATACCAGGCCTCAACTTCCCATCTGTAACATGGGTGGATCATGCTAGATTGTTCCAGCCTGTCCAGTGCTTCATTAGCCGGTCAACAGATCCATCTCAAATACCTCCCGTGGGTACTCACTGACCGCTTCAACCCAAACCATGGCATCCTTGATGATTTTCCCTCAGGAAGCTCAAGGACTATGCATCCTTCTGGGTCCGAACTGGGCACACAGCCACCAGTGCTGGACAATGGTGGCGGCTCAGGGACACACTGGAGCCCTGGCCCCTGCAGAGTTCCCAGCAGGGATGGGATGAAAGATGCAAAATGACCACGTGGCGGGTGAGGAGGGGCTCCCTCGGTGCTTTTGGGATGAGCCCTAGACAGTCTCGATCACCCCCACGATGACCCCTTCCCAGAGGTCCCCTCAGTCATCTGCCCTGAACCCAGATCTTCCTGATACTAGACCCTCCTCCCTCCCTCTATCTCCCAGGGCTCGGTGACATTCCGGGCAGAAATTTCTGACTCTTTTACTCTGGAACCTCCCTCCCCAGCCCAGTCTCTGGTCAAACTGGATTCCTGGCTGTTCCCAGAACAAGCTGCCCTTCCCCACCTTGCCACCTCTGTCCTTGTTCTCTCTGCCCGAATGTCCTCCTTCACCAGTCTCGCTGCCTTGCACATCTCTCCTAAGGGCTGTGTTCCCAGAATGAGCTGCGTTTGTCCAGCCTGGCCCACCGTCTACCAGAATGTCGTCCCTCAGCCAGTCCCGTTGTCTTGCAAAACTTTTCTGGGGGACCCGTTCATGATGCCTTCTGTGGCATAATCCAAGAATCCAGTGCCCCCAGGAGTTGTGCCACCCAGCACCCCTTTGCAGTCAAGCTCCCCCAGCACCACACCTCCCCACCCCGGAAGAGTTCCCCTTCCCTTTGAAATCTCATGGGACTTTGCACCCACCCTGGCTTTATTGGAAGGCTTTGTATGTCTCCACAGGGTAAACACCCATTTACTGGGGTGATGATGTCTCCAGGATCTAGTTAATGTTTGTCGTCGTTGGTGACCAGCCCCACCCAGTTCTGGGCAAGCAGGGTGGCCCCTGGCAGGAACAGAGCCCACCAGACTAAACTTCTGTGGAGGTGGAGAGGGGCAGGCTTCTGTCTCTTTTTGGCTAAAGGTACATCATGTCCAAGGCCCCTCTTCTAGCCAAACAGAGAAGCTGGGTGATAGAGATGGGTGAGAGTGGGTGATGTACCCAGGAGTCCCGGCTTCCCGGCTCCTCACTCCCCTACATGTAACTTTATCCGGCCAGTGCCGCACAAGCTGCTGGTGAGGCCCAGATGCATGAATGATCATAATCACAACAGCAGTGAAACTGCCAGTGATGAAACTGATAAGGACAAGAAAGGACAGTAATCAAGGTGCGGTTTCTCGTGGATGTTTCCGAAACTGCATCCTCAAACTCTCCCTGAGGGTCTCCACCCTGTCCTCCCACCTAAACCTAGAATGAGGGGACCCTGGCCTGTGGGGACCCTGGTCTTCAGGCTCCCAAACCTGGGTGGGTCTGGCTGCCCCCTGGCCTTGCCCTGTGAATATCCAGCTGTCCCTGGGCTGTGATTCAGTGTCTGTCTCCCGGGTGACCTCAGCATGGGCTTTGAGGAAGGGGACAGGGTAGTTTCTTCTGAGACTGGATAGTGACTCAGGGGCCAGGGGCAGGGGCCTCAAAAGTGCCTTTGTTGGCCTGGGCTCAGGAATCCAGAGAAACTGGTCAGGAGGAGGTCCCAGTGACGAAAACCCCTCCCTCTGCCCCCGCCCCTCTGCCAGAGCCATATAACCGCTCAACCTGTCCTGAGAGAGAGAGTGCCCTGGCAGCTGTCGGCTGGAAGGAACTGGTCTGCTCACACTCACTGGCTTGTGCATCAGGACTGGCTTTATCTCCTGACTCACGGTGCAAAGGAGCTCTCTGCCAACGTTAAGTCCGTCCCCAGCACTTGGAATCCTACGGCCTCCACAGCCGGATCCCCTCAGCCTTCCAGGTCCTCAATCTCTGCGGACGCTGAGCGATGGCCTCCATGGGGCTACAGGTGACGGGCATCGCGCTGGCCGTCCTGGGCTGGCTGGCCGTCATGCTGTGCTGTGCGCTGCCCATGTGGCGCGTGACGGCCTTCATCGGCAGCAACATTGTCACCTCGCAGACCATCTGGGAAGGCCTGTGGATGAACTGCGTGGTGCAGAGCACCGGCCAGATGCAGTGCAAGGTGTACGACTCGCTGCTGGCACTGCCACAGGACCTGCAGGCGGCCCGTGCCCTCGTCATCATCAGCATCATCGTGGCCGCTCTGGGCGTGCTGTTGTCTGTGGTGGGGGGCAAGTGTACCAACTGCCTGGAGGATGAGAGTGCCAAGGCCAAGACCATGATCGTGGCGGGTGTGGTGTTCCTGTTGGCCGGCCTGCTGGTGATAGTGCCCGTGTCCTGGACGGCCCACAACATCATCCAAGACTTCTACAACCCGCTGGTGGCCTCCGGGCAGAAGCGGGAGATGGGTGCCTCGCTCTACGTCGGCTGGGCCGCCTCCGGCCTGCTGCTCCTTGGCGGGGGGCTGCTTTGCTGCAACTGCCCACCCCGTACAGACAAGCCTTACTCTGCCAAGTATTCTGCCGCCCGCTCTGCTGCTGCCAGCAACTACGTGTAAGGTGCCACGGCTCCACTCTGTCCCTCTCTGCTTTGTTCTTCCCTGGACTGAGCTCAGCACAGGCTGTGACCCCAGGAGGGCCCTGCCACGGGCCACTGGCTGCTGGGGACTGGGGACTGGGCAGAGACTGAGCCAGGCAGGAAGGCAGCAGCCTTCAGCCTCTCTGGCCCATTCGGACACCTTCCCAAGGCCGCCTCCTGCTAGCAAGAACAGAGTCCACCCTCCTCTGGATATTGTGGAGGGACGGAAGTGACAGGGTGTGGTGGTGGAGTGGGGACCTGGCTTCTGCTGGCCAGGATGGCTCAACCGTGACTTTGGGCTCTGCCTGCATCGGTGTTGGCCACTGTCCCCATTTACATTTTCCCCACTCTGTCTGCCTGCATCTCCTCTGTTCCGGGCAGGCCTTGATGTCACCTCTAGGACTGTGCCTTGCTCACCGAAACCCGCACCCAGGAGTATGGCTGAGGCCTTGCCCACCCACCTGCCTGAGGAGTGCAGAGTGGATGGACGGGTTTGGAGGGGAGGGGTGAAGGCTTTGTAAACAGGTTTGGGCAGTGGTGGGGGAGGGGGCCAGAGAGGCCGCTCAGGCTGCCCAGCTCTGTGGCCTCAGGACTCTGCCTCACCCACTTCAGCCCTGGGCCACTGGAGACTGATCCCCTCTGAGTCCTCTGCCCCTGCCAAGGACACTAACCAGCCGGGGAGGGTGGCAGGGAGGAGGGGACGGCTTCACCCTCGGGAGTCCTGGGGTTTTTCCTCCTCCTCCTTCTTCGTGGTTTCTGTTTTGTAATTTAAGAAGATCTATTCATCACTGTAATTATTATTATTTTCTACAATAAATGGAACCTGTGCACAGGAGGAACTTGTATTGTCTCTGATTTCAGTTGTGGAGGCGGGTGGGGCAGGGCTGGAGGCCTGGGAAGGGGGGAGGTGAGGGGCAGGTCCACTGTGTTTTGGCCAGTACATGAACACTTAAAAAAAAAAAAAACGAGATCCAGGGAACTGTGAAAAACTGGAGCTGGGCTGGGTGTGGTAGTGAGCACCTGTAATCCCAGCACTTTACTAGGTCGAGGTGGGAGGATCCCTTGAGGCAGGAGTTTGAGACCAGCCTGCGCAACATTGTGGCGCCATCTTTCCAAAAAGTTTAAAAAATGAGCTGGGCCTGGTGGCTCATGCCTGTAATCCCTGTACTTGGGGAGGCTGAGGTAAGCGAATTGCTTGAGCCCAGGAGTTTGAGGCTGCAGTGAGCTTTGATCGCACCACTGCACTTCAGCCTGGGTGATGGGGCGAGACCTTATCTCTTAACAAAAAAAAAAAAAACGAAATGGGCCTCCAAGGTGTCACCTTAAAAAATAAATTAAATGGGCCTCCAAAGTATCAAAGTTAAAAAAAAAAGAAATGGATCCCCAAGCCATCACCTAAAAAATAAAATAAAATAAAATAAAATGGGCCCCCAAGGTATCACCTTGTCCAGATGGGGGCCCTTCATTGGTTGGAGGGTAAACCCATATACAGGAAACAGTGTATGCCTGGGACTCTGGTGAAGGGTTGGGGACCCTAGGAGGGAGGTCCCCACATGGGCTCCCAGCTCTGAGGTATGGGCCACCAGCCACCCCCACCCCGCTGTTGCTCCAGCTTTGTCTGGGCAGCCAGGCCGGTCTATTCCTCTTTGCTGAGTCACCCAGGTTCCCCTTCCCAGCCTTTGCATAGCCGGTCCCTGCTCCCAGCCTGGAATGTCCCTTTTCCCTTCTCCACCCTTCTGGATCCTGCTTGTCCTGAAAGCCCAGCTCCCAGGCGCCTCCCCCATGAAGTCTTCCCACTCTCTTGGATGGAGAAATTATTATCAGCCCTGTTCACACCCCTGAGGTGCTGAGGGTCACCAAATGCCTTTCACCTGGAGGGCAGCCTCCAAGCCACGTCCAGAGCTCGGCATTCTTATCCATTGATCGATGAGGGAACGGAGTGTGGCCCAGGCCCAGACCTACAGCTTGGGACTTTGGACTCCGAATTTGGGTGGGGAAGCAGTCCAGGACAGGGCTTGGGCCTCAGCAACCACTTGGGCTTGGCCTTGGCCTTGGGTCTGCCCTGCCGCTGTTGTGGAAAGGATGTTCCAAGGTTGCTTCGGCTTCATTTTCTCATTTTCTTGTCAGTAAGTTAGAGGTGAGTGGACCCAGCACCCTGGAAGGAGTGACCCCGGGAGGCCCCAGGGAGGGGTCTTCTCCATCACTTCTTGCTCCTCCCTCCCTCCCTTCCTTCCTTCCCTCCCTCCTTCCCTTTCTCTCTCTCTCTCTCTCTCTTACTTTCTTGACAGAGTCTTGCTCTGTTGCCCAGGCTGGAGTGCACTGGTACGCTCTAGGCTCACTGCAACCTCTGCCTCCCGGGTTCAAGTGATTCTCCTGTCTCAGCCTCCCGAATAGCTGGGACTACAGGCATGCACCCATGGCACCTGGCTAATTTTTACTTTTTTTTTTTTTTTTGAGACAGAATCTTGCTCTGTTACCCAATGGCTCCATCTCAGCTCACTGCAACCTCCGCCTCCTGGATTCAAGCAATTCTCCTGCCTCAGCCTCCCAAGTAGCTGGGATTACATGCGTGTGCTACCATGCCTGGCTAATTTTTGTGTTTTTAGTAGAGACAAGGTTTTGCCATGTTGGCCAGGCTGGTCTCGAACTCCTGACCTCAAGTGATCCTCCCGCCTCGGCCTCCCGAAGTGCTAATTTTTACAGTTTTTCTTTAAGATGGGGGTCTCACTATGTTGCCCAGGTTGGTCTTGAACTGGTGGTCTCAAGTGATCCTCCTGCTTTGGCCTCCCAAAGCGTTGGGATTACAGGTGTGAGCCACCACACCCTGCCACGTCTCGATTCTGGAACCCACAGAACAGATGTCACTCTTTTCTGGGGCTAGAGAACTGCAGAATCATGAGTCCTTTTGTCCCTTCTGGGAGCTCATTTAATAGGCAGGGCATTTCTGAGGGGCAGGGTTGGTTCAGAGGTCCCATTTTGCAGGGGAGGCAGAGGAGGCCCAGCAGATGGGCCCACCTAAGGCCACATGGAGTTAGAGGCCAGCTAGGGGCTGGGGGCTGGATCTCACTTCCTCAACCTGGGCCGCCTTCTGCTTTCGGTACAGGTAGACAATGCCCAAGATGAAGCCATCTTTGGCAGAGATGCCGGATACCACCTCCAGCTCGGAGGTAGCCAGCTCCCAGCAGTCCACAGGCCAGCCCACCAGGTGCTCCCATGCCCCAGCCTGTTCCAGCCTGCCCAGGGTGGCCTCCAGAGCCTCCTTGTTTTGAAGGTTGGATGAGTTGGTCCTGGTGGTCAGACACACCAGCCCACCCCGGGGGAGAGGGGTAGATGAGGTAGGGGAGGGACAGGAGCCACAGTCCTAGGCCATCTCTGCTGGGGAGGGTTGTACCTTCAAGGCAATAAATTTTTTCAGTTTCCTTCCCAGGGCAGTCTTTCTGTGTCTTTTACATCGGGAATTCCTTTTCCTTTCTTTCTTATTTTATTTTTTTTTTTTGAGACCAAGTCTTGCTCTGTCACCCAGGCTGGAGTGCAATGGCATGCTCTTAGCTCAATGCAACCTCCGCCTCCCAGGTTCAAGTGATTCTCCTGTCTCAGCCTCCCTCGTAGCTGGGATTACAGGCATGCGCCACCACACCCAGCTATTTTGTATTTTTAGTAGAGACGGAGTTTTGCCATGTTGGCCAGGCTGGTCTCAAACTCTTGACCTCAGGTGATCTGCCCACCTTGGCCTCCCAAAGTGCCGGGATTACAGATGTGAGCCACTGTGCTTGGCCCTCCGCTTTTTTTTTCTTTCTTGAGATAGAATCTCACCCTATTTCCCAGGCTGGAGTGCAGTGGCGCAATCATAGCTCACTGTAGCCTCCAACTCATGGGCTCAAGCAATCCTCCCACCTCAGCCTCCTGAGTAACTGGGACCATAGGTGCTGACCACCACGCCTAGCTAATTAATTTTTTTTTTTAGAGATGGGGTCTTGCTATGTTGTCCAGGCTGCTCTTGAACTCCTGGGCTCAAGGGGTCCTCCTGCCTCGGCTTCCCAAAGTGCTGGGATTATGGGGGTGAGCTGCTGTGCCTGGTGGGGAATTCTTGACTTAATCTCCTAGATTGAGGAGACGCCCTCCTCACCACTCACCCACGCCTCTGCCGGAGGATGTGACTGTGTCTGAATGGACAGGAAGAAAACCCACATGTGGGCTTTGGATCTTGGGCTAGTCCCTTCACCTCTCTGGGCCTCAGTTTCCCAGCTGGCGCAGAGGATGATTATCTAACATCACAGGAAGGCTGGTATGTGTGTTTGAAGTGCCTGACAGTAAGTGTTGACTGAATGACCTTGTCACCTCAGGTCCAGGCACCTATAGTGTGCCCAGGGTGGCCTCAGGTGCACTGAGAAGGAGAGATGGGGAAGACCCAGTGACTGGTCTGGGAAGGTTTCCTGGAGGAGAGGGTAAGGAGAAGCAGGGCGTTGCTGGTAGAAGGGAATGCGGTGAGAGGAGAGGCTCCGGAGCAGGGGAGACCATTACCCGTGGGCAGCCCGATAGGGCTGAGGGGCTTAGCAAGCACAGGTTGGTCTAGGATGTCTGATCCTGGCTGCTTCACCCAGTAGAAAGTTCCTGTCTTCTTCGGCCCAACTTCGACCTTTTCGGCTGACCTCATCCATGTCCCTGCATTTGTCAGCCTTCAGGGCTCCCCTGGATGCCTGCCCAGACCTGCCCAGGCTTAGCCACAGTCTCTGCTGGGTGTGGCAAGGGGTGCGGAGAGAGGAGGGAGAGGAAGCATTTTTACCTCTGTGATTTCCTGTCCTGCGCCTCCTGGTTCTCATGCTCAGCCCCTCTCCTTTCTGCCTTAGGCTGTGCCCTACGTGGATTCCTCACCTGGTCTCAGAAATGCCTCTCTTCTCTACATTCTCGGAGCAGGGCCGGGCGTGGTGGCTCAAGTCTGTAATTCCAGTACTTTGGGAGGCCAAGGCGGGTGGATCACTTGAAGTCAGGAGTTCGAGACCAGTCTGACCAACATAATGAAACCCCGTCTCTATTAAAAATGCAAAAATCAGCTGGGCGCAGTGGTGGGCTCCTGTAATCCCAGCTACTTGGGAGCCTGAGGCAGGAGAATCTCTTGAGGGTTGCAGTGAACTGAGATCGTGCCGCTACACTCCAGCCTTGGCGACAGAGTGAGACTCTGTCTCAAATTAGATAAATAAATAAATAAGTAAATAAATTCTGGGGGCAATGAGCACTCACGGCTCTGGTGGGGCCACCTCTGACCAGACCCTGTGCTCTCTGGCCCCTTGCTGGGCCCCAGTGGGTTGGAGATCAAGGCCCAGAGGGCAGGGTCTGAGCCCTCTGCCCAGAGCAGAGCAAAGCCTCCAGCAAGAACACAGCAGGAGACGGGAGATACACCTGCCTGGACAGTGCGATGTGTGGAGTTTACAAACAGTGCTCACAGCTCTCATCTCCCCTAAGCAGCCCCATTTCCCACATGAGGAAACAGACCAGGAAAGAGAAAGAGACGCCCCGAAGGCAGTCCACGAACGAGTGAGGAAGCAGGCAGAGGAGGGAACAGAACTAAGCCCTCACTGTGGGCCGGGACCAAAGCAAAAGCTTTAGAGACAGGATTTCACCTGATTCTCACTTTAGTCCTATGGGGACGGGATTGTAACATTTATACCACCTGGCTCCCAGGCTAGGAAATGGAGGCTGCAGAGGAGGGTGGAGTTGCTCCTGATTGCCCATGGATAAGAGCCAAGCTGGCCACCTGTCTGCCCCGCCTGTTTGCGTGGGTCTGCTGCTGGTGGCTGGGATGTTAGGCTAGGCTGTATGTGGCGATGGGCAGAACGCTGCCCCTCGCTTAGCCTGAGGGACTGTGGGGCCTGTGTCTGTGCTGTGCAGAGGGGAAGGTGTATGGTGATGGGGATTGGGGTGGTTGGCTGGGCTGCTCCTCACCTGGCTTGGTGACACATAGGAGCTCAGGTATTGCATTGCAGGGCACCTGGCCGTCACTGGGGGCACCAACTATAAGTACCACGTTGAAGGTCCCAGCGTGCGTGGGGCGGGGGGGTGGGGACATGGTGTGATGCTTGGAAGGTGCTTTGTCTATGGTGTGGCCTCAGACCACCCTAGAGGGGACGAAGCTACCACCCGCATCTACAGGACCCAGGTCCCCTGGAGGATAAGGTAAGTATGGCTCAGTTCTGGGCTGCAGTCAGATCATGGGGTGCAGGATTGAGTGAGGGACTGGGGGCTTAGTGTGGGAGGGGGATGGAGGATCGGCAAGGGAAAGGGCTTTATGAGGGGGCACCGTGGGGTGTTGGGATGGGAGAGGAAGTACCTTCGGGGCCAGGCAGAGGCTCCTGGCCCAGGGTGCAGAGGCTGAGGCGCTGATAGAGGCCGCGGGCCCGGGCCTGTTCCAGCATCCCTAGGCTCCCATTCACCCCATGTAGCTGGAGGAAGCCTCGAGCCCGCAGCTGGGGTAGGGGTGGGAGACTCAGTCATGGTTCACACCTGCCACTTCCTGGCTGGGTCCCTGTGCCTTGGGAGGCAGTGGATTCTGCACTGAATGTGGCCCATGCGTTTGCTTTTCAAAAAATTTTGAGACAAGATCTCTTTCTGTCGCCCAAACTGCAGTGCAATGGCATGATCATAGCACACTGCAGCCTTGAACTTCTGGGCTCAAGTGATCCTCCCACCTCAGCCTCCCATGTAGCTGGGACTACAGGCATGCACAACCATGCCTGGCTAATTTTTAAATTTGTTTGTAGAGGCAGGGGTCTTGCTATGTTGCCCAGGCTGACTTCAAACTTCTGGCCTCAAGCTGTCCTCCTGCCTTGGTCCCCCAAAGTGCTGGGATTACAGGTGCGAGCCACCGTGCCTGGTCCCATCTCATGCATTTGGAACAGTGAGTCTGAGGCGAGGGGCAGGGTTCTGGGGCCAGGGACAGTAGGAGATTTGAGGAAGTGCGGGGCTAAGGAGTAGGCGGGGGATCTGGAAGAGCCTCACCTCGGCAGCCACTAGGCCTGTGCCGCAGGCCACGTCCAGGATCAGGGCACTGTGGGGCAGGCCTGGAAGGGTTTGTGTGAGGCGACTGTGAGGTGGGGGGCACGGTACTGCAGGGTGGCCACATCCTGGGGAAAGAGTGCCGGGCCTACAACACCGGTGCCCTAGTGTCTGGCGGATCCCCCTTGTGGGTGGTCTTCGAGTATGCCGGGCCAAGCTGTGTGTGTTGGGGATCAAGCCTGGCTGGGGCTACTATGAGGGGACGCCCAGGCATGAGGTACTTCCCATTGCTATAGGGCCAGGACTGGAGAGTTAGCCCCCAGCCCACTGTATGGTAGACTCAGTCCTCCAGGGACCTTCTCTCCTGGCCAAGGCAGCTCTTTCTGCTGAGTCCACATGACTTCTCTCTCTCTCTCTCTCTCTCTCTCTCTCTCTTTTTTTTTTTTGAGACAGAGTCTCCCTCTGCCGCTTGGGCTAGAGGGCAGTGACAAGATCTTGGCTCACTGCAACCTCTGCCTCCCGGATTCAAGCAATTCTCCTGCATCAGTCTCCCGAGTAGCTGGGATTACCAGGCGCCTGCCACCACGTGGGCCTGGCTAATTTTTGTATTTTTAGTACAGACAGGGTTTCACCATGCTGGCCAGGCTGGTCTTGAACTCCTGACTTCAGGTGATCCGCCCGCCTCAGCCTCCCAAACGGTTTGGGATTATAGGCGTGAGCCACCGCGCCCAGCCCCACAGTGCCTTCTCAACAGCACCTCCTCCAGGCAGACCTCATGGCCCCTGATGGTGCTGCCAATCCAGAGCTGTGGGGCGGGTTCTGGAAGGGGCAGGGCTGTAGGTTTCTTAGCCAGGCCTCACTTCATTCTCACAGCCACCCCCGGGTGCAAGGCTGATTCCCCACTTCACAGGCAGAAAAATGGAGGCTGGTCTAGTGGAGGCAAGGACCCAGATGAGTTTACCTGGTCGTAGTCCGGAGCCCGCGGTCATAAGTGGAGCTTTGGGGCCAGTTCGGGGATGCCATGCGCGGCCCCGACCCGCGCCCGCACCTCGGGCAGGCTCCCACCCTCCTCCTGGGCCATGCTGCTGCGGGGACACGGCTACCTTGTCTCGAAGTCCACGTCAATCACCCATCCTCTCCTTTCCCCCTTCCCTCCTCCCCCTGCAGAGGAGGCTGCCAGACCACCAGCGCGACCCCTACCCCGGCCCCTATCCCAGATGGGGACACTGAGCGCAGAGAGGGCGGGCTTGGATATTTACACTCTGGGGCTGCAGGGCTCGGGGAAGGGCAGGGTAGGGAGAAGGGGGTGCCCCGCGGCTGGAGGAAGGACCTGTCTTCCTCTTTCCCGCCCTCCGACTGGGAGAGGGTCGGAGGTGGGCGACATCCGGAGCGAAAGTGTCTCGAAGGAGGCCGGAGTCAGAACTCACCGCCAATCGAGCGCGCCTGGCGTGGGCACCAGTACTCCGGGCCGGGCCTGTGCGGCTATCCTGGCCACATCCTCAGCACCAGCCCGCAATGATTGGCTTTCCGCCTAAAGAAAATAGCCAATCAAAGGAAGGCGCTGGCAGCCCGCCCCCTACCGCCAGCCAATGAGCTCAAGGCTTGTGGCCCTCTTCCAGCCTGGGTAGAGCAGGGACTGCTGAGACGTTTCCTGCTGTGCCGGTTTAGGGGCTTCTCCGTGGTCTGGCCCTGGCCTCCCCCTCCACCATCAGGTAGCAGCACCTCCACCGTCCCCCTCCAACTGCTCTCCTGCCTCCCGAAGTCCTTTATGCTTCCTAAAAGCATGAGGTTTGTAGGCACTGGGAAGTCCCTGAATTCTCGTGGGCAGGAGAGGGTCATAGGATTAGCTTTCATTTTTACTTTGTGTTTGTATTTATTTATTTTGTTTTATTTTTTGTTTTGTTTTGTTTTGAGACGGTCTCACTCTGTCGCCCAGGCTGGAGTGCAGTCGCTCGACCATAGCTCACTGCAGCCTTGAAATCTTGGGCTCAAGCCATCCTCCTGCCTCAGCCTTCTGTGTAGCTGAGTAGCTGGGACTACAGGTGCATGCCACCTTGCCCAGTTTTTAAATTATTATTATTATTTTTTATTTTCAGAATTTTTGTAGAGACAAAGAATGTTGTCCAGGCTGGTCTTAAACTCCTAGTCTCAGGCGATTCTCCCACCTCCGCCTCCCAAAGTGGTGGGATTATAGGTGTGAGCCAGCCTTCATTTTTTAGAACAAATCTTGGGTCTAGGCTATGCTGTCCAGTAGAACTCACCAAGGTCTAGGCCACACTGTCCAGTAGAACTTCTTGCGATGATGTAAATATCCTATAATCCGTGCTGTTCCATAGGGTAGCCATTAGGAACCTGTGGCTATTGAGTGGCTGAAATGTGGCCAGCGTGACTGAGGAACTGAATGTTAAGTTTTATTTTATTTATTTATTTTTTTGAGATGGAGTCTTGCTCTGTCACCCAGGCTGGAGTGCAGTGCTGTGATCTCGGCTCACTGCAACCTTTGCCTCCCAGGTTCAAGCAGTTCTCCTGCCTCAGGCTCCTGAGTAGCTGGGATTACAGGCACCCACCACCATGCCTGGCTAATTTTTGTGCTTTTAGTAGCGACGGGGGTTTCACCATATTGGCCAGGTTGGTCTCAAACTCCTGACCTTGTGATCAGCCTGCCTCAGCCTCCCAAAGTGCTGGGATTACAGGCGTGAGCCACCGCACCCGGCAAATTTTATTTTAATAAGTTAAATAGCCACATGTGGCTAGTGGCTACTGTATTGGACAGCGCAGAGAGAGTCTTGCTGCTGGAAGTATAACCTGAAGATGTGCAGTCTCAGCCTCTGCAACATCTTGGGTTCCTCTAGGAGATGCCCTAGGGAAGCTTGCTAGAAATGCAAAAATTAGGCCGGGCGTGGTGGCTCACACCTTTAATCCCAGCACTTTGGGAGGCTGAGGCGGGTGGGTCACTTGAGGTCAGGACTTTGAAACCAGCCTGGCCAACATGACAAAACCCCATCTCTACTAAAAATACAAAAATTAGCCGGGCATAGTGGCAGGCATCTGTAATTTCAGCTACTCAGGAGGCTGAGGTGGGAGAATCGCTTGAACTTGGGAGGCACAGATTGCAGTGAGCAGAGATTGCACCACTGCACTCCAGCCCGGGTGACAGAGCAAGACTCCATCTCAGAAAAAAAAAAAAAAAAAAAAAAAAAAGAAAAAAAAAGTAAACATTCTCAGTTGACCTGGGACCTTCTGAATCGGAATTAGATTGCTGGGAATGGGAGCCAGAGTTTCTGTGTTTCTACAAACTCTGCAGGCGATTTCTAGGCAGCTGAAGGTTCAGAAGCTCTGGTCTAGAGGAACCGTGTGGGAATCAAAGGTTTGGGCGGGCAGAATTTGGCAGGCTGTCGCAGCTGTCCAGGCGAGAGGTGATGGTTGCATGACCTTGGGTAGAGGTCATGACTGGGGAGAGGAACAGATGAACTTCAGAGATGTTTAGGGGGCAGTAGTGTCAGAGATGTTTGAACCAGAGCAACTCCATCTTGAATAGCGGCTGAATAAAATAAGACAGACCTACTGGACTGCATTCCCAGATGGTGAAGGCATTCTTCTTTTTTGAGACAGGGTCTCTCTCTGTCACCCAGACAGGAGTGCAGTGACTTGATATCAGCTCACTGCAACCTCCACCTCCTGCCTCAGCCTCCTGAGTAGCTGGGATTACAGGGGAAAGGCTTATCAGAAACTCAAAGAATACGACCATTTGTCTCTCACCTTTCTGTGACCTACAGCCCTCTCCCTGCTTCGAGTTGTCCCCGCCTTTCTAGATGAAACCAATGTACATCTCACATATATCGATTGATGTCTCATGTCTGCCTAAAATGTATAAAACCAAGCTGTGCCCCGACCACCTTGGATACATGTCTCCAGGACCTCCTGAGGCTGTCACGGGCGTGCGTCCTCAACCTTGGCAAAATAAACTCTCTAAATTAACTGAGACCTGTCTCAGATTTTCTGGGTTTATGGGATGAAGAGAATGAACCCTCTAGCATTGGAGGAGGGTAGGAGATATTAAACTCATGGTTTTTTGTTATGTTTTGTTTTGGTTTTTTTTGAGACCGAGTCTCGCTCTGTCGCCCAGGCTGGAGTGCAGTGGCGCGATCTCGACTCACTGCAAGCTCCACCTCCCAGGTTCACACCATTCTCCTGCCTCAGCCTCCCCAGCAGCTGGGACTACAGGCGCCCGCCACCACACCCGGCTAATTTTTTTTTTTTTTTTTTGTATTTTTAGTAAAGACACGGTTTCACCGTGTTAGCCAGGGTGGTCTCGATCTCCTGACCTCGTGATCTGCCTGCCTCGGCCTCCCAAAGTGCTGGGATTACAGGCGTGAGCCACCGCACCCAGCTAACTCATGGGTTTTAACATAAATAGATGGGAAGATATGTAAGTAGACATACATATATGTGTGTGTATTTGTGAATTTCCTAGCTTTGTCTGCCAAAATGACCTAAACACAGTAACACTGCAGTAGTAATCACCACACTGGGCATCCGGATCTTGTTCTAAAACTGCATTCTTGCCGGGTGCGGTGGCTCATACGTGTAATTCTAGCACTTTGGGAGGCCGAGGCGGGCAGATCACTTGAGGTCAGGAGTTCAAGACCAGCCTGGCCAACATGGAGAAACCCTGTCTCTACTGAAAATACAAAAATTAGCTAGGAGTGGTAGCGCGCACCTGTAATCCGGCTACTCGGGAGGCTGAGGCAGGAGAATCGCTTGAACCTGCGAGGCGGAGGTTGCAGTGAGCAGAGATTGCACCATAGCACTCCAGCCTGGGCAACACAGCGAGACTCTGTCTCTAAAAAAATATGACTGAAATGCTTGGGGCAGGAAAAGTATGAGATATGCCTGAAACATCTTGAAATATCCCAAAATGCAAGCCTTCTCCAGTTTCTCTCCTCCCTGGCCCAGAAACCTGTTCTAGCCTTGGGGCTGGAAGGCCTTTCTCGGACTCATCAAGTTTTATTTATTTTTTTCCTCTAATCCTTTACTCCCCTCAAGTCTTAAGTTTTTGGAGCCTCAAAGTCTTTTCTGTGTCTTTTGCTGAAAATGACCCTCTCACTCCGGGCAGTGAATATCAAGCTTCCCCTCCCTGCCAAGTCCAGCTCCTGCCAAAGTGATGGGGGGAGCTTGGGGACTTGGGGAAGAGAAAACAGTCTGGGGTGGGAGATGTATTAAAAGAATCCATTGGCTGGGTGCGGTGGCTCACACCTGTAATCCCAGCCCTTTGGGAGGTCGAGGCTGGAGGATCGCTTGAGCCCAGGAGTTTGAGACCAGCCTGGGCAACATAGCAAGACCCCATCTCTACAAAAAACTTCAAAAATTACCTGGGTGTGGTGGTATGTGCCTGTGGTCCCAACTACTCAGGAGGCTGAGGTGGATTGCTTGAACCCAAGAGGTTGAGGCTGCAGTGAGCTAGGATTGTGCCACTGCACTCTAGCCTGAGCAACAGAGCAGACCCTGTCTCAAAACACACACACACACACACACACACACACACACACACACACACACACACGACAAAAACCAACCCCAAGTGGTTTAAATATTAGGGGTTTGGTATTTTTCTTACAGCAAGAAGGCCAGTGGTCAGCAGCACAGGGGTCAGCCCAGGGGCCCACTGATCTCACAAGGACCCTAGTGCCCACCTCTCACTTACCACACTGTGTGTTTGCACTGTTGGCTCCTTCTGGTCACAAATGGTGGCAGCAGCTTGAACATTTCTTGCATCCTTACATTCAAAGCCCAAGGCAGGCCAGGTGCGGAGGCTCATGCCTGTAATCCCAGTACTTTGGGAGGCCGAGGTGGGTGGATCAGTTGAAGTCAGGAGTTCGAGACCAGCCTGGCCAACATAGTGAAAACCTGTCTCTACTAAAAATACAAAAATTAGCTGGGCATGGTGGTGGGCGCCTGTAGTCCCAGCTACTCGGGAGACTGAGGCAGGAGAATTGCTTGAACCTGGGAGGTGGAAGTTGCAGTGAGCCAGGATCGTGCCATTGCACTCCAGACTGGCGACAGAGCAAGTCCATCTCAAATAATAAAAACAAACAAAACAAAGCCCAAGGCAGGCTAGGAATGGCAGGAGCTTTTCCATGTTTCTCCTTCCCTCCCTTCCTCACTCTCTCCCTCCCTTCCTCCTTCCCTCTCTCCCTTTTTTCCTTTATGTTTTTAATTTTAATTTTTTTTTTTTTTTTTTTGAGAGGAGTCTTGCTCTGTTTCCAGGCTGGAGTGCAGTGGCACAATCCTAGCTCACTGCAGCCTCTACCTCCTGGGCTCAAGCAATCCTTCCACCTCAGCCTCCTGGGGAGCTGGGACCACAGATGCTTGCCACCAAGTCTGGCTAATTAAAAAATGTTTTTGTAGAGATGGGGTCTCGCTATGTTGCCTCGGCTGATCTCCAATTCCTGGGCTCAAGCCATCCTCCCTCCTTAGCATTCAAAATGCTGGGATTACAGGCGTGAGGAACTTACCTGGCCTTTCTGTCTTTCTACGTGGGGAGGATATTTCCAGAAGCCACAGAAGCTGGGAAAGTGTGATCTGGCACTTTGAGGTTCAGGTGTGGGGTGTGAGCTTTCCATCCAGGAAGAGGGGAGGGGAGAATGGCTTGTGGTACTATTCCTGGACCACACTGAGGGTCCGGCTGCTCCTTCTCGCGGCCCAATAACGAGATGCACCTAAACGGGGGAGGAAGAGAGTTTTTATTTCTGTAACTGGTTAGAGGGAGAGGATCTGGAAATTATCACCAGACCAACCCCAAATTACAAAGTTTTCCAGAGCTTATGTACCTTCTAAGCTACATGTCTGTGTCTAAGTGTGCATTCATCCAAAGACACGAGTGATTAACTTATTTTAATCCGTAACTAAGGTCTGAGTCCCGAAGCTCTTCCTCTGGAACCTCAGTAAATTGACTTCTCTAAATGGGTCCAGGTGCTGGGGAGATTACCATTATCTCCTGCTAAATCATGGAGGTTTGAGCGGTTCCTTCAGACTGCCAATACATTTGTTTGCGGAGGCCTGGGGAGTTTCTTCAGACCCACAGTAAAACTTGCTTAATTCTCAATGGTCCTGTTAAGAATTCCTCCATTATTTTGTCATGCTTTAAGGCCCAGGAAAGGCCTGGGCAAAACTCTTGGTGGGCTTTTGTCACATCCCAGCCTTTGTATAAGGGCACTGGCTTTTAATATTTAACTTAACTCAGTCAGTACTGAAACAGTTGTTAGGGAGACCTGGCTGCCACAGCGTGGGTTCCCCTGCTGCTCCTGGGGTGTGAGGGTGTGTGTTCCTTCATGTGCGCCTGTGTGATGAGCAGGGAATGTCACAGGTGTCCATTTGTATGTGTACAGGACCCAGGCCGTGGAGAGCTTGGTCCCCAGGCTACGGACTTCCTTCCTTCCTTCCTCCTTCCTTCCTTTCTTCCTTCCTTCCTTCCTTCCTTCCTCCTTCCTTCCTTCCTTCCTTCCTCCCTTCCTTCCTCCCTTCCTTCCTCCCTCCCTTGCTTCCTCCCTTTCTCCTTCCTTCCTTCCTTCTTTCCTTCCTTCCTCCCTCCCTCCTTTCTTCCTTTCTCTCTCTCTCCTTCCTTCCTTTCTTCCTTCCTTCTTTCTTTCCTTCCTTCCTCTCTCCCTCCTTTCTCTCTCCTCTTCCTTCCTTCTTTCCTTCCTTCCTTCTTTCTTTCCTTTCTTTCTTTCCTTTCTCTTCTCTCTTCTCTCTCCTCTCCTCTCCTTTCCCTTTCTTTCTTTCTTGCTTGCTTGCTTGCTTTCTCCCCTTCCCCTTCCCTTCCTTCTTTTTTCTCTTTCTTTTTTTTTCTTTTGTGTGTGAGATGGAGTCTCGCTCTGTCGCCCAGGCTGGAATGCAGTGGTGTGATCTTGGGTCACTGCAACCTCTGCCTTCTGGGTTCAAGCAATTCTCCTGCTTCAGCCTCCCAAGTAACTGGCACTACAGGCATGCGCCACCACGTCCAGCTAAATTTTTTTTTGGTATTTTTAGTAGAGATGGGGCTTTGCCATGTTGGCCAGGCTGGTTTCAAACTCCTGACCTCAGGTGATCCGCCTGCCTCGGCCTCGCAAAGTGCTGGGATTACAGGCATGAGCCACTGTGCCTGACTTATGGACGCGCTTTCTAACCCTGAATGTGCAATGGGAGTTGTGGCTTCAGATTTGCATTTTACCAAAATGGCTCCAGAAGGCGGCAGGGAGAGCCGGCTGGATGAACTGCAAGTTCCGAAGCTGTTGCAATTACTTGGCAAGAGCTGGAGTGTCAAGAGTCAGGGGCTGCGGAGGAGGGGGTGACATTGGTGCTGATGGGGTGTGGGGCTGTTGAGGACCAGATGGCAACTTCCCTTCCTTGGAGTTTTCTTCCTACCTCATCTTCTTCACCGCCTCCTCCTCGCTTTTCTCCTACCTCTAAGCTTAGGAGAGGCCCCGGGCTCTGTCCTGGGTCTTCTTCCTTCTCTGTCTACACCCACTTCCTAGGTGATCTCATCTAGTCCCATGGTTTTAAATACCGCTTATTTGTGGGTGACTCCCAAATTGATGACTCCTAGTCTTGGCTCTCCCCTGAACTCTGAACTTGTTCACCCAGCCATGAAACTGACATCTCCTTGGAGGCCACAGGTCTGGCAGTGAGCCCAGACCCAAGAGTGATTCTTTCCACTCCCAAATCTGCTCCTCCTCAGGGCCCATCTCTGCAAATGCCCCTGAATGAGATCAGGAGTTCGAGACCAGCCTGGCCAACATGGCGAAACCCTGTCTCTCCTAAAAATACAAAAATTATCCGGGTGTGGTGGTACATGCCTGTAATCCCAGCTACTTGGGAGGCTGAGGCGGGAGAATCGCTTGAACCCGGGAGGCAGAGGTTGCAGTGAGCCGAGATCGTGCCATTGCACTCCAGCCTGGCGACAGAGTGAGACTCCGTCTGAAAAAATTAAAAGGAGAAAAGAAGAAAATCTCAAACACACACAGAAGAAGAGACTAGTGTGATAACTCCCCATGTATTTCTTCATGAGCCTTTCAATAGTTAACAAACTGTGCCCAGCCAGCGTGGCGTTTTCACAGTATCCATCTAATTGAGCTTACCTCCCTGCTTAAAACCTAAAATCCAAGTTCTTTCCTCTCCTCGTCTGTAGTGTCTCTTTTCCTTGCTCTGCCACTCTGGCCTCTGCTGTTCCTGAAGAGTGCCAAGGCTATCACAGGGCCTTTGAATTATTTTCCAGCCAGGAAAATCCTCTCACCTTAGTCTCCCGAGCAGCTGAGACTACAGGTATGCACCACCACACCCAGCTAATTTTTTTTTTTGTATTTTTCGTAGAGGTGGGGTTTTGCCACATTGCCCACTCTTCCTTCAACTCTGCTTCAGTGGCTTTTTCTTTTTTTTTTTTGAGATGGAGTCTTGCTCTGTTGCCCAGGCTGGAGTAAAGTGGTATGATCTCGGCTCACTACAACCTCCACCTCCTGGGTTCAAGTGATTCTCCCGCCTCGGCCTCCCGAGTAGCTGAGATTACAGGTGCGCACCACCAAGCCTGGCTAATTTTTTGTCTTTTTAGTGGAGACAGGGTTTCAACAAGTTACCCAGCTGGTCTCAAACTCCTGACTTCAAGTGATCTGCCCGCCTTGGCCTCCCAAAGTGCTGGGATGACTGGCGTGAGTCCCCACACCCAGCCCTTTACGAGCTCTTTCTGTGTTGATGCTTGTGGATTGGGTTCATTTTCACCACTGCTTAGTCATCCCTCAAGCCTCAAGCTGACACACCCAGTTGATACATCTCCCCTTTCCTGGGATAGGAAATAACGTTGCCATGCATGTGTCCCTTTGTTCACAAGTGGAAGTTTCTGGAAGAAATGATTTAACCCACTGGAGGGTAGTGAAAACAATTCAGCTGGTTGTGAAATAGAATGAGTAGAAATTACAAGAGCACATTGCATGTAGTAAGAGTAATTATTGTTTTGCTAGGCTCTCGCTTCAGTTTCACATGTGTGTTTAATGAGCACCTTTGTGCAATACTTTTTTTTTTTTTTCTTTTTTTTCTTTTTAGAGACAAGGTCTCACTCTGTCGCCCAGGCTGGAGTGCAGTGGCACAATCCTAGCTCACTACAGTCTCAACCTTCTGGGCTCAAGTGATCCACCTGCCTCAGTCTCCTGAGTGGCTGAGATTACAGGCATGCACTATCATGCTTAGCTAATTCCTAAAAATATTTTGTAGAGACAGGGTCTCTCTATGTGGTCCAGGCTGATCTCCAACTCCTGGCCTCAAGCGATCTTCCCACTTTGGCCTCCCAAAGGGCTGGGATTACAGATGTGAGCCACTGCGCCCAGCCTGTTTAATACAATTCTTACCATGGGTGGCACCCAGAGACTAAAAACCAGCAGGGCACTATTGAGTCAGGGTACAGGCAGTGTCTGGGGCTCTGGTTATCCTATAGAGTCATCAATGCACGTGTGCTGTAGACTTTTTTTTTGTTTTTGCAAATGAGGGTGAGATCATATCTCGCTGTGGTTTCAATGTGCATTCCTCCCTAATGACTAATGAGGTTGAACCTCTTTCCATCGGTTTATTGGCTCCTGGAGTTTCCCTTTTCTGTGAATGGCTTTGCTCTTGTATTCCATTGGGTCATTTGATTTCTTTCCCTTTCCCTATTTTTAACTGACAAGGAACAACCGTACATATTTATGGTATATGACATGGTGTTTTAATATATGGATGTATTGTCGAATGACTAAGCTAATCACTTAACGTATGCATCACCTCACATACTTACATCATTAGTTTGCAGTGAGAACATTTAAAATCTACTCTCTTGGCTTCCTTCCTTCCTTCCTTCCTTCCTTCCTTCCTTCCTTCCTTCCTTCCTTCCTTCCTTCTTTCTTTCCTCCTTCCCTTCCTTCCTTTCTCTTTCTCTCTTTCTCTCTCTCTTTCTCTCTTTCTCAGAGTCTCTCCCTCTGTTGCCCAGGCTGGAGTGCAACGGCGCGATCTCAGCTCACGACACCATCTGCCGCCCGAGTTCCAGCAATTCTCCTGCCTCAGTCTCCTGAGTAGCTGGGATTACAGGCGCCCCACCACCACACCTGGCTAATTTTTGTATTTTTAGTAGAGACGGGGTTTCACCGTTCAAGATCGGCCAGGCTGGTCTTGAACTCCTGATCTTGTGATCCACCCACCTGGCCCTCCTTTCTTTCTTTCCTTCCTTCCTTCCTTCCTTCCTTCCTTCCTTCCTTCCTTCCTTCCTTCCTACCTTCCTTCCTTCCTCCCTCCCTCCCTCTCTCTTATTCTTTCTCTCTCTTTTTTCCCTTCCTTCCTTCCTCCCTCCTTTCTTTCTTTCTCTCTCTCTCCTTCCTTCCTTCCCTGCCTCACTCCCTCCCTCCTTCCTTCCCTCCTTCCTTTCCTCCTTCCTTCCTTCCCTCCCTCCCTCCTTTCCTCCTTCCCTCCCTCCCTCCTTCTCTCCCTTCCCTCCTTCCCTCCTTCCCTCTTTCCTTCCTTCCTTCCTTCCTTCCTTCCTTCCTTCCTTCCTTCCTTCCTTCCTTCCCTCCCTCCCTCCCTCCCTCTCTCTTTTTATTTCTTTCTCTCTCTTTTTTCCCTTCCTTCCTTCCCCTCTCCTTTCTTTCTCTCTCTCTCTCTCTCCTTCCTTCCTTCCCTGCCTCACTCCCTCCCTCCTTTCTTCCCTCCTTCCCTCCTTCCTTTCCTCCTTCCTTCCTTCCTTCCCTCCCTCCCTCCTTTCCTCCTTCCCTCCCTCCCTCCTTCTCTCCCTTCCCTCCTTCCCTCTTTCCTTCCCTCCCTCCCTCCTGCCTGGATCTTGTTCTGTTGCCCAGGCTGGAGTACAGTGGTGCAGTCTCCACTCACTGTAACCCCTGCCTTCTGGGCTGAAGCAATCCTCCTACCTCAGCCTTCCAAGTAGTTGGGACTACAGGCGCATGCCACCATGCCTGGCTAATTTTTGCATTTTTTTTTTTTTTTTTAATAGAGACAGGGTCTCAATATGCTACCCAGGCTTGTCTCCAACTCCTGAGCTCAAGCAATCCACCTGCCTGGTGCTCCCAAAGTGCTGAGCGAGATGACAGGCGTGAACCACCGTGCCTAGCCAGCAGCTTTCAAGTGTACACGAGATTGTTATCAACTATAGGTAGCGTGATATACAACACATCTCTTGAATTCACTCCTCTGGCTAACCAAAATTCCGTGTGGGTCATTTAATTTTATCTTTACTAGTTTGTAGGAGTTCCTCAGATACTTCAGATTGTAGATACTGTTTGCCGGGTTGCAACCATTTCCCCCAGGCTCTCACAGCTTTTGGCTTTGCTTGGTGACTTGGGCCAGGGCAATGGCGGTGGCTGATGGTGGCCATGAGGGGCTGCATGACTTCTTTCAACAATATGGTTTATGGTTTATTTATTTATTTATTTATTTTTCTGAGACACAGTCTCACTCTGTCACCCAGGCTGAAGTGCGGTGGCGTGACCTTGGCTCACTGCAACCTCCACCTCCCAGGTTGAAGCGATTCTTCTGCCTCAGCCTCCTGGGTAGCTGGGATTACAGGTGTGTACCACCACACCTGGCTAATTTTTGTATTTTTAGTAGAGACTGGGTTTTGCCATGTTGACCAGGCTGGTCTTGAACTCCTGACTTCAGGTGATCCACCTGCCTTGGCCTCCCAAAGTGCTGGGATGATAGATGTGAGTCCCCACGCCTGACCCACAGTATGGTTTAAACAGAGAGGTGACGGGGCTCTGAGGAACATTTTATTTTTTATTATTTTATTTCTAACTTTGTGAAACCCTAGGAAATGTCCTAGAAACATCTGCTTTAGGACATGAGACATAAGAGCAAGTAGAGGCCGGGCATGGTGGCTCACACCTGTAATTCCAGCACTTTGGGAGGCTGAAGAAGTGGGATTGCTTGAGGCCAGAAGTTGAAGACCAGCCTGGGCAACTTAGCAAGACCCTGCCTCTACAAAAAAAAATTTTTTAAAAACAATCAGCCAGGCTTGGTGACATGCATCTGTAGTCTACTCAAGAAGCTGAGGCGAGTCTGGGCAGGGTGGCTCATGCCTGTAATCCCAGCACTTTGGGAGGTCAAGGTGGGTGGATCACCTAAGGTCAGGAGTTCAAGACCAGCCTGACCAACATGCTAAAATCCCACCTCTACTAAAAATACACAAATTAGCCGGGACTGGTGGTGCGCGCCTGTAGTCCCAGCTACTTGGGAGGCTGAGGTGGGAGAATCGCTTGAACCCGGGAGGCGAAGGTTGCAGTGAGCCGAGAATGTTCCACCGCACTCCAGTCTGGGTGACAGAGTGAGACTCTGTCTCAAAAAAACAAAACAAAAACAAAAATAAAAAGAGCAAGTAGAGAAAGAGGGAGTGGATGAGGATGGGGCAGGGGTGCTGGGAGAATGTCCCAGAGAAAGGTCTAGGTGAGCTGGCAGAAAACAAGTGTCTAAAAAGTTTGGTTCTGAACAAATTGATCGATAAATGAATTGGTAAATGTTATGAATAATTTCCGTTGCTGTTTTTTTAATATGTTGATGATTTTTAAATTTATTTGTTTATTTATTTTTGAGACACAGTCTTGCTCTGTCACTCAGGCTGGAGTGCAGTGTCGCAAACACAGCTCACTGCAGCCTCCACCTCCTGGGCTCAAGTGATCCTCCTACCACAGCCTCCTGAGTAGCTGGGACTACAGGTGTTCACTCCCACTCCTGCCTAATTTTTGTATTTTTTTTGGTAGACAGGGGTCTTGTTATGTTGCTCAGGCTGGCTTTGAACTGCTAGGCTTAATCGATCCTCCTTCCTCAGCCTCCCAAAGTGCTGGGATTACAGGCGCGAGCCACCGTGTCCGGCCTGCATTTATGCTTTTTTGCCCGTTTTATTTTATTTTTTACACTTTTATTTTGGGATGAATAATGTTTTTGAACCATGGGATGGTTTGACGACTTTATATCCCTTTGAAAACAGTTTTAAATTCTTTCCATTCGTTTTTCTTTAAACATTTTTGAATTAATTTTAAGGGAGCAAAGATTTTTCTTTACATTTGGCAGTGGGTTTTTTAAAATTTAAATTTCAAAATCATATCGGGTTCCAAGTGAATCGCCTGAAAACAGTTTGGTTGCAATAATGATTTCCACACATTGGTTTGTGAATTAATAAAATTTTTGCACCCTGAGTGGTTTCTTTTTACAAATTTGCACTTATTTGAAAGTAATTTTGTCCCATTTGTAGCTTATTTTGTTTTGAAAAATTCTTGAGTTCCTTTTCCTTCACAGATACCGACTTCATTACTCATCAGCTCCCACATGCTGCCAAAGGCCCCTCACAAGCTCTATTTCGTTGGTTTCTCCCCACAACTTTCCCTGCCCGGTTCTAAGTATTCTCCAATTTTATAGATAAGGAAATGTGGGGCAGGAGCTCTTGTACCAGCTCAGTTCAAACCCAAGTCTGTCATCTCCGAATCAATTTGTTTAACCAGGATACAGTCCTTCATATCATACTTTCATTGCTTTTTAATTATTATTTTCGCATGTAAGTGGCTTGGATAAAACCATCTTTAGAAAGAAAAAATGCAGGCCAGGAGTGGTGGCTTACACCTGTAATTCCAGCACTTTGGGAGGCTGAGGTGAGAGGATCCCTTGAGTTCAGGAGTTTGAGGTCAGCCTGGGCAACTTAGTGAAACCCCATCTCTACACGCACGCGCACACACACACACAAATAGCCGGGTATGGTGGTGCACGCCTGTAGCTTAGCTGCTCAGGAGGCTGAGGCAGGACCATTTAAGGCCTAGAGTTCAAAACAACCTGGGCAACATAGCAAGATCCCCCTCTCTAAAATATTAACCAAACAAACAAACAAACAAAAATAAAAAACAGAAGAAATACCAAGCTCCAATAAGTATACAGACATATTTATCCTTTTTGCGTATTTTCTGGCAAAAAAAAAAAAAAAGTGAAGATTTGAAACAAAATGAAGTTTTAACTTAGGAACATGACATAAAAAAAGATTTTGGTCCTGATCATTTCTTTGTGATTTTGCCTCCAGCAACCCAGGCATGACGAGACCTGCACAGGGCGAGCTCCTGGGGATGACGTGACCTTGCTGTTACCAGGAAACCGGCCTCGCAGGCCTCGGGGACGAAGCGAGTCATTGGGAACTTCTCCACCCACTCGCGCGGGGCGCCCAGGCGCGCCCCGGTGTCTGCTGCCCCCGCGCGGCCGCCCTGCAGTCCTGCACCCTCAGGGGGCGCACCTGAGAGCCGATGGGTACCCGGGGCTGGCAGAAGTCAGAGGTGGGCTTCCTGCTTTTCCTCTCCCTGGGTCCTGGGGCGGAGAAGGGCAAAGGCCGGTGAATGGCGCCCTCCCGGCGTTGTGCAAGGCAGCGGCTACTGATAACTGGGGTTTCCCGCCTGGTCCTCCCTGCTCCCCTGCAAAGTGGAACTCCAAGGCCACACAGAGCAATAGTGCATGGATGACCTTGAACCTGGTGCTGAATAAGAAAGAGAAGGGCGCGAGCAGGGGGAAGCTTTGGACTGAGGGTTCAAGTCTCCCAGTTCATCTACATCGGAGGCTTCTCCCACAGCAGGTCCTGCTGCCTTCAGGTGCAACCTGGTAGGTAGGGCCATTATTCATTTCTTTCTTATTTTTGGACAGGATCTTACTTTGTCACCCAGACTGGAGTGCAGTGGTGGAATCACGGCTCACTGCAGACTTGACCTCATGGGTTCAAGCGATCCTTCTGCCTCAGCCTCCTGAGTAGCTGGGACCACAGTTATGTGCCACCATGCCTGGCTAATTTTTGAATTTTTTTGTAGAGATGGGGTCTTGCTATATTGCCCAGGCTGATCTAAAACTCCTGGGCTCAAGCAATCCTTCCACCTCCGCCTCCTAAAGTGCTGGGATTGCAGACCTGGACCACTGCACCCAGCTGTCATTTTTTTTTCTTCTTTTCTTTTCTTTTCTTTTTCTTTTTTTTTTTAGACAGAGTCTCGCCCTGTCACCTGGGCTGGAGTGCAGTGGGCATGATCTTGGCTCATTGCTTGCAACCTCTGCCTCCCAGGTTCAAGCAATTCTCCCATCTCAACCTCCCAAGTAGCTGGGATTACAGGTACGTGCCACCATGCCGGGCTAATTTTTTTTGTATTTTTAATAGAGATGGGGTTTCACCAAGTTGGCCAGGCTGGTCTAGAATTCCTGATCTCAGGTGATCCACTGGCCTCAGCCTCCCAAAGTGTTGGGATTACAGGCGTGAACCACCGTGCCCAGCCAGCTTTCATTTCTCAATTCAAAAAATTCACACAGAGCTCCTTCTGTGCCCCTAGCACCGTTCTAGGCATGGGACGCAGCAGTGAGGGAGGTTCACGGTCCTTGCTTTCAGAAGTGGCTTGGCAGGAAGGTGAGAAGGCAGGAAGGTGAGAAGGCGATCCCGGGGTTTCCGGCTTGTGGGCCTGCATGGTTGGGACTGCTCTCCCTCAGTTAGCTTAGGGGACATCTTGAGTTGGTTTCACTCCCTAGCAGAGGCTTCTGACCTCTGACACTAGATAGCCAGGCTTCTGTGGGCACCTGTTCCTGTGGTCTGGGCAGCCACAGAGCCACAAAGAACCCTGGCTGGAATCTAGCTTGGGGACCAAGACCAGGGCTTAGGTGGGGGTAGGGAAGGGCAGGTGACTAGAGCTAGGACTGAGACATGAGCCTAGCATTCCCATGGGGCCACGTAGGGGCTGTGGGGCAGAGTGAGGTCCTTCTGCTCTAGCTCCCACCCTGACCATGGGAAGTGTGGTCCGTATGAGGATGGAGATATCAGCTCAGCCTCTGTGGCGGTGGAGTTCTGGGGACAGGGATGCCAGGTGATGGTGGCAGCAAACCAAAGGGAGGAGGGAAAACAAATTGCAAATCCCAGTCTCAGCCACCACTTTCTTTCTTTCTTTTTTCTTTTTTTGAGATGGAGTCTTGCTCTGTCACCCAGGCTGGAGTGCAGTGGCCTGATCTCGGCTCACTGCAACCTCTGCCTCCCGGGTTCAAGCGATTCTCTTGCCTCAGCCTCCTGAGCAGCTGGGATTACAAGCGTGCACCACTATGCCCAGCTAAGTTTTATATTTTTAGTAGAGACTGGGTTTCACCATGCTGCCCAGGCTGGTCTTAAACTCCTGGCCTCAAGTGATCTGCCTACCTCGGCCTCTGAAAGTGCTAGGATTACAGGCGTGAGCCACTGCACCCGGCTCAGCCACCACCTTCTGACCCCCAGCAATCCCTTTGCCTCTCTCCCCAAACCTACTCCTTCTTTTCCCACCCCCACTTGGTGGGCAGCACTACTATCTGCCCTTCACTCGAGACTTCTGGGTTGGGCGTATCCCTGACTGCTGTCTCGCTTTACATCTTTTCCTGTTCATTCCTCTGTTGGGATGCAACTCTCTATGTGTCTTTCATGTTTCTGTATGTCTTGTGAGTGAGGCACTAATGGATTGCCTTTTGCCCTGGACTTTCTTTTCTAGGATATCTGTGTATCACACAACCTTGGAAGATACAGTGTCTCCTTCTGGGGCAAAAGGCAGCCCTGCTTACTGCTCATTAGAAAAGATTTGGGTTCCCTGGCCAGGCGCGGTGACTCATGCCTATAATCCCAGCACTTTGGGAGGCTCTGGCAAGTGGATCACCTGAGATCAGGAGTTCAAGACCAGCCTGGCCACTATGGTGAAACCCCGTCCCAACTAAAAATACAAAAATTAACTGGGCATGGTGGTGCATGTCTGTAATCCCAGCTACTCAGGAGGCTGAGGCAGGAGAATTGCTTGAACCTGGTAGGTGAAGGTTGCAGTGAGCAGAGATGGTGCCACTGCACTCCAGCCTGGGCAACAGAGTGAGACTCCATCTCAAAAAAAAAGAAAAAAAGAAGACTGGGTGAGGTGTCTCCCACCTGGAATCCCAGCACTTTGGGAGGCATTGGTGGGTGCATCACCTGAGGTCAGGGGTTTGAGACCAGCCTGACCAACCTGGAGAAACCCTGTCTGTACTAAAAATACAACATATTAGCCAGGTATGGTGGTAGGCGCCTATAATCCCAGCTACTTGGGAGGCTGAGGCAGGAGAATCGCTTGAACCCGGGAGGCAGAGCTTGTGGTGAGCTGAGATTATACCACTACACTGGGTGACAGAGCAAGACTCCATCTCAAAAAAAAAAAAAAAAAAAAAAGAAAAGAAAAGATTTGGGTTCCCTAAGCTCAGGCCACCTCTCCTGTAACACACCCACCTCAGATACTGCCAGGCATCATCGGGCCCTTGTCACATCACCCTGTGGGATTTGGGGCTCAAGGAATGAATGGAAAGTACGAATACTCTAGTTCACTGCTATTGCCATGAGTAACATTGTCTTTGATCTCTGACCTGGGAGTCTCGTGTCTTCCTGTGGCAGCCATGGAGCTCTGGCTGGTTAACTTGTTAGCATGCAAGTGGGCATCGTCTCAGATCATCTTGGATCTTGACATCCTCTAATTCTATCTGTTGTACCTGCTACAGATTTCTGGCATCTGTTGTCTCCATTCCTCACCCCAAGGCTCCCATCATCACATGTCTCGGGGTTTATTTTTTCTGGATTCCTTTTTGCTCTCCCTACCCCAGAGTCCTCTGCCTCAGTTTCCATGCACATTGCTTGAGCCGCCTGCTGCAAGGCCCCCACCTGACCATCTGCTGGAGGGCTTTCTCTGGTGTTTGTGCTGGTGAGGTCGGAGGTTCAGGGGAGTTAATGTTCGACAGGAAGCAGACAGGTCATGGAAGACAAATATCCCAGTATTCATGCTCCTTGGGTGGGGTGACTCTGAGGTGTGTTCTGCACCATTTTCCAGGGGATTTTGGGGATCAGCCCCAGTTGTCTGAACCCAAACCCTCCTCATGAACTCATCTGTCCTTTCTTTCTTTCTTTCCTTCCTTCCTTCGTTCCTCCCTGCCCCCCCCACCCTTCTTTCCTCAGAGTCTTGCTCTGTCACCCAGGCTGGAGTGCAGTGGCGTGATCTCAGCTCACTGCAACCTCCGCCTTCCAGGTTCCAAAAACCTCCTACCTCAGCTTCCTGAGCAGCTGGGATTACAGGCGCACAACACCACGCCTGGCTAATTTTTTTTTTTTTTTTGTATTTTTAGTAGGGACGGGGTTTCACCATGTTGGTCAGGCTGGTTTCGGATTCCTGACCTTGTGATCCGCCCACCTTTGCCTCCCAAAGTGCTGGAATTACAGGCGTGAGCCACCGTGCCTGGCCACTTGCCTCACTTTCTGACTTCCTATGGATGCTTGCAGGGTCCACTCCCCAAATAAACTCCTTGCACTTCAATTTTTTTTCTTTGTTTAGAGATAGGGTTTTGCTCTGTCACCCAGGCTGGAGTGATCCTGGCTCACTGCAACCTCTATATCCTGGGCTCAAGTGATTCTCCCACTGTATTCTCCTGTGTAGTTGGGGCTACAGGTGTGCACCACGATGACTGGCTAATTTTTTTGTTTTTTTGTAGAGACAGGGTCTTGCTACGTTGCCCACACTGGTCTCAAACTCCTGGCCTCAAGCAATCCTCTTACCTTGGCCTCCCAAAGCATTGGGATTACAGGCATGAACCCCGTTCCTAGGCAGCACTTGATTCCTGTTCCAAGATCTGGGAAAATGGGACCCGAAGAAAGCTTTGCTCTAAGACCTCCTTGGCCTTGTTGGGGTCAGACGTGGACTGAGGTTTCAGAGGAAGCAGTGGAGCGGCAGGAGCCAGGTAAAGGTGGGGAATCTCTTGTGGCAATCGGGTCCCCATGGTAACTTGGCCCCCACCCTGTGGCATCTGTGAGGTCACCCTGCTTTTCCCAGCCAGAGGAGGAGCGGGAGGCCAGACATGGAGGCCGTTCCTCCAGTCAGATCCAGCCTTTTGGGGATTCTGTTGCAGGTTATAAGGCTCACAGTGCTGGTGAGTGGGGGCTGGGGGTAAGTGGGGCGGGGACGACACACCAGGCCCTTTACAAAGTCACCTCAGAGCTGCCGGACCCAAGCCCTGCCTGTCCCATCCAGTGGAACGAGGTAGCTGCCTGCCTTCCAGAATAATCTGACAGCTCCCAGAAGCCCCACTCCAAACTACAGTGCTGACATTTTCTTTTCTTTTCTTTATTTAGAGACAGGGTCTCGCTCTATCACCCAGCCTGGAGCGCAGTGGTGCTGGCTCAGCTCATTACAGCCTCCAACTCCCGGTCTCCAGCAATCCTCCCCCTTCAGCCTCCAAGTAGCTGGGATTATAGGTGTGCACCACTACGCCTGACTAATTTTTGTATTTTTTTTTTTTTTTTTTTTTTATTGAGACAGAGTCTCGCTCTGTCGCCCAGGCTGGAGTGCAGTGGCCAGATCTCAGCTCACTGCAAGCTCCGCCTCCCGGGTTCACGCCATTCTCCTGCCTCAGCCTCCGGAGTAGCTGGGACTACAGGCGCCCGCCACCTCGCCCGGCTAGTTTTTTGTATTTTCAGTAGAGACGGGGTTTCACCGTGTTAGCCAGGATGGTCTCGATCTCCTGACCTCGTGATCCGCCCGTCTCGGCCTCCCAAAGTGCTGGGATTACAGGCTTGAGCCACCGCGCCCGGCCTAATTTTTGTATTTTGTATAGATGGTGTCTCACTATGTTGCCCAGGCTGGTCTCCAACTCTTGGCCTCACATGATCCTCCAACCTCAGCTTCCCGAGGTCCTGGGATGACAGGCGTGAACTACCGCACCTGGCAGAGTTTTCTCTATTGTGGGTCCCTCCTATGGGTCAATCGTTGTTTTTCCCATATATATATATATATATATATATATATATTTTTTTTTTTTTTTTTTTTGAGACAGAGTCTCGCTCTGTCGCCCAGGCTGGAGTGCAGTGGTGCGATCTCGGCTCACTGCAAGCTCCGCCTCCTGGGTTCAAAAGAAGTTCTCCTGCCTCAGCCTCCCAAGTAGCTGGGATTACAGGCGCGTGCCATCACGCCTGGATAATTTATTTTTTATTTATTTTTATTTTTAGTAGAGACTCTGTTAGCCAGGATGGTCTCGATCTCCTGACCTTGTGATCTGCCCACCCTGGCTTCCCAAAGCGCTGGGATTATAGGCATGAGCCACTGTGCCCGGCCCATTCCTCTTTTGTTTTTGGTTTTTTGTGTTTTTTTTTGAGATGGACTCTTGCCCTGTTGCTCAGGCTGCAGTGTAATGGCATGATTTGGGCTCACTACGATCTCCGCCTCCAGTTCAAGCGATTCTCCTGCCTTAGCCTCCCAAGTAGCTGGGATTACAGGCATGCGCCACCATGCCCAGATAATTTTTTGTATCTCTAGTAGAGACGGGGTTTCACCACATTGGCCAGGCTGGTCTCAAACTCCTGACCTCGTGATCCACCCACCTCGGCCTCCCAAAGTGCTAGGATTACAGGCATGAGCCACCGTGCCCGGCCATTCATCTTTTTTAAACATACAAATGCTTGCGGTTGGGGTCACAGCTCAGTCACACTTAGGAGGCCGAGGTGGGAGGATAGATTGAGCCTGGGAGGAGTGAGCCACGATCCTATAACAGGGTGCAGTTGAGAAAGACAGACACCATTAGATTTGCATCTCGGGTTCAGGTGTGGTGGCTCACGCCTGTAATCCCAGCACTTTGGGAGGCCGAGGCGGGCAGATCACCTGAGGTCAGGAGTTCAAGACCAGCCTGACTAACATGAAGAAACCTCGTCTCTACTAAAAATACACAATTGGCCAGGCGTGGTGGTGCATGCCTGTAATCCCAGCTACTCGGGAGGCTGAGGCAGGAGAATCGCTTCAACGGGGGAGGCGGAGGTTGCGGTGAGCCGAGATCACACCACTGTACTCCAGCCTGGGCAACAAGAGTAAAAACTCCGTCTCAGGAAAAAAAAGAAAAAAAAAAATTTGCGTCTCGGTTGTTTCACTCTCTAGCTGTGTGACTTTGGGCAAATCACTTCACCACTCTGAACCCCCGTTTCCTCTCCTATAGAAATGATCTTGTGGGATCACATGGGATATCATAGGTTTCCCTCTTCCCTGGTCTCAGCACCATAACCTGGGAGGTCCTATTTCCTACCTCTACCCTCGTTCTTCTCCTTGCTGGACCCTTTGGTCTCAGCATAGCTCCACCCTCCATGCCCCAAGCTCTCCAAATCCAGCCCATGAGTGGGGGGCTTGCAGCCAATCTCAGATGGTGGGCCTGTGGACACGGGGATGGGGGGTCCAGATGGGTGGATTGGTGTCACTCAAGGGCTGGGGGCTTTCCAGCTCTGATGAAGGATCTTTCAACTCCAGGACTCAAGAACAGCTTTCCCCCACCTCACCCTAGTTCTGCACACTTCATCTCAGTGAATGGGAGACACTGTTGTCCAACTTGCCACCCAGATCAGAAAATCTTTTTTTTTTTTTTTTTTTTTTTGAGACGTAGTCTCACTCTGTTACCCAGGCTGGAGTGCAGTGGCATGATCTTGGCAAACCACAACCTCCATCTCCTGGGTTCAAGCGATTCTCCTGCCTCAACCTCCCAAGTAGCTGGGATTACAGGCATGCACCATCATGCCTAGCTAACTTTTGTAGTTTTTTTTTTTTTTTGAGACGGAGTCTCACTCTGTCGCCCAGCCTGGAGTGCAGCGGTGGGATCTCGGCTCACTGCAAGCTCCGCCTCCCCTGGGTTCACGCCATTCTCCTGCCTCAGCCTCTTGGATAGCTGGGACTACAGGCGTCCGCCACCAAGCCTGGTTAATTTTTTCCATTTTTAGTAGAGATGGGGTTTCACCAGGTTGTCCAGGATGGTCTCGAACTCTTGACCTCAGGTGATCCACCTGCCTCGGCCTCCCAGAGTGCTGGGATTACAGGCGTGAGGCACTGTGTCCGGCCGGAAATCTGAAGTCTTTCTGGGTCCCTCTCCTTCACCCTTCTCATTAGGTCTGTCATGAATTCTGTGGCCCCTGCCCCACGTCTCTCACGCCTCCCTGCTCCCAATGGCATTGTCCTTTGCCCCCAGCAGCCCTCCTGATGCCAGAGGACAACTGGTGCAGAAGCAAAGCCCAGCTACTTAGAAGAAGACAAGTGACCTGGGTTCAAAGCCTACAAGATTGGGGCAGGGGATCCTCACATGGTAGTAATAGCCATGCAACCTCCTTCAGTCTGGAGTATTGTAAATAATCATTTAAATCCAACGGAGGCCAGGTGTAGTGGCTCACGCCTGCAATCCCAGCACTTAGGGAGGCTGAGACAGAAGGATTGCTTGAGGTCAGGAGTTCGAGACCAGCCTGGATAACGGCAAGACTTCTGCCTCTACAAAAAAAAAAAAAACAAAATTAGCTGGACGTAGTGTCATGCACCTATAGCTCCAGCTACTTGGAAGGCTAATGAGGGGAGGATTGCTTGAGCCTAGGAGTTCAAGACCAGCCAGGCATAATAGAACAACTCCATTTCTTTTTTTCTTTTCTTTTTTTTTTTTTTTTTTTTGAGACAGAGTCTTACTCTGTCGCCCAGACTGGAGTGCAGTGGCGCGATCTCGGCTCACTGCAAGCTCCGCCCCCGGGTTCACGCCATTCTCCTGCCTCGGCCTCCCAAGTAGCTGGGACTACAGGCGCCCACCACCACGCCCGGCTAGTTTTTTTTTTTTGTATTTTTTTAGTAGAGACGGGGTTTCACGGTGTTAGCCAGGATGGTCTCGATCTCCTGACCTTGTGATCCGCCCGCCTTGGCCTCCCAAAGTGCTGGGATTACAGGCTTGAGCCACCGCGCCCGGCCACAACTCCATTTCTTAAAAAAAAAAAAAAAAAAAAAAAAAAATTAGCTAGGCATGGTGGCATGCACTTGTGGTCTCAGCTTTTTGGGAGGCTGAGATGGGAGGATTGCTTAAGTGTGGGAGGTCAAGACTGCAGTGAGCTATGATGATGTCACTGCACTCCAGCCTGGACAACAGAGTGAGATCCTGTTTCTTAAAAAAAAAAAAAAAAAAAAAAAAAAAAAAAAAAAAAAAAATCCAAATCCAATGGAAAGGAACCCAAATATAATATGAAACACATTCTAATGTTCCCTTCTCAGAAAGGAGTCCTTCAAAGTGGACAGAGTTCATCCTTGCACATGTAGGGAGCTGAGGCCTCGGCGGGGGGATCTGACTCAAGGTGGTCCAGCAGCTTCACCTCTACAATAAAAGTGGGGATCCTGGCCAGGTGCGGTGGCTCACGCCTGTAATCCCAGCACTTTGGGAGACCGAGGTGGGTGGATCGCCTAAGGTCAGGAGTTCAAGACCAGCCTGACCAAGATGGTGAAACTCCATCTCTACTAAAAATAGAAAAACTAGCCAGACGTGGTGGTGGGCACCTGTAATCCCAGCTACTCAGGAGGCTGAAGCAGGAGAATCACCTGAACCCGGGAAGTGGAGGTTGCAGTGAACTGAGATAGCACCATTGCATTCCAGCCTAGGCAACGAAATTCCGTCTCAAAAAAAAAAAAAAAAAGTGGGGTTCCTGCCCCAGGAGGGTGATGATGGGTGATGATTGTCTCTCTCTCTTCTCCTGCACAGAACCGAGATCACCTCTATAATTTCCTGCTTCTCAAGATCAACCTCTTCAACCACTGGGTATCAGGGCTGGCCCAGGAGGCCCGGGGGTCCTGTAACTGGCAGGCCCACCTACCCCTGGGAGCTGCAGCCTGCCCGCTGGGCCGGGCTCTCCGGGCTGGGCTGGCTCTGATCCAGGTCCCCCTGTGGCTCGTGCTACAGGGACCCAGGCTGATGTGGGCTGGCATGTGGGGCGGCACCAGGGCCCTGGGCCTGGCCTTGCTCAGTGCCTGGGAGCAGCTGGGCCTGTCTGTGGCCATCTGGACAGACCTATTTTTGTCATGTCTGCACGGCCTGATGTTGGTGGCCTTGCTCCTGGTGATAGTGACCTGGAGGGTGTGTCAGAAGGCCCACTGCTTCCGACCGGACAGGCAGCTCAGTAAGGTGGGTGGTTTCGGGGTGAGACTGGGGTGTGGAGGGCAAACCTGGGGTGTTGTGTGTGACCAGGGCTGGTTAGGCTTGCGCGGGGGAGCCACAGCCGAGCAGTGTAACCCTATGAGCTCCTAAGGGCCACCCGCCCATCTGTCTCCCTGTTCCAGGCTTTGCAAATGAACTGCGTGGTGAGAAAGCTCCTGGCACAGCTGAGATGTCTGTATTGGTGGGTGGAGACTATGACTGCCCTCACCTCCTGGCACCTGGCCTATCTCATCACCTGGACCACCTGCCTGGCCTCCCACCTACTGCAGGCTGCCTTTGAACACACGGCCCAGCTGGCCCAGGCCCAGGAGGTTGAACCCCAGGAGGTCTCAGGGTCTTCCTTGCTGCCCTCACTATCCGGGTCCTCGGACTCGGAGTCTGGACTAGTTTTGTCAGAGCAAGAAACTCCCAGAGCATAAATGTATCCCCATCTGCCTCTCCTGGTCTGGCCTGGCCTATGGTCTCACTCCCTCTTCCCTAATGGGCTGGAGAGATGTTGTGTGAATGACGTGCATGTGTGTGCGTGCATGTGAGCCCAGGACTGCCTCTGGGAAGGAAATTACATTCTGTCAGCATCTTCTATGGGCCAGATATCAACCATCTCAGACAATTTACTCATAATCGGGTTTAAATCTCCTAGCAACACAGGCATCAGGTTTGATTAGCACCATTTACAGCTGAGAAAATTGAGCCTCAGAAGGTTGAACTTTCCCAAGGTCACAGTCTGTCAAGGGCAGAACCAGCACTGGGTCTCTAGATTTTTTGCTTCCCAGAATCCTTAACTTTCTCTAGGTGCGTGCCCCTGATTCTCAGAAGTATTGGTGCCCAGGGTTTTAGGGGAGATGGGCAGTTAGAGACTTTGGCCTCTGGGGGGTGCCAGGGCCTCACATTTCAGAGATTTAGCAACTTCCTTTGAGAAACAGTTGTGAGCCAGGCTTCAAGGAACCCATTCATTCATGCACTTGGCCACTCATCCATCCACCTATTCACCTGCCCACAAAGGCATCCACAGAACCATCCATCCACCCACCCACCAATCCATTCATCCACTCATCCATTCACCTGCCCATCTACCCACACATCCATCCATCCATCCCTCCCTCCACTTATCCATCCATCCATCCATTCATCCACTCATCCATTCACCTGCCCATCTACCCACACATCCATCCACCCAACCACCCATCCATTCACCCACCCATCTACCTACCCGTTTAATCACCCATTCATCTATGCATTCATCCACCCATTCATGCATCCATCCATCCATCCATCCATCCATCCATCCATCCGTCCACATACCCACCCATCCATCCATCTACCCACCCAGTGATCCATTTACCCATCCATTTATCCACCCACCCACACGTCCATTCACCTGCCCGTGTACCTACTCATCCACTCACCCATTCATCTACCCATTCATCAACCCATTCATGCATCTGTCTATCCACCAACCCACCCACCCATCCATCCACCCATTCATCCACCCATTCATCCATCCATCCATCCATCTATCCAACCAGTGATCCATTTACCCATCCATTTATCCACCCACCCACACATCCATTCACCTGCCCGTGTACCTACTCATCCACTCACCCATTCATCTACCCATTCATCAACCCATTCATGCATCTGTCTATCCACCAACCCACCCACCCATCCATCCACCCATTCATCCATCCATCCATCCATCTATCCAACCAGTGATCCATTTACCCATCCATCTATCCACCCACTCACCCACCTATCCATTCACCCGCCCATCTGTCTACCCATCCACTCACCCATTCATTTACCCATTCATCAACCCATTTATGCATCCATCCATCCACCCACTCACCCATCCACCCACCCACCCATCCACCCATCCATCCACCCATCTATCCATCCATTCATCCATCCATCCATCTACCCATTCACTGATCCATTTACATCCATCCATCCATCCATCCATCCATCCATCCATCCATCCATCCATCCATTCCACCCACCCACCCACCCATTCATTCACAGAACCAACCACACTCACCCACCCAGTCTGTTGAAGAGCCATCTGTCTCCCTGGGGAAAGGGGAAACCTATCCAGTATCTCAGCACTCCCCCAACCTGTGAGTAAGGACACAGGGTCCTGCTGCAGGGGTGGCTCATGCTGCTGTGCCAGCTCAGGCTGTGGTGCTTCCAATCCCCAAGACTCAGCCTTCAGGTGAGTGATTCTGCTGAGAGGGGAAGGGATGGTTTCTCGAGTGTTTGCAGTCACCTCTCACCCACTCCCAAGCCAGAGGGTGGTGGTGTGAACGTGGCCCTTCTCCACTCAGGTTCCCAGCTCAGTGAGGGCCTCCTTTATAGCCCAGGGTAGATGTGGGGTGAACTTCCAGACCCTTCTTCCAAGTCTGAGCAGCAAGCCTGTCCTGCCCTAGGAGGTACATCTGAGAGGTCCCATCTGGCCAACCAGGCAGAACATGTACCCGGAAGGACCTCTAAGTGCCTGATCAGAGGGGTAACACGACTGGAATTCTAGGACATACACACAACTTTCCGGGAAGCGTGAGTGCAGGAGTAGGTGATGTCAGCCCATTGCTGAGGTGGGGACTGGAGGAAAAGAAGAGGTCCCAGAACAGTCTGGGGCCAAGGTGGGGACAGACAAGGATGTGGCCCAAGCCCCATGGAGAAGATCCGGGCTTGGGGACAGAAGCTTGGATTCTGTGCCTCTGCCTCTGCCCTGCCGAGGTCACTGGGTGTGACCTTGGATGAGGCTCTCTTTGCCTGCTCTGGGCTTTGGTTCCTATGTCTGTGCAATGCGGGATGGGTGGGGTGACCCCTGATAAGGGAGTCAGCATTTGGTTTGTTTTTGTTTTGTTTTTTGAGACAGGGTCTCAGGCTGGAGTGTGGTGGCGTGATCTCGGCTCACTGCAGCCTCCGCCTCCCGGGTTCAAACGATTCTTGTGCCTTGATCTCTCGAGTAGCTGGGACTACATGTGTGCGCCACCATGCCCGGCTAATTTTTGTATTTCTAGCAGAGACGGGGTTTCACCATATTGGCCAGGCTGGTCTCAAACTCCTGACCTCAGGTGATCTGCCCACCTTGGTCTCCCAAAGTGCTGGGATTACACGTATGAGCCACTGTGCCTGGCTGAGAGTCAGCATCTGGGGTTCCTCGATGCCAGGCCTTGTTTCTGAATGCCCAGGTAGGAAGTGGGGTGGGGCAGGAGAGGAGCAGGCCCTCTGTCTACGCAGCCTGCCTATAAGGCCCTACACTGGCTGACTTCTGGCTCCCCGAATCCCCTGTCCTGGAGTTACTGCTGCTTTTGCAGTCTCTTCTAGGATTTGAAGTCTTCCTGGCCTTCCAAGGTCTCTGGCATCCTGGGGAAAAGGGAGAAGGCCAGAATCTCCCCTCAGCTGCCACTCACAATGGTAGGCACAGCAGAGGCCCTGGGATCAGAGAGCCTTGGGTTTGGATGCTGGATCCACAACCTCTCGGCTGTGTAACCTTTGGCGAGTTACTGAACCCTGAGAGCCTCAGTTTCCCCTCCTGTGATCAGGGTATAATCACAGCACCCCAGATGTCACAGGGCTGTTGCTTGGTCTGTGCACGTGCGGTCCCTGCTCAGGGCAGCTATGGGAGGCTCTTGGAACCCCATTCCCTGGCTCCCCATTTCCCAGGCCTGCCGCCTTCCCGGGGGCTGCAGCTTCTGAGGCCTGGGGTGGGAGCAGTCAGTCCGTCTGTCTCAGGCCTGTGAGCATGGAGGGGCCCTGGCCTGCTGGAGGAAAACAAGTGGTGGCCGGTGTCGGGGGGTGGAGGGGGCACGGGCAGGGTGGGGGGAGCTGGCTGCAAGGCCGGCCAGCAGCTTCACGCAATCTGTCTGCTATGCAGTCCCGGGCCTGGCCTGTATTTATTTATGCTGAGCGTGTATTTATATCAGTCCCTTTTTCATTAATAGGGCAGGAAATGGCTGGAATTGTTACATACCTGGCGGGCCAGGGGTCCCGCCTCGCCAAGACACACAAGGCCCTGGCTGCCCTGCTATGGTTGTAAGGGGCCCCCTCCTCAGTCTGCCCGCAGGCCCCGGCCCGAGTTCCTGGCCCTTCCCTGACCCCCCTTTGTTCTGAGACCTTCTCTACCTCCCAGAGCTCCTGGAACCCACATTCCCTGGAGAGGGGTTCATTTGCAGGCCTCTCCCTGTCCCCCAGTTCATCCTGACCTCATCCCAACCCCAGGAAAGGCTGTGGTGTTAGGGGCTGTCGAAGTGCACACTGGAGGATGGGGGAGGGGCTGGCGAAGTCCACCCAGAGCAGCGGGAGCTTAGGGGAGAGATCAGGATCGGGAGGGTTTGGGGATGGGATCCTGGTGCCCAGCATGGGGGGACTGGACAGAAGAGGAAATGAGGGGATACATAATAAGAGGGTTCTCCTGAGCAGGTCCCATCCCTGGAGCTTCGCTCTCCACCAAGCCCAGGCCCATCATGTAAGCATGGGTGTCCTCTGTCACCTGGGACCTGCCTAGCCCACCAGAGGGGTCTCTGTGTCTATCACCAGCCGCCCTACTGCCCCAGGCCTGGCAGGGGATGGGGGGCTCACTTCTGTCCTGCCTCCCTGCTCCCTGGTCTGCACGCTGGGTTCAGCACCGAGCCAGCGCCTCTCTCCAGGCCCCAGCTCTTGGGCTCAGGCCCCAGGTGGGGCTGCCAGAGCTGAGAGGCGCGGCCCCTTCCCCAGAGCGCTCGCCTGACATAACCTATTAGTGCTTCTCGCCTCAATCCAGCTCCCCCAGCCAGCCTCCCCACCCAGGCCAGACTGTGCCGGTCCTGTTGTCTCTCTCCTGAGCTGCTTTGCCCCGACAGGGTGAGAAGGAGCTGGCAAGATGCCCGACGGCCCCAAGAGTAGCTGTGCCTGTTCGCCCGTCCCCTGCTAGGCTGCCCTGTGGTCAGGTGGACTTGATCGTTGACCTTGACCAGTGACCGCTGTGGTCATGATGACTTCCTGTCTCAGAGTCCAGAGCTGGGGCCGCTGGACAGTCATGGGACTGAAACTTAGAGGACAAGGGGCTTTCCTGCATTCCTGCCCTGTGCGGGTCTCTGCCTTCTCAGCTGCACTGTGTTTTTGTTTTTTTTTGGAGACAGAGTCTTGCTCTGTCCCCCAGGCTGGAGTGCAGGGATACGATCTGGGCTCACTGCAACCTCCGCCTCCTGGGTCCAAGCAATTCTCATGCTTCAGCCTCTCAAGTAGCTGGGATTACAGGTGCCCCGCCACCATGCCCGGCTAATTTTTGTATTTTTAGTAGAGACGGGGTTTCGCCATATTGGCCAGGCTGGTCTCGAACTCCTGACCTCAGGTGATCTGCCCACATCGGCCTCTCAAACTGCTGGGATTACAGGCGTGAGCCACCGCGCCCGGACTCTCAGCTGCACTTCTAGGGAAGGATGGAGGGTACTGGCAAGAGGCTGCAGACCTTGGGCAGCTGTTGGTATTGAGAAGGGGGCTGCTAGGAGACTTGGGGTTCTCTAGGATGGAGCCCTCTGTGTGGCAGGAGGGGGAAGCTACAGGGTCTCAGGACCATGCTGGGGGCTAATGCAGGGGTCTCTGGCCTTCCCCAGCTGCTCCCCATATCTGTGCTAGATGGGTGAGGATGGCTGGGCACCCGGGAAGCCGTCGTGTCTGGGATCCCTCTGGAGGCTTTCTCCAGCGCCCCCCGTCCAGCGCCTGCTTAGCAGTGGTAGTGCCTTCTCTTCCTTCACCCCTCTTCGCCTTTGACCACCTTGGCTTGGGGTTGGGGGCTTGAGACCCCAAAAGTGCCTGGGATTGGGGGGTCAGTGGCAACCCCAAGTCCTCCAGCTAGCGGGGCTCTTGCACTCTCTGGGTGGAGCAGGAGGAGGCTGAGGGATGGGGCCCCCAGGACAAGGTTGGATTCTTTGAGATCCCCCTGGGACGGGACTGTGTCCCCTGGGAATTCTCCACCGTGAATGCAGCCCCTCCTCCCACTGCTTGGCCAGGGCTGTCCAGATTACTTAATTGTGAGTGTCTGAGAGTGTCTGTGTGGGTTAGGGAGAGGAAGGCATTTCCCCAGACCCCTCATCTGCAGCTGCCTGTGGCTGGAGGGACCCCAGACTCTCTACTCCTGTTGGGGGTCCTGCCTGTCCCTGGCTTGTGTGGCATTGGGCAGGTCCCTGGGCTCTGTCCCTGTTCCTGCCATGAGGGTGCCTGTGGGCTCTGCCAGCTTCTGAGCCTGAGTGAACCTTGAACCCCTCTTAGCCTAGGGGCCAGTAGGCGTGGATTGGGGTGCTGGAGAAGGGCCCGATGGGGGAGCCCCTAGGCCTGGGTGCTGCAGCTGGGCCCTGCAGCTTCGCCTGAATATAGTGCATGCATCTGGATCTGTGTCCCGCCCCTCACCCCAGGCCCACATCTGGAGACCAAAACCAGCTAGCCGGCTAAACATAGAGCATCTGGGCCCCGAAGAGCCTGTTCCCAGGTTAACGCGGCCCATCTGGGCCCCTCGCGGCAGCTCCGCCCCGTCTCCACGGCAGAATGCTGGCTGCACATCTGGACAGCTGGGGCCTGTGGTCACCCCGCCTCTTCCCGTGCCTAGCTGAGTCTGGAGTCGGTGCTGCCTGGGTTCCCTGTCCTGAGGCAGGGTCCCGTGTGCAGAGGGCTCATGCGGCTTCTCCTGGGTGCTGCCTGGGGAACAGCTTAGTTTAGACATAATCTGGACACATGTCCCCTGCCAGGGGTGGTGACAGTAGTCACTCTGCACCAACACACCTGGCAGCCCCTTGGCAGCACTTGAAAAAGCCTCTGAGCCCCCCTGGATCGCCTGGTTGCCCACGCCCTCCTGGGATGCCTCAGGCACGGCAGGGGGTGCCACCAACTGTTGGAGGGCGGGGCACTGCACTGGGTCCCCATCACGAAACTCACTTCATACAACCAGCCCTGCTGTCCCTTCCCAGGAATCCTCTCTTCTCCTCCCTCCTTCCCTGCCAACACCCGTGCTCCGCAGGGTAGAGGCTGGATGTCCCCCCAGGGGCCCCAGACTCAGAGAAGAAAGCCTGAGGATGAGGTCACCCAAGGGCATCTGGAAGAAATGGACATCTCAGGCACAAAGGACTGCCTGGGCAAAGACACCCATGGGAACTGCCTGGTGGTGGCGTGGACAGGTTCCTCTTCAGTGGGGTTGTAGGCCTCTCTGACCTCACTAGGGACATGTGAGCTAAAGCACGTGAGCTAAAAGCATGTGGGAGTCTTAAGTCACAATTGTGGTAGTGAGCTCCCCGTCATGGAGGGATCCAAGCTGGTGGGACTGCTCTCTGTCAGGAACATGGCAATGGCAGAAGTTATTCTTTTCTCTTCTCTTCTTTTCTTTTTTTTCTTTTTTTAAGATAGAGTCTCACTCTTGTCGCCCAGGCTGGAGTGCAATGGCATGATCTCGGCTCACTGCAGCCTCTGCCTCCTAGGTTCAAGCAATTCTACTGCCTCAGCCTCTAGAGTAGCTGGGATTACAGGCGCACGCCACCACGCCCGGTTAATTTTTTGTAGAGACAGGGTTTCACCATGTTGGCCAGGCTGGTCTTGAACTCCTGTCCTCAGGTGATCTGCCTGCCTCGACCTCCCAAAGTGCTAGGATTACAGGCGTGAGCCACCGAACCTGGCCAGCAGAGGTTATTCTTGCAAGGAGCCTGAGGCTGTGTGAGGCAACCTCCTAGCACTACGCTAAAGCCTTGTAACTCCAAGATTCAAGGATTCTGTAATGCTGCCTTCCCAGATTCTCAGTCTCCTAGGATAGGGGATGTGAATAGCCTTGGGATGGAGGCCGGAGATTTGGCGTGCAGGGTTGGGGTGAGGAGGGAAGCAGGGGACGGCCACAGCCCGTGGCCTGGAACTAGGGACCTTGCTGCCTGCTTGCCTGAATGGTCTCAGCTCTGGTGCTGGCCCAGCCTCCGAGACCTGGGGTGTGTTTGCAGAGCCTGGCAATCCTGCATCCTGTGGTCAGGCTTTATCGAGGCATCATTGGCTCTGATTGAAAGAAGTTCTTTATTGTTTTAGCCTGCAGCCCGGAGGCCTGGAGCAACAGGCAATTCAAACCACAGAGCCCCATGCCTTCTCTTGTACCTCCTTACCCATGGAAAATTTGAGTCAGCAAACATGCAGGATGAAGACACAAATAAAAAATAATGAGGGCTAGCATTTATTAAATATTCGCTATGGGCCAGATACTGTTCTGAGGGTTTTGCTTGTATTAACTCGTTCCAGTCTCCCTGGGAGGGAGGCACTGTTGTTACCATTTAACCCATTTTACAGATGGGGAACCTGAGGCTTAAGTTCTGCTTGGTTATTGGGTAGCAGAGCTGGGATGCAAACTGGGAAGTCTGGCTCCAGAGTCTGTGTCCCCCATCTCCATTTTTGTTAGACAAGGTCTCTGTTGCCCAGGCTAGAGTGCAGTGGCATGATCATAGCTCACTGCAGCCTTGAACTCCTGGGCTCAAGCAATCCTCCTGCCTCAGCTTCCTGATTAGCTGAGACTACTGGTAGCTTTAGCTGGGACTACAGGTGCAAGCTACCACACCTGGCGCATATATATATATATATATATATATATATATATGAGTTTTTTAAGAGATGGAATCTCTTGGCTGGATGGGTGGCTTATGCCTGTAATCCCAGCACTTTGGGAGGCTGAGGTGGGCAGATTGCTTGAGCTCAGGAGTTCAAGACCACCCTGGGCAACATGGTGAAACTCCTAAAGATACAAAAATTAGCTGGGTGTGGTGGCGGGTGCCTGTAATGACAGCTACTTAGGAGACTGAGGCAGGAGAATCACTTGAACCTGGGAGGCAAAGGTTGCAGCGAGCGGAGATCACACCTCTGCACTCCAGCCTGGGCAACAGAGTGAGACTCCATCTCAAAAAAAAAAAAAAAAATAGAGATGGGGTCTCACTATGTTGCCCAGGCTGGTCTTAAATTCCTGGATGTAAGCGATCCTCCTGCCTTGACCTCCTAAAGTGCTGGGATTACAGGTATGAACCGCCATGCCTGGTCAAATCTGTGTCCTTGACCATTGCTCCTTCGAACTCTCTGAAAGTTGAGGTGGGGTGGGGGAGACAGAAAGAGCAGAGACGGAGGTAGACAGAGCCAGACAGCGAGAGGGATGGCATTGAGGCCCTCAGAGGTGATGTCCCTGGGCTCTGCCCAGGAGGAGAAGCAGTACCGGCTGAGTTACCATGGCCATCTGTCCTATCTCCCCCAGGCCATCAGATGAGGTGTCCAGGTGTAGGGCAGTGCCCTGCCTTATCAAGCCTTCCAAAGTCAAACAAAGATGGGCTTTGCATGATCTGGTCCCGATGGCCAGGGATGGAGCTGGGTTCCCCTGGCTCTTCTAAAGGGTGGGAGTTTGGGGCTCCGGAGGGCCAAGAGGTCAACCTTGGAGAACCCACCCACTGTGGCCCAGTCTCCTGGGGGAACAGCTGATCCTGAGGTGAGGGTGCTGCCTGGGATTCAAACTAAAGGGTCTGACTTCAAAGCCTGTGTACCTCCACACTTTTGTTTGTTTTGTTTTGAGATGGAGTTTCACTCTTGTTGCCCAGGCTAGAATGAAGTGATGCGATCTCGGCTCACTGCAACTTCCACCTCCCGGGTTCAAGCAATTCTTCTGCCTCAGCCTCCGGAGTAGCTGGGGTTATCGGCACGCGCCACCATGCCTGGCTGATTTTTGTATTTTTAGTAGAGATGGGGTTTCACCATGTTGCTCAGGTTGGTCTCAAACTCTTGACCTCAGGTGATCTACCTGCCTCAGCCTCCTAAAGTGTTGGGATTACAGGCGTGAGCCACTGTGCCCGGCCCAAGCCTTTTTTTTTTTTTTTCCCCCTGAGACAGGGTCTTGCTCTGTTGCCCAGGCTGGAGTGCAGTGGCGTAGTCATAGCTCACTGCAGCCTCAAACTCCTAGGCTCAAGCGATTCTCCCACCTCAGCCTCCCGAGTAGCTGGGACTACAGGTGCACATCACCACGCCTGTCTAATTTTTAAATTTTTATAGTGATGGGGTCCTGCTATGTTGCCCAGGGCTAGTCTCAAACTCCTGGGCTCAAGTGATCCTCTCATCTCAGTCTCCTGAGTACCTGGGGCTAAAGGTATGTGCCACCACACCTGGCTAATTGTTTTTATGATCACCAGGGCTTCCAAGGCTGGGGTTAGGGGTCTCCCCTGGTGTGTGTGAGCGGGGCTTCCCTCTGTGTCTGTAGCTGTCTGACCTGCTAGCGGACCTACAGAGACAGAACGAGCAGAAAGCACCCTGGGGCCCTTGGCATCATCCTTGGACCACCCTGATGGACCTTCCCATCTCATCCCATCTGCAGGTATGCTCTAGCAACTTCTCTCATCACCCAGAGTCCCCGATCTTCTCTAGGAAGCATGAGAGGTGCTCCTCACGAGGCCCTTCCTTCGTGCCAGGCACACGGAGAGGACTTCTCCATGATGTGATAACCCACATACTCCCCACAACACCCTTGGCTGGAAGGCCCCGGTGTCATCCCCATTTTACAGATGAGGAAACTGAGGCTCAGAGAGGCAAAGTCATGTATCTACGTAGCTGAGAAGTGGCAGAGCCGGGACTCCAGTGGAGGTGACTTCATCACCTCAGGGCTGTGTTGAGGTTGGCAAAGGGACGTCCCATTAGAGGGGATGGGAAGGGCTGCCGGGAGGGGACCCCAGGAGGCACTGGAGTCTTTATCGAACATGGGGACAGGGCCTCTGGTTTTGCTAACTATGCAGTGATTCTGTGGTTTCCATGGTGGAGCGGCCACACGGCTGCAGGTACATTTGGTGATAGGTGCCCTAGCCCATCCCAGCCATGTGTGTGCCAATCTCCCGAGCCTTTAGTTTAGCCAAGGTTGGCATTTCTCAGGGGGAACTTCAGCTGGAGACCAAGCAGAGCTGTCTGCCCTCCGATTCCACTGGTGTGTCTCTGTGGTGCTGCCCCACTGAGCCCCTAATTCACACCTCGACCAGGAGGGCCGAGAGGCAACCTCCCGCATTCCCCAAACTCCAGGTGTGGGATCAGGCTTCCCAGAGCCTTGGCGTGATGTCCCTGTGCCTCAGCTGGGCTCAACCTGGCCTGTGGGGGCTGGCCCAGGGCCGAGGGCAGCGGAGGGGATCGGCAGTGCTGGGAGAACAGTGGAATGGAGGGAGCAGAAACTCTCTGGGTAGCAAGAGCAGGGAAGGAGGCCAGCAGGGCTTTCCATGCAGGCTGGGTCCTGGAGCCCCTGGGGCAGGGGGCAGAGGCGGGGAGAAAGGGGGCGCCCCGGCCATGCTTCCTGTGTGCTTTTGAGGTGCTCTGGCCCGGCCTTGCAGGGGGAGACTGAGGTAGGAAGGACCAACATGGGCCCTGTCTTGAGGTCCTAGGGGCCTGGCTCTCCCTGGGGAGCTGCGGCCTGACGGGGCCAGTGGAGACAGTTTTTTTCTTTTTCTTTTTTCTCTTTTTTTTTTTTTTTTTGGTGACAGAGTCTTGCTCTATCACTCAGGCTGGAGTTCAGTGGCACGATCTTGGCTCACTGCAACCTACGCCTCCCAGGTTTAAGAGATTCTCGTGCCCCAGCTCTCCAGGTAGCTGGGATTACCGGCATGCACCACCACACTCAGCTAATTTTTGTATTTTTATTAGAGATGGGGTTTCACCATGTTGGCCAGGCTGGTCTTGAACTCCTGACCTCAGGTGATCTGCCTGCCTCAACCTCCCAAAGTGCTGGGATTACAGTCATGAGCCACCATGCCCGGCCTCTTTTTCTTTTTTTCTTTTTGGAAACAGGGTCTTATTCTGTCACCCAGGCTGGAGTGCAGTGGCATGATCATAGTTCACTGCAGCTTCCAACTCCTGAGCTCAAGTGATCCTCTGGCCTCAGCCTCCTGAGTAGCTAGGACTACAGGTACATACCACCAGGCCCAGCTAATTTTTTTTTTTTTTGTAGAGATGCAGTCTTGCTATATTGCCCAGGCTGGTCTTGAACTCTTGGCCTCAAGCGATCCTCCCACCTTGGCCTCAAACGATCCTCCCACCTTGGCCTCCTAAAGTGCTGTGATTCTGGGAAGTCTAAGATTAACTTGACTTTACACTGTTGAAATTGGCATGAGAAGGAAGCTGCTGGTTCAGCCCCTGGGCAGGGAGTTGGGGTGACAGGTTCAGTACCCCTGCCTGGTGCTGAACAGAAGGCTCTGGTTTTACCCCCAGCCAGTCTGGCTACCCCCACAGTCTCTCAGGGTGGCCCTTCCTGGTCCCTCGCCCGCCCCTGAGGGCCTGAGTACAGATGAGCAACCCGGGTCAGTCTGAGTCATCTTTGATGTCCCTTGCTATGGCCCTAAGGCACATGTCCAGCAGTATTTAAGGGCCACTTGTCCTGTTCCACCCCTGGTCCCCAGAAGTGTGTGTCTCTGGGCCTCGGTGCTCTGGTCGGTCACCCGGGAGGATGTGTCCTGCCTGAGTCCTGTGAGATGGGAGACTAGTTCTCAAAGCGGCCTTGAACACCTGCGTCCCTGCAGCCGCGCTCACTTGGGGATTGTCACACATGATACCAATGGACAAGATGGCAAGACTCAGCCTTGTTCTAGGTACCCAGGATGGGTCGTTTCTGGATGTGACTTTTTTTCTTCTTCCTTTTTTTTTTTTTTTTTTTTTTAAGTTGGAGTCTCGCTCTTGTTGCCCAGGCTGGAGTGCAGTAGTGTGATCTTGGTTCATGGCAACCTCTGCTTCCCTGATTCAAGCGATTCTCCTGCGTCAGCCTCCAGGGTAGCCGGGATTACAGGTGCCCGCCACCACGCCTGGCTAATTTTTCCTATTTTTAGTAGAGACAGGATTTTGCCATGTTGGCCAGGCTGGTCTCGAACTCGAACTCCTGGCCTCTTCTGCCCACTTCTGCCTCCCAAAGTGCTAGGATTATAGGCGTGAGCCACCGCGCCCGGCCTGGATGTGACTTTTGACTATCAAATCAGTAGCCCTGTTACGCTAGGCTCGCTCCCCATCCCAGCAGCCCCTGGCCTCACAGCGGGTGCTTCTCTTTCCCTCTGGGAGCTGCCGCTCTGTGGGTCCTGCTGCCACCAGCCTGCAAGGGCGCGGTTCCTCCCCTCATCTCAACCCGGGGAGGTGGCTTCAGGAGTGGCTACCACCATTCAAATCTGGGGAAGGAGGGAAGGAGATGATGGGAGGTGGGGCTCAGGGAGGTGGGGCCTGTCCACCTTCCGGTGTGCCCTGGGGTGGGGGTTTCAGGGAACCCTGCCTTCCTTTCCTTCCTGGGCTCAGCTGAGAGGGATGGGGGCAAAGGGTTTTTGTCATTTTCTCAACCCACAAACACTTCCAGATGCCTCCTCTGTGCTGTTAACAGATTCCACTGCCTGGGATCACTCATACCCTGCCCCTGCCTCAGTTTCCCCCTCTGAAGGGTGGAGCTGGCTTTGAGAGGGTGATAGACCTTTCAGCTCTTGCTTGAGTGAAGTCCACCTCTTGCCCCATCACACATGACCCACCCACATCCCCAAAGTTGCAGGGCTCCCTGAGCTGGTCTTGGTCCCAAGCCGCAACTATGTCACTCTTTCCCCGCCTGGGGCCAGCAAGCCCAGCTCTGGCCCCTCCCCGACACCCCAAGGGGACTTGTTACAAACAGTAAGAGAGGGTCTCGTGGCATCACCCTGTCTTCCAGAGGGAGGAAATTCTCCCAGACAAACCCAGCCCATCAACAAACCGGCAACCAAAACAACGAGGCAGATTACGAAACCCAGATCGAGGGAAAGAGGCCACTCCGAGCCTTTCTCCGGGACAGGGGGTGGCGAAATTGGGCCAGGCCTGTGGGTCACAGCCTGCCTGGCCTGGACTATTTTTGTACCGTCTGGGGGGTGGGGGCTGATGAAATCCCAGCTGCATTTCACCAAAACACTTTCCCCTTAAGCCCGGGCTCCATGTGGTTCAAATTCATTGTCACTTAACTCATCACTCAAAGCTCTGTGCCGCAGCCCTCCCCCTCCAAGAAAAAGACGAAAACACACAGTCTCTGGCACGCGGGCAAGGTGGGCGTGAGGGGCCGTGACAAACAGACTGACTGTCTTGACCTTAGCCGCCCCTGGCCTCCTGCTCTCCATCTTCCTGGCCCCTTCCACCTCATGCTTGATGTCCCCAAAGGTTAAGACGGTCCGAGCTCCACTAGGATTGAGTTGGAAGCCTGGGTGGGGTGGGCAGTCATTGTTTGACTGTTTCACTGGTTCTGCCTCCCCTCCACACCCCGCTGCTGGAAACGGGAAGTTGACATGTCCCAAAGGTCAATGCACAGGAATGCCCGGAGGTCATCCTCTGGGAGTGTCCACGTATTTGTGTTTGTGCCCATGATCCAGGAGAAGCCGATCTTCTCTTACCCCGTGTTGCTTTTCTCAATGGTCTGTTGGCTCACAGCTGATGTTCATCACCTCAGGGCTGTGTTGAGGTTGGCAAAGGGACTTCCCGTCGGAGAGGAAGGGAAGGGCTGCCGGGAGGGGACCCTGGAGGGCATTGGAGTCTTTATCGAATATGGGGACAGGACCTCTGGTTTTGCAAACTATGCACTGATCCTATAGTTTCCATGGTAGGGCGGCCACACGGCTGCAGGTGCATTTGGTGACGGGCCCCCTAACCTGTCCCAGCCATGTGTGTGCCAATCTCCCGAGCCTTTAGTTTAGCCAAGGTTGGCATTTCCCAGGGGGAACTTCAGCTGGGGACCAAGCAGAGCCCCCTGCCCTCCGATTCCATTTGTGTGTCTCTTTCCCCCATTAGACCGTGGGTCTCTCCAGGGCAGTGTTTAGCTGATCCACACTGGATCTCCAGTGCCCAACGCTAGGCTTGGCACAGAACCCAAGAGCAGCAAATGCTTGTGGAATGAATTAATACATTTTTCAAATCAAGTCAAAGTGCTATTTTCATTATCTTTAGGCCAGATTAAATTCAGAGCCACAGCTCTCCAGAAAAATACTGGCAATCTGGCTTTTGCATATTTCACGGTCAAGGAGAGAACTCCTTTTCTGAATTAGCCAGGAAGGCAAGCCCGGGTCCCTAGAGAGAGGCAACCCCTGAGCTTTCCCCTCTTGCCCACCTTGGGACGCCTGTGACCCTTTTGGCTCTGATAACCCCTTGCTGGGCTGCCCCTCCGGCCTTGATCCCTGGTTTGCAGACCGAGGGAGCAGAAGGGTGGAGCCCTAGGACTTTGCTTTCCTGGGCAGGGTCAAGCAGTTCCTGACGCGGCAAAGTTGTTTGGGTGCAAACATTTCCCTGTATTGTCTAGCTTCAGAAGGCAGCCAAGAGTCTAAGCAGGCGGGAGGGAGCTGAGGCAGGAGTTTTTTTCCTCCCCTCTACTCCAAAGAGGACAGGAGCCTCCAAGCCCCCAGGTGGGGGGTTAAGGGGTCATCTCACACCCTAGGCAGATGCAGAAGAGCGAGGAGAGGACAGAATCAGGGGAGTGGTGGGGTGGACAGATGTCGGACGTCCTGCTGTGCAGAGCTGGGGAGTCAGGTGTAGACAGAGGAGCTGGTCTGAGAATTCAAGTCCAACCAGAGGACCAGGCTGTACCTTCCCCTGGGCATGCCGGGAGATGCCCGTCATTCCCTTGCTGGCTGGGTGCCCCAGCTTACCCGAGGCTGTCTCTTAGACAGCTAAGGAATCTTGCCCCTTCTCTGAGGTTTCTGCTCAATGACACCTTTTCTGGGGACAGTGGCTCTGGAGATGGGGGCTTCTGGAGGTTGAGAGAGGCTGAGCCTTTGTGGATCTCCAGTATCCCCTGCCTTCTATGCCTCCTTAGCAAGATGCTTCTCCAACTCCTGTTTTTCCTCCTCGGAACTCTGGAAGGGTGCCCTCTGCATTTCGGATGTGTTTCCCAAGTGATGCTCCATCGACTATTACTTTGGGAGGGGGAAAAGCTTCTGGATCCAAGAAGCCTAGGAAACACAAAGTCAGACAGGCTATTATCTTGCAGGACTTATCAGAGCCTTGAATTTTTATTTTTATTTATTTTATTTTATTTTTTTAGAGACAGAGTCTAGCTCTATCACCCAGGCTGGAATGAAGTGGTGGGATTATAGCAAACTGCAGCCTGGAATTCCTGGGCTCAAGCGATCCTCCTGCCTCAGCCTTCGGAGTAGCTGGGACTACAGGTGGATGCCACCATGCCTGGCTATCTTGAATTGTTAATAGCGGCTTTGAAATACAAAAATTAGCTGGGCGTGGTTGTGGGTGCCTGTTATCCCAGCTACCCGGAGGTTAAGGGAAAATTACTTGAACCTGGGAGGCGGAGGTTGCAGTGAGCTGAGATCGTACCACTGCACTCCAGCCTGGGTGACCCTGTCTTTAAATAAATAAATACATACATACATACATAAAATAGAAGGGACCCTGGTGCACAGTGTTTGCTGGACCTATGTGACACCAAAGTCATTCTTCCCCATGGACTCTGTTTCAGGACATCTTCTGGGCCACACACGTCGAGAGGATACCTCGGGAACGACTGGACCTGAAATGTCAAATCACCCTGCAGAGGTGTCAACTGTAAGTGAAGACGCTTCTTTTTTATGTTGAGTGAAACCCCTTTCAGTACAGGGTGGAGCTGGCCACATGAGGTTTCCTGGTGTCGCGCAAGCATGGAGATCCGGCCACACTGCTTGTCTTCTCTTCCTTGGCCCAGAAGGGAGATGAGCCGGCAGGTGGACGAAACAAGGAGGTTGAGGGTGGACGCGGTGGCTCATGCCTGTAATCCCAGCACTTTGGGAGGGCAAGGTGGGCAGATCACTTGAGGTCAAGAGTTCGAGACTAGCCTGGCCAACATGGTGAAATCCCCATCTCTACTAAAAATACAAAAATTAGCCAGGTGGTTGGGCGCCTGTAATTCCAGCTACTGGGGAGGCTGAGGCAGAAGACTTGCTTGAACCTGGGAGGTGGAGGTTGCAGTGAGCCGAGATTGCACCACTGCACTCCAGCCTGGGCGACAGAGCGAGACTCCGTCTCAAAGAAAAACAGAATAAAGCAAAAGGAGGTTAAGACAGACCTTGTCCATCTCTCTAATTTATTCTGGAGACAGGAGCCACAATTAAGTCACAGGAGGCCAAGGCTGGGTAAGACCCAGGCAGCTGGGAAAGCCAAGAGGACTGTAGGCATCACGTTGCTCTGAAGTTCTGGAAAGGGCAATGCCAGCTTCAGGAGAGACCTGACTCAAAGGTCAGATTCAGGCCAGGTGCCGTGGCTCACGCTTGTAAACCCAGCACTTTGGGAGGTCGAGGCTGGTGGATCATGATGTCAAGAGATCAAGACCATTCTGGCCAACATGGTGAAACCCTGTCTCTACTAAAAATACAAAAATTAGCCGAGCATGGTGGAGTGTGCCTGTAGTCCCAGTTATTCAGGAGGCTGAGGCAGGAGAATCGCTTGAACCCAGGAGGTAGAGGTTGCAGTGAGCCGAGATCGTGCCAGTGCACTCTAGCCTGGCAACAGAGTGAGACTCCGTCTCAAAAAAAAAAAAAAAAAAAAAAAAAAAGGCCAGATTCAGGGATGAGTTCACAAGATTCAGACCATGCTGGGTTCTCACCCTGCAGCTTCTGGTCCCCTCCCTGCAGAAGAAGTCCCCGGACCCCACTGCTGGGCTCAGCTGTGTCCCAGCCCCTGAGGTTCAGCCTGATCTTAGGAGATTCCTGAAGGAGCCAAGTTCAATGTTCAGGGGCCTGGCAACCCGAGCTTGGGTCCATTTTTTTTTTTTTTTTAAGATGGAGTCTCGCTCTGTTGCCCAGGCTGGAGTGCAGTGGCGCAATCTTGGCTCACTGCAAGCTCCGCCTCCCGGGTTCACGCCATTCTCCTGCCTCAGCCTCCCAAGTAGCTGGGACTACAGGCGCCCGTCACCATGCCTGGCTAATTGTTTTGTATTTTTAGTAGAGACAGGGTTTCACCGTATAGCCAGGATGGTCTCGATCTCCTGATCTCATGATCTGCCCACCTTGGCCTTCCAAAGTGATGGGATTACAGGCGTGAGCCACTGCGCCCAGCCTGTTCGTTTGTTTTTGAGATGGAGTCTCACTCTGTTGCCCAGGCTGAGAGTGCAGTGGTGCAATCCGGGCTCACTGTAATCTCTACCTCCTGGGTTCAAATAATTCTTTTGCCTCAGTCTCCTGAGTAACTGGGGTTACAGGCATGTGCCACCCCGCCCAGCTAATTTTTGTGTTTTTAGTAGAGATGGGGTGTCACCATGTTGGCAGGTTGGTTTCAAACTCCTGGGCTCACCTCAGCCTCCCAAAGTGCTGGGATTACAGGATTACAGGCATGAGCCCCCAGTCCCAGACTGTTGTCACTACCTCCTATTGGCTTGGTAGACCACCGCCTCCCATCAGCTTTCACTGGGCCTCTTTGAGTCTGGCTCAGGCCCCACCTGCTGCGTGGGCTCTTGGCAGGTGAAGTTGCTGAGACCTGCTCTGTCTCTGAGGGAGTCAGCTGTCAGTCTTTCTCTGTTCCAGTCTGTAGCTCTCAACTATCCACAGGGCTTGGACACCAGATGGACAAGAAGAAACTATTCTACTCAAGTCTGGGGATAAGACTGGGCTTTCTTAAAACCCATTCACTCACTTGTTCATTCATTCAACTCTTTTCTTTCTTTCTCTCTCTCTTTCTTTCTTTCTTTCTTTCTTTCTTTCTTTCTTTCTTTCTTTCTTTCTTTCTTTCTTTCTTTCTTTTTCTTTCTTTCTTTCTTCTTTTTCTTTCTCTCTCCTTCCTTCCTTCCTCTCTCTCCTTCTTTCCTTTCTTTCTTTCTCTCTCTCTCTTTCTCTCTCCTTCCTTCCTTCCTCTCTCTCCTTCTTTCTTTCTTTCTCTCTCTCTCTCTCCTTCCTTCCTTCCTGTCTCTCCTTCTTTCCTCTTTTCTTTCCTTTCTCTCTTTCCTTCTTTTTTTCCTTCCTTCCTTCCTCTCCTGTCGTCTTTCTCTCTCTCTTTCTCTCTTCTTTTTCTTTCTCTCCTTCCTTCATTCCTTCCTTCTTTCCTTCCTCTCCTTCTTTCCTCTTTCTTTCTCTCTCTCTCTTTCTTTCTTTTTCTTTCTCCCCTTCCTTCCTTCCTCCTTCCTTCCTTCCTTCCTCTCTCTCCTTCTTTCCTCTTTCTTTCCTTTCTCTCTTTCCTTCCTTCCTTCCTCTCTCTCCTTCTTCCCTCTTTCTTTCTCTCCTTCCTTCCTTCCTTCCTTCCTTCCTTCCTTCCTTCCTTCCTTCCTTCCTTCTCAGTCTCACTCTGTCACCTAGGCTGGAGTGCAGTGGCTTAATCTCAGCTCATTGCCCCTTCCGCCTCCTGAGCTCAAAAGATTCTCCTGCTTCAGCCTTCTGAGTAGCTGGGGACTACAGGCATGTGCCACCATGCCTGGCTAATTTTTGTATTTTTAGTAAAGATGGATTTTCTCCATGTTGCCCAGGCCGGTCTTGAACTCTTGGCCAAGACTTCAAGTGATCCACCTGCATCGGCCTCCCAAAGTGCCGGGATTATAGGCACTAGCCACCATGCCTGGCCTCTTTTTTATTTTTTCTTTTCTTTTTTTTTAAAATAGAGACAGGGTCTCACTCAGTCACCCAGGCTGGAGTGCAGTGGTGCAATGATAGCTCACTGCAATCTCCACCTTCCAGGCTCAAGTAATCCTCCCGCCACAGCTTCCTAAGTAGCTGAGAGAACAGGTATGCGCCACCACGCCTGGCTAATTTTTAAAATTTTTTGTAGAGATGGGGTCTCACTATGTTGCCCAGGCTGGTCTCAAACTCCCAGCCTCAGGTGATCCTCTGGCCTCAGCCTCCTGACGTGTTAGGATTACAGGTGTGAACCACCATACCTGACCTGTTATTATCTCTATGGACATATGTTGAGTTCTAAGTCAGTAGTTCTCAAACCTGAATGTGCATGATAATCTTCTAGAAGGCTTGTTAGACCACTGAGGCTAGGAATGGCGGCTCAATTCCAGCACTTTGGGAGGCTGAGGTGGGAGGATGGCTTGAGGCCAGGAGTTTGAGGCCAGTCTGGGCAACATAGAGAGACCCTGTCTCTACAAGCTATTAAAAAAATTAGCCAAGTATGGTGCATGCCTGTAGCCCCAGCTGCTCGGGAGGCTGAGGCAGGAGGACTGCTTGAGCCCAGGAGTTTGAGGATGCAGTGAGCTATGATTACACCACTGCACTCCAGCCTGGAAGACAGAGCAAGACCCTGTCTCCAAAACAAAAGCTACAAAAACATAAAACAGACCACCGGGTGTCATTTCCAGAGTTTCTGATCCAGTAGGTCTGGGCTAGGACTGATAATTTGCCTTTCTAACAAGTTTCCAGGTGATATGGGGCTACTGGTCTGGGGCCACACTTGAGAACTGATCTCAGTCATTATCAGCTATTAACACCCGTGTGTGGATTAGCTTATCAGACCATGGAAACCAAAGACTTCCTCCCACAAGGGAGGTCTGGACAGAGTAAGGCTTGTGCAAGGACCAGGGCCTTGGGGGTGAGAGAGGAAACATTGCCAAGAAGCAGACAGAGGCCCAGAGGGCTGTCTGGGGGCACAGAGGATAGGCTTTGTCTTTCTCCTAGGCTGGGCAGGACCCCAGAGGTTAGGCTCTGGGACAGGAGGGAGGCGGGCAGGCCTGGGGAAGTCTGGGCAGCTCGTGCTGAGCAGAGGCTGGGATCGGGCCCCTGGCCCGGTGCACCTGACCCGCGGGGCTGGGAACAATGGCTGGGCCAGCGCGGCCTGGCTTGCTGCCCCCGTTCATCTCAGTTTTCCTTCCCAGCTCGGATCTTCCCCGGCTCTCCTCATTCGCTCCCTCTCCGGCGGCCCATCCTGTCCGCTGGCCCCCAGACAGCACATTCCTTCATGCTGATCTCTTCCCGGCGGCTGCGAGTGCACGTTCTCACAGCGAGGCGGGGACCAGGGCCAGGGACTGGGGCCATGAGGAAGGGGGGCTCAGGTGGCCTTCCTGGGGGCCCTGGCCCCGCGTCTGGAGACCAGAGGGCACCTGGATGGGAAGGAGGAGTAGCCCCTCAGGCTCAGAGTCCCCCAGGACCCAGCTAGCCCTGAGGATTTGGACCATTTCCCCTCCAGTCCTTCATCTCCTGATATTAGGAGGTCGGGGGTCCTGCACTGCTGAGCCTCCTAGCCCTGTGCCCTGGTGTGGTGGCTGCATTGGCTGTATCCTCTGCAGAGCATGGCCCCTGTCCAGTAGGCTCAGGACATTTTCTGCTTCTCTTGGGGTCAGTGGCCCAATGCCAGGCTTTCCTTGGTCCCATCTGGGCCAGGACCTTCCCCTGGGTCCGTCTCTCTTCCTTGAAAGACCCGTCTGCAGCAGCGTGGAAGGATCCAGGCCCCCCTCTGCCAGCGTTTCGTTCATCCACACAGAGGCAGGCAGGCTGTGCAGCCCCCACCCCACAATTTGATAAGCCTGAGCCGGGGGGGCAGGGCTGGCCAGGGTGACAGCACATGAGTGGCCTGTATCCTCTCTTCCTCCCCGGTACCTGGTGGCCCCAGTCCTGCTGGCAGCAGAGGGGATGGGCTCGTGTCTGCTGTCCTCAGTCTTTCCTGGACTGTCTGTGCTAGATCAGGGCTCTGCCTTGGGGTCAGGTTTAGTTTGAGGTCACGGTGAGGATCAGGGCTTGGCACTGGAGTCAGAGCTCAGCCTATTGCAGGCTCAAGAACTAGACTATTTCCAGGTTGGAGCTCAGTCTGAGTGGAGAGTTGGGGTTTGGTTTGGTGTGGAGCTCAGGGCTCTGTCCGGGACAGGGACTGGGTTCGGTCAAGGGTCGGGGCCAAGGTTAGTTTAGAGCCAGAGTCAGGGCTCAGTCTGGGGCAGGGGTCAGGACTTGATCTAAGATTGGGGTCGGGTCAGGGCTCAGCCTGGAGCCATGGCTGGACTGCAGTGTGGGACAGGTGATGGGTTCCGAGAGGAGCTGGAGTCGGGATTTGGTCCAGGGTAGAGGTGAGCCTTAAGCCTGGGGTCAGGGTCAGGTTTAGTCTGGGGTCGCAGGGGCTATGGCTGGTGCTCCATCTGGGGTTGTAGTTGAGCTTAGCTGGCTTGGATGTTGGAATCGCTCTGGGTTTGGGTTCAAGGCTCAGATGGTGTCAGACTAGGACATCAGCATGTGTTGGGACAGGCTGCTTATGTGGAGCTGACGGGGGCAAGTATGTGTTGAAGGTGATCTTTATCCCTCCTGTATTTGCACCCCCAGCCCCCAGCCCCTACAACCGGCTGGGACTGGGCGTGGTGGATGGAGGGATGGCTTCAGTCACTTTCTCTCTCCAACAAAATGTGCCTTGATGCCTGTGCAGGGCCTGAGGACACAGGGTGTGCCAGAGAGCACCTGGGCCCTCTCTGGGCCTCAGTTTCCCTATCTGAGAAGCTCAGTGCCTGGGAGCTGGGCTGAACTCCCGAAACCTGGACTGGCAGCCGTGTCAAGAGGATTGGAATGTGAAGGGCTGCCAGGGGGCCACTGCAGGAGCTCTGGCCTGGAGCTAGGTTGCTGGACTGGGCAGGGGGAGGGAGGGGCAGGCAGGTGGACAGGTCTTGGGAACCCTGAGATGAAGGTCTTCGCCAAAGAGGCATCTACTGTCCCTTAGTGGCAGATAGTGCCACCTCTACCTCAAAATGAGGTAGGAGGTGGGACTTGATTCCAGAGGCGGGGCTTAGACACCAGACCAAATTGAGGACTAGCTAAAGCATGTCGGAGGCAGAACCTCCCCTAAGACACACCCACCCGTGTGCCATGTCAGTTCGCCATTGCCATGGCAACACCTGAACGTTCCCGCCCCTTTCCGTGGCAATGACCCAGCAACCTGGAAGTTACCACCCTCATCCTAGAAATATCTGCGTGAACCACCCCTTAATTTGCATATAATCGAAAGTGGGTATAAATAGAGTGCAGGCCTGCCTCTGGACACACGGCTTATAGGATAACCCTGCTCTGCAAGGAGCAGCAGCCCTGCTGTTGCTGTACACTGCTGCTTCAATAAAAGGTGCTGTTTAACACCACCAGCTCCACCCTTGAATTCCTTTTTTTTTGTTTTTTTTCAATTGAGACGGAGTCTTACTCTGTCGCTCAGGCTGGAGTACAGTGGTGTGATCTCAGCTCACTGCAACCTCCGCTTCCTAGGTTCAAGCGATTCTCCTGCCTCAGCCTCCCGAGTAGCTGGGATTACAGGCATGTACCACCATGCTCAGCTAATTTTTATATTTTTAGTAGAGATGGGGTTTCACCATGTTGGCCAGGCTGGTCTCAAACTCCTGACCTCAAGTGATCTGCCTGCCTCAGCCTCCCAAAGTTCTGGGATTACAGGTGTGAGCTAGCGCGCCCGGCCTACCCTTGAATTCTTTCCTGGGTGAAGCCAAGAGCGCTCCTGGGCTAAGCCCCAATTCCGGGGCTCACTTGTCCTGCATCAAAATGGCTTCCTTGGCACAGAGCCTCCCAGAATACACGGGGTGTGGCTTTCATGTTAGGGCGCAGAGGTCACCATGGTGTTCAGGATTCTAGATGCCCCCAGCTCCTGTCCTGTAACTGACACCTGCCTTACTGATGAGCAGGGTCCCCGAACCACCCTGACAAGGGCTCCATCCATGGGCAGGAAGGTTGGAAGAATGAGAGCGGCGCTTGGCCTTGGGTCCTCTTCTCCTTCTCTTAGCTCAGCCCCCTAAACTGGCCTCCTCCTGTCAAAGCCGCAGACACACAAGAGAAACCCCGATTGACGTCAGGGGAAGCGCCCACAGGGACTCTGTCTCTCCCAGAAATTTGGCTCCAGCGCCTGGCTTCGAATGGCTGTGGTTTTTAAAAGGTGAAAATGGCCCATGGCCCTGCTTCTGTGTCTCCACCAAAACCTGGCTTGGAGGAAGGCAGGCTCGGGTCCTTGATCCTGGAGTTGGATGGGGGAGTCCCCTCCCTTCTCCCCTTCTCCCACTCCCTTGCAGACCCCCTCCTCCAGTGCTCTCCCTGCTGTCTTGACGCCCTGGCACTCCTGACCTCCTCCTTCCTCCCATCTCCTCTCCACTGACAAAGGCCAAGATCTTCCAGGTCTTTCCCGGTCCTGGCGCTCACTGCCTGGTGTCCTTGGGTTTGCAGGGCGTACAGATCTCTGGGCACTGTCCCCTCCCTGAACTCTCAGGCCCTGTCTTTCTCCTCTTTGTGGCCCTCACACTTAGCCCGGAGCCTGACACATAGTAAATGTTCAGTGAGCCTTTACTGGGCCCAGATGGAGGAATTCCTTCTTGGATTTGTCTTTGCACATGGTCTGCTCTACTTCAACGTTGACGTTTGATCCATTGATTTCTCTTATTTATTTATTTATTTATTTATTTATTTATTTTTGAGATGGAGTCTCGCTCTGTTGCCCAGGTTGGGGTGCAGTGACACGATCTTGGCTCGTTGCAACCTCCACCCCTGAAGTTCAAGTGATTCTCCTGCCTCAGCCTCCCTAGTAGCTGGGATTACAGGCGTGCACCACCACGCCTGGCTAATTTTTCTATTTTTTTCTTTTTGTATTTTTAATAGAGATGGGACTTCACCATGTTGGCCAGGCTGGTCTCGAACTCCTGACATCAGGCCTGCCTCGGCCTCCCAAAGTGCTGGCATTACAAGCATGAGCCACCACGCCCGGCCAGAACCGTTGATTTCTGGAAATCATTCTGTGCCACAAGCCTTGGCCACTGGGAGGAACCAGGAGAGTCAGACCACGTAGCTCCTTGGAAGAGGCTGCCTGTCAGTCATGCCCTTGGTCAGCCTGACCTGGTCCAGCCAGAGGATGGACTCTTCGTTCTGAGGGCTGGACTGGCCAGGCACGCGTGGGAGTCAGCACACAGTCACTGGGCTCATCCTGCCTCCAGATGCCTAACCTGGGGACCAGAGCCTCTCTTTTGCCCCCCAGTCTGGGATGGACGGGAGAGAAGGACTCCACTTCTGCCTCCTGCCAGGAGCATTCTCAGCTTCTGCTGAAACCTTCTGACTGCTGCTGGTGTCGGATTCCACCGTCATCTCCCTGGACTGCATGATGACGCCTTTCCCAGGTCATTCTGACCATGACCTTGTCCCACTTAATCCCCTCAGTTTCCTATCATTTACAGAATATAATCCTTTTGCTGCTTACCCTGGGCGTCCACGCCTATACCTCTTCTCCTGTGTCCACTAGCTGTTCCTCCAGCCCCTCCTGCAGCACCGACCCTATCTCTGGCCTTCACTCGGCTCCTCCTCAGACCTCACATCCCAGCTCAGCGAGCAGTAGCCTGCCTGCCTCTTTCCTCCTCAGGCACCTCACTTGGACTTGGGGGCTCCTAAGCCATGGCCAGTATCTGGGCAGCCCTGAGCCAGTCCTCAGAGCCCTGCTGCAGGAGTGGCTGAACTGGCAAGAGTCATTGTGTGATCTGACCACAGCCAACATCCTGTGTCCCTATTGTATTGATGAGGCCACTGAGGCCCGGGGAGGGGAAGGGACAGTTTTGAGGTTACACAGGCAGTTACAGCTCACCCCCATAGCCTCTCATTCTTCTTTGCAATTTTCCCTTTAAAAAAAAAAAATAGATAGGGGGTCTCACTCTCCAGCTCAGGTTGGAGTGCAGTGGTGTGATCATAGCTCCCTGCAGCCTCAAACTCCTGGGTTCAAATGATCCTGCCACCTCAGTCTCCTGAGTAGCTGGGACTATAGGGTTGTGCCACCACGCCGGATTTTTTCTTTCTTTTCTTTCTTTCCTTTCTTTTCTCTCTTTCTTTCTTTCTCTCTCTCTTTTCTTTCCTTTCTTTTCTCTCTCTTTCTTCTTTCTTTCTCTCTCTCTTTCCTTTCTTTTCTCTCTTTCTCTTTCTTCTTTCTTTCTTTCTTTAATTCTTTCTTTCTTCTTTCTTCTTTCTCTCTCTCTCTTTATTTCTTCTTTTTTTCTTTTTTAAGAGATGAGATCTTGCTATGTTGCCCAGGCTGGTCTCAAACTCCAGGTCTCAAGTGATCCTCCTACCTCAGCCTCCCAAAGTGCTGGGATTATAGGTATGAGCCTAGCCTGCAATTTTCCTTCTGTTGCTCTATGACTGTCTCTACCTAGGGTCACTTGAGTGGGCTTCACAGAGGCCTTGCTTGTGGGGGAGAACACCTCTTCCAGGAAGCCACCAGGATTTCTCTCCACTCCCCGGCTCTCTGAGTCATGCACACTGGCTGCCTTCCAGTTGTCCTGGAATCATGCCTGGCTCACGTTCCTATGAGCATCAACATCTGAAGTTGAATTCCACTTTCACCTCTGATGCCCTATGATCTTGGGCAAGGCCTTGTCTCTTTTTCCCCCAGTTTACCCATTTATAGAATCAAGGCATTGAACCTGCTGATTTTAGAGATGCTGCTGTGGAATTAGGGTTTGGTCAGGGAGGCTGAACCCGGAGTCTTGGTGGCCTCCAACTACCAGCACAAAGTGTAGCTGCAAGAATTGAGCTGGGGAGGCAGCAGTACTGGGTAAGAGTCCTGCGTCAGCACTTGATAACCGTATGGCCCCCAGCAAACTCCACGTTGGGACCCAGTTTCCCATACAATGGGGGAAACCAGCCAGACCCGGTCTCCTCCAGGGGTTATTAAATACGATCGTGGCTTTGAAGGTGTTTGCTAAGTTAAACAGAGCCAGGCAGGTGGATGTGCAGCATGGGCCACCCACAGCACCCCACGCAGCACCAGGTTCAGGCAGATGACCACACGTGGCGCCCTGCCGAGGGAACGTGGCAGGTGTCTGGACACAGCGTCCCCAGGCGACTTGTGTGGGCAGTATTCCTGGCAGTGCGTGCTGCGTTCCCAGCCGGTCCCACTGCTGGGCTGGGACAGCCCCCGCAGGAGGAGGCTGGGCTCCCCCCGCGAAACCCGCCATTGTTGGGAGGGGTGGGGGGCCACCTGGCGCTGGCCCAGCCTGGCCAGCCTCCCATCCCATGTTTTGTTCACAGAGTTTGGAATGTCCTGGGACACGGAGCTCGGCTCCCTGGGGGGGACACTTGTGCCATTGCCTTGATCTCATCGCTGGACAGGTTTCTCCTTCATTCCAGCCCAGGACTTGGCAGGCTCCCAGCCACAACTGCTGCCAGGCCCAGTCCGTCTGTGTCTGTCCCAGCACTGGCAGCCAGGAGTGTGCAGCTGGGAGTGGAGGGCTTCCCAGGGGAGGCTCCCTCAGCCTGTCTGCGTGGGCCCTGGGCACGCCTCCCAATTGGATCTCCCCAAGCCACTGCCAGCTGACCCTCTTCACAGACTCCTTGGTCTGTGACCTCCGACTCTGGGGCCCCAAGGGCAGTTTGGAATGATGTTCTCAGGACCCGGGGACTTGGGAAGAGCCAGAGCGTGCCAGCTGCCCTGGTTTCTGTTCCCCTTATCAGGTCAAGCTATGCCTTGGAATGGGGCTCTGCCAAGTGTGTTGGGGAACAGGTGTTGTGTATATTCTGTGTGCACATGTGCGTGGGATTTCCTTGAACTCCCAGTGTTAAATATCCCTAGATTTGGGAGTGACATATAAGGTTGATTAATGGCTGGATGAGGTTGGGGTGGAGGGCTAAGGAGGCTGGGGTCCTTGTTCAGGAAGGAGCCCATCCTTACCTGGAATGTATATTTCTGCTGCACCTGGCTCACTCTATCATGTGCCAGTCTGGAGTGGCTGGGTACTCTACAGCTTGACTTGGTCCTGTATGTCCAGTCACCTGGCTGGATAGAGGGGAAGTAGGGCTGGTCTTGTCAGAAACATGGAAAGGTCTGAGCACGTGTGTTCATGTGCATGAATATGCATTATTCTTGAGCCCTCAGCTCTGGAAGGAGATCCATCCTTACCTGGCCCAGGGTATGTGCCTGGTGTGCCTAGCTCCCACCATCTGCTGCTTTGAGATGGCTCAATAATGGTGTCTCACCTGGGCCCACTTGGCTGGGATATAGAGCCAGGGCACTACAATAAAACCAAGAGGAATAGTGCCTGGGAGAGATGGAGCCCAGGATGGTCCCCCATGGAGTGTCCTTAGCTTGGATAATTCCTGTCCTGATGTAGGTCAGTATCCGCCCCAGGCTTGGGCAAACTCTTGTCTTTCCACATCATTAATGAGGAGACTAAATAAATCAGTCCCTCTGGAGGGCCCCCAGCCCCTCAGGCAGCCTGGCTGAAGCTATTAATATTCCCCGTGTTTATGACCCCTTGGCCCTGTTGACAGGCTCCTCTCTCTAGCCGTTGAAATTAATTTTGTGAATCAGAAAGAGGGGGAGTGCAGCCTGTTGGAATCCAGGACGATGACATTTCCACCTCCCCCCTGTGGCGGGTCCCACTCACTAATTCTATAAAGCAGTCACCGGGGCCAGCCCAACCCAGGGCCGCCCGCCTGGCTGGGGCTGCCTCATGCCTCTGCTATGCTCTCCCCCCAACCCCCAGGGAGGGGGGCTGGCCCCAACCCCGATGATTCAGGCCCCCTGACACCTTGCACTGATGTCAGTGGGAATGGAGACCTCAGGCCTCAGGACCTCCTGGCCTATTGCCTGCGCCCGCGCCCTGCACGGGGGTTGGCCCCGGCTCGTGCCTCTCGTGACCTTCTCATGGACGGGGCCTGGCTGGGAAACGAGGCCAGGCCAGACGGCCTCTCCCTCTTGCTGTCCCCTTTCTGAGAGCTGCCTGAACTGGCGCCGGGCCGTCCCTCGGCCTCCTTGGGTTTCGAGGACTCGTTCTAAAATTAATTTGGGGGAATTCAGGGAATTTGTGAGCAAGTTCCCAGAGAACTGTGGCTGCCCTGGGGGCAAGTGTCTCTCCTTCCTCCCACCTTCCCCCACTTTCACTTCCCCAATTTCTTATATGAGCAGATCCTCTTTGGGTAAACTCATTCCATGAAGGGCAGGGCAGCATGCCTGCATGCTGTACGTAGGGATAGGGTCTTTCCCCCTCCACTCACACTATGAAGAAGTTTCCAAGAAGAGCCTTTCATATAACATAGTATCAAGTCATTTAAGATAAGATTTGCAAATATTTTCTCTCATTCTGTGGGTTTTCTTTTCATTTTCTTCATAGTGTCCTTTGAAGCACAAAAGTTTTCAATTTTGATGAAATCCAATTTGTCTATTTTTTTCTTTGGTTGCTTGTACTTTTGGCATTGTATCAAAGACACCATTGCCAGATCTAAGGTCACAAAGATTTACCACGATGTTGCCTTTTAAGAGTTTTCTTGTTTTAGCTCTTACATTTAGATCTTCACTCCATTTTGAGTTAATTTTTATATATGGTGTGAGGTAGGGGTCAAACTTCACTCTTTTGCATGTGGATATCCAGTTGTCTCATCACCGTCTGTTAAACAGACTATTCTTCCCCCACTAAATGGTCTTGACACTGCTGTCAAAAATCAATTTACTGCAATTGTAATGGTTTATTTCTCAATTCAATTCTATTGATCTATATGTCTATGTTTATGCCAGTAACACATTGTCTTAATTACTGTAGCTTTGTAGTAAGTTTTGAAATTAGGAAGTGTAGGTCCTCCAAATGTTCTTTTTCAGGATTGTTTTGGCTATTTGACGTTCCTTGAAATTCCATCTGATTTTTAGAATGGATTTTTTCCATTTTCGCAAATACACCACTGGGATTTTGATAGGCAATGCGCTGAATCCATTTTTGGTAGTATCGTCATCAGCTTTGGGTAGAATTGTCATCTTAACAATAACCAGTCTGTAATCCATGAACATGGGATGTCTTTCCATTATTTAGATCTTTAATTCTTTTAATGAGGTTTTGTGGCTTTTGGTGTACAAGTATTATGCTTCTTTTAAAACCTTTTTTTCCTAAGTATTTTATTTTATTTTTTGATGCTACTGTATATGGAATTGTTTTTTCTTAATTTTTTTTTTTGATTGAGTCATTGAAAGCAGCATTTGGCCTAAAGGATCAACATAAGCATCATTTATGACCTAGCTTGTCAAGACTCCACTTGCATGAAGAGAGATCCACCTGTGACACTTAGCCTGGGTTAGTTGCTAACTGAGGTCTGCTCTATGACCCCATTTCCTGCCCTGGCCACTGGTCAGATCCTGGCCTCTAAGGAAACACTTAAATTCTTAACCTTAGGTCTCCCTGCCTGCAGTGTCTCTCTGCTTGAGCCAATCTCCTCCCTCCTGCTCAAATAATTCTTCTAAACCTGATGTGTCACTTCTCTGCATAAAGCTTCCAATAGCGCCCCATCATCTTATCCACAAGAAAATTCTGAGCTCTTTGGCCTTGTGTTTAGGACCCTTCATCCTATTGAAGGCTTTAGTCTTTCAGCCAGCTCTGTATGCCTTCTCCACTGAGATGTCCCAGATGTTGTAAAGTCAGGTTCAAAGGAGACTCAGTGAATGCTCCAACCTCAAACTCCTCTTCCACTGTCTCCATCTCCACCTGCTTCCCCACAGGGACACAGTTAGCTCTCTTCCCAGATGCCTCCTTTTCCCACCTCACCTCTTTATACATTATTATCAAGTTTAAATTTTTAAATTGTTTAAAAAGGAGTGCAAGACTTGCACACTGAAAGCTACAAAACATTATTGAAAGAAATGGAAGATCTAAATAAATGGACAGACATCCCATGTTCATGGATTGGAAGGCTTATTATTGTTAAGATGCCAATTCCACCCAAAGCTGACTTTACCTCCTAAAGCCTTCTTATGCCTGTGCCCTCTTCTTTACCTACTGCCACTTAGTTTAGATTTTATCTTGGCCTGATCACAGGCCACCAGAGTGATCTTTTTTTTTTTTTTTTTTTTTTTTTTGATATGGAATTTTGCTCTTGTTGCTCAGGGTGCAGTGCAATGGCGCAATCTCGGCTCACTGCAAATTCTACCTCCTGGGTTCAAGTGATTCTCCTGCTTCAGCCTCCTGAGTAACTGCAATTACAGGTGCACACCACCACGCCTGGCTAGTTTTTGTATTTTTAGTAGAGATGGGGTTTCACCATGTCACCCAGGCTGGTCTCAAACACCTGACCTCAGGTGATCCTCCCACCTTGGCCTCCCTAAGTGCTGGGATTACAGGCGTGAACCACTGCACCTGGCCGTCCACTCCCTTTTTTAGTCCTCCCTCCTCTGCCTGCTCCCATGTGCCCTGCGCCCCATGCTCCCTGCTGGTCCTTCTGTGTGAGGGAGCAGCATGGTGGAAAGCTCCCCACCCCCACCGCCTCTTCCTAGGCTTCCTTTGGGCTCCTCCCACCTACTGGCCCCTTCCTCCTCACTTTCTCTCCAGGACTGGATTCAGCTCTCCAGCCTCCACTACATGGGCTTCCAGTCCAGCCCGCTGCCACACAGGCTCTGGGGGTCCATTCTTTTTTTTTTTTTAATGAGTCAGAGTCTTGCTCTGTCTCCCAGGCTGGAGTGCAGTGGCTAGATCTTGGCTCACTGCAACATCCACCTCCTAGGTTCAAGCAATTCTTCTGTCTCAGCCACCTGAGTAGCTGGGATTACAGGTGCCTATCACCACGCCCGGCTAATTTTTGTATTTTTAGTAGAGACAGGGTTTCACCATGTTGGCCAGGCTGGTCTCAAACTCCTGACCTCAAGTGATCCGCCCACCTCGGCCTCCCAAAGTGTTGGGATTACAGGCGTGAGCCACCGTGCCCGGCCTCAGGGATGCATTCTAAAGCATGAAGGTTGTGATTCTCAATGACCAGTCTCCGCTACTTGACTGGGAACCCCTTAAGGAAAGACATCCAGTTGGCTTTGCTGTTTATTTATTTATTTATTTATTTATTTTCAGACAGAGTCTCGCCCTGTCACCCAGGCTGGAGTGCAGTGGCACAAACTCAGCTAGCTGCAACCTCTGCCTCCCGGGTTCAAACGATTCTCTTGCCTCAGCCTCCCGTGTAGCTGGGATCACAGGTGTGGACCACCATGCCCGGCTAATTTTTCTATTTTTAGTAGAGATGGGGTTTCACCATGTTGGCTGGACTGGTCTCAAACTCCTGACCTCAAGTCATCCTCCTGCCTTGGCCTCCCAAGGTGCTGGAATTACAGGTGTGAGACACGGTACCCAGCCTCAGTTGGCTTTTCTTAGGGGCCTTAGAACCTGGCGTGTGCCTGGCCCAGGGAGGTGCTTGATCTAAATTCAGTTTTAAAACTGAATTCTGGCTGGGCACTGTGACATGCCCAGCACATAAGTGTGGGCATAATCCTGACCTGTAATTCCAGTGCTTTGGGAGGCCAAAGGAGGAGGATCACTTGGGCCAGGAGTTGGAGACCAGCCTGGGCAACACAGTGAGACCCTCGTCTCCACAATTTTTTTTTTTTTTTTTTTTTTTGAGATGGAATCTCGCTCTGTCACCCAGGCTGGAGTACAGTGGCCGGATCTCAGCTCACTGCAAGCTCCGCCTCCCGGGTTTACGCCATTCTCCTGCCTCAGCTTCCCGAGTAGCTGGGACTACAGGCGCCCACCACCTCGCCCGGCTAGTTTTTTGTATTTTTAGTAGAGACGGGGTTTCACCGTGTTAGCCAGGACGGTCTCGATCTCCTGACCTCGTGATCCGCCCGTCTCGGCCTCCCAAAGTGCTGGGATTACAGGCTTGAGCCACCGTGCTCGGCCTCCACAAAAAAATTTTTAAAAATCAGTTGGGCATGGTGGTGCGTGCCTGTAGTCCCAGCTACTGGGGAGGTTGAGGTGGGAGGATCACTTGAGCCCAGGAGTTCAAGGCTGCAGGGAGTGATGATCATGCCACTGCACTCCAGCCTGGGTGAGAGAACAAGACCCTGTCTCCAACAAAAATTTAACAAATTGAATTCTTTGAAAGATGACTTACTCTTTGCTTTCTTCTCCCCTAGAGATGAGACATCCCTGAGAGGCACAAGGGCAGCCTGCTGTCGGGGGAGAATATGATTTTTTTTTTTTTCTGAGACAGAGTCGCTCTGTAGCCCAGGCTGGAGTACAGTGGCGCAATCTCCGTTCACTGCAAACCTCACCTTCAGGGTTCAAGTGATTCTTCTGCCTCAGCCTCCGGAGTAGCTGGGATTACAGGTGCCTGCCACCACGCCCAGCTAATTTTTGTATTTTTAGTAGAGGCGGGGTTTCGCCATGTTGGCTAGGCTGGTCTCAAACTCCTGACCTCAGGTGATCCACCTGCCTCGGCCTCCCAAGGTGCTGAGATTACAGGCGTGAGCCACCGCGCCGGGCCAAGTATATGATTTTGGATTGTTGGGGAATGTGTTTGTATTATCAGTAGGGTGGATCCTGCTGTGAAGGGGTGTAGGTATTGGGGGCGGAGGACAGCCAATGGAAACCTACCCTCCTCTGGACAGCAGTGTTGTGACTCCACGGCAGGAGTGCTTCCTCATTCTGCGTCCCATCCCTTTCTTGTGGCCCTAGCATCCTGGGCACCCCATCACATGAATCTCTTTGCACGGTCTATCTTGGTGCCTCAAACATGCACACCAGGCCCGGGCCCCCAGCGGCTGGCTACGGCAGGCTTGGAGGAAGCCACCGTCCTCATCGGGGTCGGAGCTCCAAGCCACACTTGGTTCCCGTCTCCGCCCCACGGTGCCTCCTGCCAGCGCCTAATCGCTTCCATCTGCCCCACTGACTCACGGGGCTGTCAAGGTTCTAAAAATTTCCAAATTCCTCCCCACCCTGCCCTTCCAGGATATTTCTCCAGCTCGGGTCCTTCGGCAGCTTTACCCACCAGCTGCTCCTTCTCACGTGGGCGCACAGAGTCAGGAAGTGAGTGGCACAGAGAGGCTTCTTCGAGGGGCTGTGCAGCAAAGGCCTCTGGACCTCTCTTCCCCTCAGAAGAGACTGTGACAGCAGCAGAGAACATGAAAGCTGAAAAATGGGTTGAAGGAACCAAGGAGAAAACCTATCCATTTTACAGAAGGGGAAACTGAGATTCAGACCCAGTAGCAGACCAGGGTGGAGAATCCGGGCCTTGGGGCTCTGATCTAGGGCTGTCCTCTGCTGGGAATCCCCTATGCACCCCCACCTCTCCCTCTGGGCCTCAGGAAACGCACCATCAGCCCGGGTCCTCCCTTCCCTGGGGAGCAGAGCCACTTGGTGACCAAAAGGGGTCTCTCCATACCTCCCACGCCCCTGGCCTCTGCCCAGCCTGCCTCCTCCTCCCCAATCCCCCCCAGGACATAGCCTGAAGAAGTGTTTGTACCTAAACAGTATTTCCAGGGCAACTTGCATTCCCCAGGGGGTGGGTGGTGAGAGGCTTGGGGGAGGAACTCCTCCAGCTGCCACAGGCCCTGTGACCCCAGCCCCTCTTGGTTAATGGGACTTGGGGCCTAAGAGCTGGTCTTACCCTTGATCTTGGAGAGGGCCTGAGGATGGATGCATGAACCACCCGGCTTCCTTGTATAATGCATCCTTCACGGATGAAGTGTGTGAGTGGGCGGGGACAGAGCCCAGAAGTTTCCTGAGCCCAACAAGGAACAGCAGCCCCCAGGGTATCCCTTTTCTTCTCCTGCTCCTCAGCGAGGGTGTCAAAGCCGAGACCCCCATCCTGGCAGTCCCTCCCCACCTACACTGCCTCTTTCTAGTCCCTGCTACTTATCTCTCTTTCTTTTTCTTTTAAGAGTCAGAGTTGGCCAGGCGCGGTGGCTCACGCCTGTAATCCCAGCACTTTGGGAGGCTGAGGTGGGAGGATCATCTGAGGTCGGGAGTTCGAGACCAGACCAGCCAACATGGAGAAACCCCATCTCTACTAAAAATACAGAAATTAGCCGGGGGTGATGCCGGGTGCCTATAATCCCAGCTACTTAGGAGGCTGAGGCAGGAGAATTGCTTGAAGCCAGGAGATGGAGGTTGCAGTGAGCTGAGACTGCACGATTGCACTCCAGCCTGGGCAATAAGGGCGAAACTCTGCCTCAAAAAATAATAATAATAAAAAAAAAAAAAAAAAAGGAAGAGTCAGAGTCTTGCTCTGTTCTCCAGGCTGGAGCGCGCTGGTACGATCATAGCTCCCTGCAGCCTCAATCTCCTGGGCTCTAGCGATCCTCCTGCCTCAACCTCCCTAGTAGCTGGGACTACTGGTGTGCACCACCACGCCCGGCTAATTTTTAAATTTTTTTTTGCAGAGATGGAGGTCTCACTATGTTGCCCAGGCTGATCTCAAGCTCCTGGGTTCAAGTCATCCTCCCGCCTCAGCCTTTGAAGGCGTGGGAATTACAGGCCTGAGCTACCGTGCCTGGCCTCCCTGTCACTTCTTGGATGAAATCCTGCCCTGTTGGTGACACTTTCCAGGCTATGGATGGCAGTGCCTGCCCACCCCTCTAGCCCTTCTTCCTGCCATACCTGCCACACAACTGCTCACATACAGTCCCCACCCCTGCCCCACTGCCAGGCCTCTACCTAGCCTCTTCCCCATTGAAGCCCAGCTGGAGGGTCAGGCTTCCTCCTCCAGGAAGGCTTCCTTGGGCTGCCAGAGAGAGCAGCCCACCACCCTAAACTGACTCATAATGGCTCTCTGCCACCCCAGAGCAAACGCAGGGAGGGACCCCTGAGCCCTTGCCCCACGGCATGGGAGTCTGGACAGGGCCAGGAGCCTGCATCCCACTGGCCTGGGCCACTGGGGCCTTTGCAGAGATGTCCTCAGAGAGCGTCCAGGCCTCGGGCCATTCTGTCTTGGAGTTCCCCAAGGCCCTGGATGGAAAGAGACAAGGCAGAGTGGTCAGCCCCAGGCAGGTGGGAGGTCAGAGGGCACGGCTTAGGGTGGGTGGTGTGAAGAGAACTGAGTGGCAGGAGAAGTGTGACCAGGGAGGGAAAGCCTGGGCCCCCTGCCATGCATGAACCCCCCTTTTCTCCATTGAGTTCCCTTCCCCACTCCTAAGCCCCTTTACTCCTCCTCCTCAATGTCCCACCTCATTGAGCCCCGCCCTTTTATTAAGTCCCCTCTCCCAACTCCCCCCCAGACGTCCCCAACTCCCCCTCCCCCAACTCCCCTCCTCCTAACTCCCCTCATTCTCCCCCAGTGCCAACTGGGCCCTCAGTCCCTCGGCTCCAGGTCCTGGGGCTGTGGCCTTTTCCCAGGATCTGACCTGGAGTCATGCACTTTCTGGGGAGACCTCCAGTTGCTCCCCCATCCATGGCATGCCAGGAATGCAGCCCTACACACACAGGCCCCCTTCAAGGCGGAAGAGGAGCTCGGGCTGGTGGACTTTTAAGGACTGAGCAGAGAGCGAGCTCTGGCCTGGTCGGGCTGTCCTCCGGATCTGGCCCCATTACAGGGGGGCTTGGCTGGACACCCGGGTGGGGAGAGGTCTCAGCGCTTGGATCCAGAATGAACCAGGGCTGGAATGTGCAGGGTCTGGCTGTGCCTCTGTCCCTCCCTTCACCCAAACCTCAGCGATGCTCAGGGCTGAGGACTCCAGTCCCTCTCCAGTAGGCGCTCCAGACCAGCAACTTGGGGGTCCCTGGTTTGCACTGCCTCCCCTGAGCTGGGATCTCTGGGTGCTCCTCAGAGGAACCTGGAAAGGATGAAGATGACTGCCCAGGTTTGCCGTCCCTGTCCCATAGGGCCAGGCTCTTTCCTGCCCTTAGCTCATGTCATTCTCCAATGGTCTTGGGTTTTGCTATCATTCCCATTTTATTTTATTTTTTATTGTTTTATTTTATTTTTGAGACAGGTTCTCTGTTACCCAGGTTGAAGTGGAGTGGCATGACCTTGGCTCACTGCAGCCTCAACCTCCTGGGTTCAAGTGATCCTCCTACCTCAGCCTCCTGAGTAGCTGGGACTACAAGTGGACACCACCACACCAGCTAATTTTTTTTTTTTTTTTTTGAGATGAAGTTTTGCTCTGTCACCCAGGTTGGAGTGCGATGGCGTGATCTCAGCTTACCGCAAACTCCGCCTCCCATGTTCAAGTGATTCTCCTGCCTCAGCCTCCCGAGTAGCTGGGATTACAGGCACCCACCACCATGCCTGGCTAATTTTTGTATTTTTAGTAGAGACAGGGTTTCACCATGTTGGCCAGGCTGGTCTTGAACTCCGGACCTCAGGTGGTCCACCTGCCTTGGCCTCCCAAAGTGCTGGGATTACAGGCATGAGCCACTGCACCTGGCAACACCAGCTAATTTTTTGTAGAGACAGGATCTCACTTTGTTGCTCTGGCTGGTCTCGAACTCCTGGGCTCAAGTGATCCTCCTGCCTCGGCCTCCCAAAGTACTGGGATTACAGGCGTGAGCCACTGCACCTGGCCACTCCCACTTTACAGATGAAAAAACTGAGGCTTGGAGAGATTCAATACCTTGCCCAATGCCTTGTAGTTGGTGAATGACAAAGCCGGAATTTAAACCCAGTCCTTTGTCTCCTGGTCTGGGGAGCAGAGAATGAGGCAGAGAAAGAGAGATGAATGTATGCCCCTTGCCCCCCATTCCTCTGGGCTGGTCATGGGTCCCTAGCTGTCTCTGGACAGGGGCTCCAGCCAGGTGCTCAAGCCAGAGCTTGGGTGAGAGAATGGACCCAGGAGGAAGCTGAGAGGGGCCTGGAATTCGCCTCCCCACAGGCTACTGAGGCCAACCCTCCCAAGGCCAGCCAGATATCTCCCCGCTCCTCCATGTGGCTCTGTCTCAGTGACTTCCTGAAGGTCCTGGCGCTGCACATGGGATGGAAGGACGGGCTAGACTCAGCTTCGTTGCTTCCTGCACCTTGGCCCTGCGGTCACCCAGAGTTACCTGTGGCCAGCCAAGAGGAAAGGGCATGCCATGGAACCCCCTGCTGTAGGTGCCCCTGTCCCCATTTTCCAGATGAGAAAAACCGAGGTTAGAAAGGTGGAGGAGTACCAGGGTGGAGTCAAGAGTGAAATTCCCGTGGGTCTGACACAAAGCTGGAGCCCCGGGTGGCAGAGGTAGATCCACCCACATTGAGCCTCAGAGACCCAGGTCTGGGGTGATGACTGCTTGGGGACAGCATCTTGGAGCCCTGGAGGAGGGGGACAACGCATTTTCACAGGGGACCACCACAGCCTTGCAGGGAGTGGGGAGAGCTGCCCCTACCAGAGGCTAAACTGCTGCCTCAGCCCTGTGCAAACCTGGCCCCTCCCTGCCCAGAGACCCTGCTCCAAGATCCCCTGCCGTCACCCATGGCCCAGCCCCAGGCTCCTGCTCCGAACCAAGGAACTGTTTGCATCTGACCTGGGAAGAACGGATTCCTCTGGGCCCAGGTGAGCCCACAGTGGGTGGGGACCTTGTACTCTCCTCCGACTCTCTTTCCTGGGCCACCCACTTTGATGATCCAGTCCTCTCTTGTCACCCCTGATGGGGAGACAGGCCTTGCCCTGGGGGTTCTGATCTAAGGGAGGAGGTAGAGCTCTGGCAGAGAACCATGGTCTAAGGGGCATGGCCCTAGCCTGGGACACTGGCCTTGCTCTGTGTACACTGGTGAGGCTCGGGACACTTGGTTTTAGGGAGACATAGTCTTGCTCTGAAATGATGGTCTGACGGGGGAGGGACGGCCTTATCCTGGGAGCTCCAGGTTCATCCTGAAGTACCGGTCTGAGGGTGGGTGGGGGCGTGGCTTTGGTGGGGAATTTGGGGAGCTGGGGTGGGCAGCGGGAGGGAGTGGCTGGAGGCTGCTGACTTCTCTGTTCCTTGGCTGTTTGGGAGCTGGCTTCCAACTCCTGGCCCAGCCTGGGCTCTAGGCAGTAGGGATGGAGAGGGCCGGGCTCCCCCAACAAGGAAGAGGCTCGTGGAGGGAAATTGGATCAGGGGTTTGGGGTGAGCGGCCTCGCTTGCCCCCGGGCTCCTGGCCCTCCTTTTTTCCCTGGACACAGAGCAGGTGGCAGCCTTCCTCCGATGGCCCCACCCCATTTCTGCTGTCTGGGTCCCAGACGTGGCCTTGGTTTATGGGGTGATGTTCCCTCCCTGGCCAGCCTGGCGGCCACTTCAGACATGAACGCCCCCCACCTCGCTGAGGCTGGAGAACACAGTCTGCCTCCCCCAGCCCCAGCCACCCCCGCCCTGCTAATCCTGAGTAAACGGTGAGGCCAAGAATATCCTGCCTACTCTGGCGGGCGGGCGAGCCACGAAGCCTGCTGGAAGGGCATGAATCATGGTCCCCGCCTGCCAAGTGCTTGCTTGGGATGTGTTCGAGGCTGGCTGTGCCCGGAGTTGACGGGGAGAAGGGGAGGGAGGGGAGCTGGCGGCTGGGATGGGCAGACAGAGCCACTGTGAAGGGAGAGACATCGGTTGGACCCAGCCCTGGTGGCAACACAGAAATTATGTTATAGAATGTCAGGATCCTGGAATCTCCAAGTATGGACTTTTCTGTGTTCTGCAGGCCTGAAATGCAAGAGTTGTGAGACGCCACATAACAAGCCCCCTACGGCACGTGGAGGCCAAGGCCCCGTTCTCCAGGTGGGGAAGTAGAGGCTCTCGGGGCAGAGAGGTCGGCTCTGGGTTTCTTACTGAGTCCAAGGTAGGGCTGGGCTGGAGCCCAGGCCTCTTCTCGCCTTCTGGTCAGAGGCTTTTCCCAGCCCCTCTCGCTCCTGCTCGGCACTCCCTCCACCCTCACCACCATGACTGTGCTTCCTGGTTGACACAGAGGGAAGGGGTACCTGTGCCCAGCGGTAGTATCGCCTGGAGCATGGGGTCGGGGGCACCTCTTATGCTCTTCTCTCTCTGCTCCAGGCACATCGGCTGCCCCATGGAGAGTCCTGTGCATCTTGCCTCCCCATCCCCAGAACCCCCACGGCCAGCTGTTCTTCCCCTTTCTGCATCCCCCATCACCAAGGGGACCTGTACCATGTCGGGCCTGCTCCCTCCGTCTGTCCCCAATAACTTGCTTATTCAGAAACCATCCACCGTGGGCCAGATGTGCTCTGGACACAGGGACCTCACCCGGGGCCCTCGTTTTGCTCTCCCACTCCTGCCAGTGTTTCCCAGCCCTCAGCACATGACCACGCTTCATTTTCCACCACGCTTCATTTTCCTTCTTTCTTTTTTGTCGTCCAGGCTGGAGTGCAGTGGCACTCATTGCAACCTCCATGTCCCGGGTTCAAGTGATCCTCCTGCCTCAGCCTCCCAAATAGCTGGGATTACAGGCACCCACCACCATGCCTGGCTAATTTTTGTATTTTTGTTTGTTTGCTTGTTTGTTTATTTTTTTTTGAGACGGAGTCTCGCTCTGCCGCCCAGGTTGGAGTGCTGTGGTGCAATCTCAGCTCACTGCAAGCTCTGCCTCCCGGGTTTACGCCATTCTCCTGCCTCAGCCTGCTGAGTAACTGGGACTACAGTTACTATGCCCGGCGAATTTTTTGTATTTTTCGTAAAGATGGGGTTTCACCGTGTTAGCCAGGATGGTCTCGATCTCCTGACCTCGCGATCCGCCCGCCTCGGCCTCCCAAAGCACTGGGATTACAGGCATGAGTCAGTGCACCCGGCCCCTAATTTTTGTATTTTTAATAGAGACAGGGTTTCACCATGTTGGCCAGGCTGGTCTCAAACTCCTGACCTCGAGTGATCCACCCTCCTTGGCCTCTCAAAGTGCTAGGGTTATAGGCACGAGCCACTGCGCCCGGCCCCACAGTCCATTTTCTGTCATTTAAAAATGTTTAAAAGTCCCTTGGCCGCACTGGATGACTCATGCCTATAATCCCAGCACTTTGGGAGGCCAAGGCAGGCGGATTGCTTGAGTTTAGAGTTTGAGACCAGTCTGGGTAACGTGGTGAAATCTCGTCTCTACAAAAATATAAAAATTAGCCAGGCGTGGTGGTGGGCACCTGTAATCCCAGCTACTTGGGGGCCTGAAGTGGGAGGATAGCTTGGGCCCAGGAGTTTGAGGCTGCAATGAGCTATGATTGCACCACTGCATTCCACCCTGGGTGACAGAGTGAGACCCTGTCTCAAGAAAAAAATGTATATATATTTTAAAAACCCTTGTGAGGCCATGTTCAGTTCCACCCAGCTTTCTCTATCTTTTCCCAGCCATGTTGCTTCAAATAGTCGTCTTTTTTTTTTTTTTTTTTTTGAGACAGGGTCTGGTTCTGTCACCCATGCTGAAGTGCAGTGGTGCGATCTCAGCTCACTGCAACCTCCAACTCCCAGATTTAAGTGATACTCCTGCCTCGGCCTCCTGAGTAGCTGAGATTACAGGCGTTCACCACCAAGTCCCGTTAATTTTTGTATTATTAGTAAAGACAGGGTTTCACCATGTTACCCGGGCTGGTCTCGAACTCCTGACTGCAGGTGATCCTCCTGCCTCGGCCTCCCAAAGTGCTAGGATTACAGACGTGAGCCACTGCACCCAGCCAGTCATCTACAAAATGCTGGGATTACAGGTGTGAGCCACTGAGCCCAGCCAGAGTCATCTACACTTCTAATCCCTCACTTCCTCATGGCCCACTCTCTCCAGAACTCTCTCCAGCCTGGCTTTTGTCCCCAGTCCTCCCCGGACGGATGGACTGACGGAGGCTGCAGCAATTCTTGTTACTGAGCTGTCGCTCCTCCTCCCTGACGTGTGGTCCAAGCCACTGTGGAGCTTCTTGCTGCAAAGCCCCTGCCCGTGACAGTCTCTTCCTATCTGTCTTCCAGAGCCTTCCTCTGATCTCCTCTTGCGAATGCCTTTCATGTAGGTGGCCCTCAGATCTCATCTCAGACCCTTTCTCCAGGTCCTTTTTTTTTTTTTTTTTTTTTTTTTGGAGACAGGGTCTCACTCTGTTGCTCAGGCTGGAGTGCTGTGGAACGATCTCAGTTCACTGCAACCCCCGCCTCCCAGGTTTGAGTGATTGTCATACCTTAGCCTCCCGGGTAGCTGGGATTACTGGCGCACGCCACTGTGCCCGGCTAATCTTTGTATTTTTGGTAGAGACAAGGTTTCACCATGTTGGCCAGGCTGGTCTTGGCCTTCTGACCTCAAGTTATCCACCCGCCTCTGCCTCCCAAAGTGCTGGGATTATAGGCGTGAGCTGCCGCGCCCAGCCTCAAGGTCCTCTTTCTGAGCCATTCCTCCGTTCTGTGGCTTGACACCACACTCTCCCTGGGTCACCAGCCTGGTCCTCCAAAGGACTCCAGGCCAGCGTGTCCAAAACCAGGCTGACGCCTCCACCCGGGGACCCATAGTCCCACACACCCCTAAGTAAAGGGCTAACTGATCCCCCAGCCCTGTTCCTCCCCTTCACTGAGAGAAGGGCCCTGACGCCTATCGAAGTACCCAGAGAGATATGCTGGCATCATCGAGGCTCCACCCTCCTCCACCCCTCCACCCTCTGTCCCATTGGTAGACCAAGGCCAATCCACGCAATCCACTGACGTCATTCTCTCCCTACTGCCATTGCCTTCATCCTAAGCTCATTCTCTTTGGCCGGGGTATTGTAACGCCCACATCACTAGTTCCTGGGCCGTGCCCTTCCGGCCGGTTCTGCACAGGGAGCCACAGGCTTGCATGAACTCCTTCTCATGCAAACTTGACCGTGCCCCTCCTTAGCTCAATGCTATTCGCTGGCTCCCCACTGCCCTCCGGGCCCCGTTGGGCCCTCTGTGGTGTGGTCCTTTCCCATCTCTCTGGCTGGATGCAGGCCAATCCCCCGCCCACACCTTATGTTCCATCCACCTCCCCGGGCTCATCACGCCCAACTATGCCTCACTGATCCTTGCTCCATCTTCTCCCGACCATCCCTGCTGCCCGGAACGAACCTTCCTTCACTATTCCACAAAGCACCTTGCCAAGTCAAAAGCCGCCTCCTTGAAGCGCCCCAGGATCTTTCCCATTCCCGTGGCACCCTGTACTTACCACACCGAACGCCACCGCTGCCCCACAGTGTTCCCCACTGCATTGGGACCTCTTTGAGAGCAGGCTGTGCCTGGTCCTTCTGCTGTCTCTACAGGGCCTGGAGCAGAGGGAGAGCAAGAATTTACTGAATGAGGTCAGGAGCAGTGGCTCACGCCTATAATCCCAGCACTTTGGGAGGCCCAGGTGGGTGGGTCACTTAAGGCCAGGAGTTCAAGACCAGCCTGGCCAACATGGTGAAACCCCGTTTCTGCTAAAAATACAAAAATTAACCAAATGTAGTGGCACGTTCTTGTAATCCCAGCTACACTGGTGGCTGAGGCAGGAGAATCGCTTGAGCCTGGGAGGCGGAGGTTGCAGTGAGATGAGATCTTGCCACTGTACTCCACCCTGGGTGACAAAGCAAGACCCTGTCTAAAAAAAAAAGAAAAGAAAAGAGTTTACTGAACAAACAAATGTACGAATGCGTGAATGATGAATGAATGATTCCCTGAGGGTCTTAGTCCTCTCTCTGGGGACCCTCCTGAGATGATGCCATCTGAGGAGGCTGAGTCCAGGCTGCACTGCCAGCCCTGGGCCCTGGCAGGTCCGAGTTCTTGATGTTTCTGAGCACTGGTAAGTGTGGAAAACTTTGGCTCCTCCGGGATTCTTAACTCCATGGGAGAGGGCAGGGTGGATGGTGGCCTGGAAGCCAGGACGGCTGGCGGCCACTGGAGGGAAGGAGGAGGAGTCAGGGGACCAGACACTTGGCCGTGTGTCTGGGGGCAGCAGGGTCCTGGAGCCCAGGGAGGGGCATGAGACCTACCTTCTCACCCTTAGCCAGCCCTGCCCTGAAAGCCCAGGCCGGGAAACCAGGAAGTGGGGAAGCCAGGGGAGAGATGGCGTTTGTGCAACAGCATTCAATGTGTTTGCAATAAAGGAGAAATGGAAAAAATATTAACTTACTTTTTGATGGTGCCCTGGGGGGTGGGGACATACATGACTGTGGAGTCTCCAATTGCCACCCCTTGCAGCCCTGCTCTGAACACTCAAGGGAGGGAGGGAATGTGAGGGTGAAGGGTGAGATACTCCAAATACCCTGTCCCCGAATGTCCTCCTTACACCCTGTCACTGTGCCAAATAATGCTCTGTCCATGAAGGAGGCCGCTCAGGGCTTCCAGAACCACGTGCCTTTCAGCTGAGTGAAGGCCATGGGCCCAGGAAGTGGGACCAACCAGCTCACTGCTTTTGTCCCTAGGAGGGCCTGGGGCTCTAGAAAAGATCCCAAGCTGGGAGGTGCCAGCCTCTTCCAGCATGGGGGTCTTCAGCCTGGTATCAACTGAAACTCCCGTGATCCTTGCCTCAGCCCTCGAGCCTGGGGGCTGCGGTGCAGCCAGGACCTGGGTGCCAGGAGCCAGCTGACCTCTCAGCAGCTGCGTGGACTCCGTGAAATCACCTCCCTTCTTGGAGTCTCCGTGTCCTCTGTGGGAATGTGGAGGTTCCTTAAGAGGGAGTTCCCATCCTGGGCTCAGGGAGCTGTAGGACATCAGTGCCTGGTGGCAGAGGGGGGTGGGTGCGAGTTTTAGGTGGGAGGGAGGCAGGGAAGGGATGACCAGGGTCTCTGACTTCCCAGTCCCACCACTTAGAGCTGGAGGGGCTGGACTGCTCAGCCCCAGATCTCAGGACTGTTGACCTTCCCATGCAGTGTTCTCAGCATGTCCCTTTACCTGTCACTTTTGGAGAGGTGACAGCAGGAACACAGTCCCTCAGCTCCTTCATGGTGATGGTTTTGTGTGCAAACGACTGGCAGGGCCACTGTGCCTTGGAGCCATCCCAGCTGTTCCCACCTCACTCAATGCACTCACTGAGGTTCTTCTGACCTTAAGACTATGCTGTGGGTGCAGATCTTTTACATGGGAGGAGGTGCCAGGAAGCATGGGTAAGAGAGGGAGGCAGGGGAAGAAAAACAGCCAGCAAAGGGTCCACTAATGAGCAGCGGAGGCCCAGTGTCCCCGGGACCTTCTGAAACAGCACTACCCAGTTGAACTTTCTGTGACGATGGAACTTCTTTTTTTTTTTTTTTTTTTTTTTTGAGACGGAGTCTCGCTCTGTAGCCCAGGCTGGAGTGCAGTGGCCGGATCTCAGCTCACTGCAAGCTCTGCCTCCCGGGCTTACGCCATTCTCCAGCCTCAGCCTCCCAAGTAGCTGGGACTACAGGCGCCTGCCACCTTGCCCGGCTAGGTTTTTTTTGTATTTTTTAGTAGAGACGGGGTTTCACCGTATTATCCAGGATGGTCTTGATCTCGACCTCGTGATCCGCCCGTCTCGGCCTCCCAAAGTGCTGGGATTACAGGCTTGAGCCACCGAGCCCGGCCGATGGAACTTCTTAATTTGCCAGTGCAGATTGTCCAGTATGGTAGCCGGTGCAGCTACTGAGTACTAGACATGTACTAGAAGTGTAACTAGTGCAACTGCAGAAATGAAACAGATTTATAGACTTTTATTTATTTGTTTGTTTATTTGTTTTTTAAGAAAACAGGGTCTTGCGTTGTTGCCCAGGCTGGAGTGCAGTGGTGCTATAATGGCTTACTGCAGCCTCGATTTCCTGGCCTCAAGCAATCCTCCCACCTCAGCCTCCCCAGTAGCTGGGACTACAGATGCATACCAGCAAACCCGACTAATTTTTTTGTTTTAATTCTGTAGAAATAGGATCTTGCTACGTTGCTCAGGTTGGTCTTGAACTCCTGGGCTCAAGTGATCCTACCGCCTCAGTCTCCCAAAGTGTTGGGATTACAGGCGTGAGCCACGGTGCCGAAACTTAGCTTAGCCTATCTTAAATGTGCTCAGAACACCTACGTTAGCCTTCAGTTAGGCAAAATCATTTAACGCAAAGCCTATTTTGTAATAAGTATTGAATTTCTCATGTAATTTATTGGCTACTCTACTGAAATTGAAAAATGGGAGGGTTTTATGGGTACTTGAAGGACAGTTTCTACTGAGTGCATATAGCTTTTGTCCCATCATAAAGTTGAAAAAATCATAAGTCAAACCATGGTAAGTCAGGGACCATGTGTACACGTTTTTTGGGTCCAGCTTTTTTCACTCAGTATAACATTTTTCGACATTCATTCATGATTCTGCATATATTTTGTTCTGAGTACTATCCCGCTATATGGGTATACCATTATTTCTTTTCCACTCTTCCGGGTACGGACATCTGGGCTGTGTACAGTTTTGTGCTATTAGGAATAAAGCTGCCTTGAATATTTGTGTTCAAGTCTTTGTGTAGATGTATATTTTTAATTTCTGTTGGGTAAATGCCTAGGAATATGTAGAATTATGTACTGTATGGAGGTGTATGACTAACTCTTTTTCTTTTTTTTTTGAGATGGAGTCTCAGTCTGTCGCCCAGGCTGGAGTGCAGTTGCACGATCTTGGCTCACTGCAACCTCCGCCTCCTGGGTTCAAGGTTTCAAGCGATTCTCCTGCCTCAACCTCCTCAGTAACTGGGATTACAGGCACACTCCACCACACCTATCTAATTTTTGTATTTTTAGTAGAGACAGGATTTCGCCATGTTGATCAGGCTGGTCTCGAACTCCTGACCTCCTGATCCGCCTGCCTTGGCTTCCCAAAGTGCTGGGATTACAGGCGTGAGCCACCGCACCCGGTCACGATTAACTATTTAAGAAACTGTCAAACTGTCTGCCGGGATGGTTGCTACCAGTTTACATTTCCACCAACGATATATGAGAGTTTTCATTCATCCGTATCCTCTGCAACATCTGATGTTGTCATTTTCTTTTTGTGTTTCTGAGATGGAGTCTCTCTCTGTCGCCCAGGCTGGAGTGCGATGGCACGATCTTGGCTCATTGCAACCTCCGCCTCCTGGGTTCAAGCGATTCTCCGGCCCCAGCCTCCCGAGTAGCTGGGATTACAGGCATGCGCCACCACAACCGGCTGATTTTTGGTATTTTTAGTAGAGACGGGGTTTCACCATGTTGGCCAGACTAGTCTCAAACTCCCACCTCACGTGATCCACCTGCCTTGGCCTCCCAAGGTGCTGAGATTACAGGTGTGAGCCACCACGCCCAGCCCCTAATCATTTTCATTTTAGCCTTTGTACAAAAATTATCTGAAGATGAATTTGGAAGAAAGAGACTATTCCAGTGAACAGTTTGCAAACCCAGGAGACACGGCCTTCAGTGTAAAAGAAGATGTGCATCCCAGAGAACCAAGGGAGGGCTCAGATTTTATAGCAAAAGTTCCCGCCCAGGTTCCCAATCATGTTTTTTATGCAAATGAAGGATTGAAACTTGCTTAGTTCTGATTGGTTGGTTCAGGTGAGCTCTGGAGTCCCGAAGTTGAACAGAGGCGGGAGTTTTTGAGGAGTGTAGAGTGCCTCTAGTTAGCAAATGTCAACTTGGCTCTATTTTAAATGTAGGCCCAGTTAGCCACTCAAGATCCATCTTAAAGCATTGGCTCTGTCAGGTCCACATTGGTCCACAAACCATTCTAATGGGAACATAGTGGTATATTGACTTTGTGTGTGTGTGTATGGGTGTGTGTGACGGAGTCTCTGTTGCTAGGCTGGAGTGCGATGGTGTGATCTCAGCTCACTGCAACCTCTGACTGCCTGGTTCAAACGATTCTCCTCCCTCAGTCTCCCAAGTGGCTGGGATTACAGGCGCACGCCACCATGCCCGGCTAATTTTTGTAGTTTTAGTAGAGACAGGGTTTCACCATGTTGGCCAGGATGGTCTCGAACTCCTGACCTCATGATCTGCCCGCCTCGGCCTCCCAAAGTGCTGGGATTACAGGCGTGAGCCACCACACCCAGCCGTATATTGAGGTTTTAATTTGCATTTCCCCATTGACCAATGATGTTGAGTGCTTTTGAATGTATTTATTAATGAATATTACAGATATTCATCATTTGTACATTAACTTTGGTAAAATGTCTTTTCAAGTTCTTTGTCCATTTTATATATTTATTTATTTTTATTTTTTTGAGACAGTCTTGCTCTGTCACCCAGGCTGGAGTGCAGTGATGCGATCTCGGCTCACTGCAACCTCTGCCTCCCAGGTCCAAGCGATTCTTCTGCCTCAGCCTCCTAAGTAGCTGGGACTACAGGCACCCGCCACCATGCCCAACTAATTTTTGTATTTTTAGTAGAGATGGGGTTTCTCCATGTTGGCCAGGCTGGTCTCAAATTCCTGGCCTCAAGTGATCTGCCTGCCTCGGCCTCCCAAAGTTCTGGGATTACAGGCATGAGCCATGGCACGCAACCTCGTGGCCTTTTTCTTGTTGAGGAAGTTTGCTTTTATTCTTAGTTGATTTTTTTCATCATAAAAGGAGCTGGGTATTGTCAAATGCCCTGTCAGCATCAATTGAAATGATCGCGTGTATGTGCTTTTTTTTTTTTTTTCCCTCCTTTCATCCTATTCATGTGGTGTATTATATAGCTTGATTTTCATGTGTTGAACCACTCTTGTGTTCTGGGGAGAATTCACATTTGGTCTAAAATTCTTTTAATGTGCTGCAGACTTTGGTTTGCTAGTATTTTGTTTCATCTATACCCATAAGAGATACGAATCTGTAGTTTTCTCGTAGTGTTCTTTCTCTGACTTTGGTATCAAGGCAACGCTGGCTTCATAGAATGAGTTAGGAAACATTCTCTCCTCTTGCAATTTTGGGAAGAGTTTAAAATTGGCATTTTTTTTAAATTCAAATGTCTGGTAGAATTGACCAAGGAGGTGACCTTGCCCTGGGCTCTTCTTTGTTGAGAAGTTTACTACTAATGATTTCATTTCTTTTCCCTCCCTCCCTCCCTCCCTCCCTTCCTCTCTTTCTCTCTTTCTTTCTTTCTTTCTTTTTGATGGAGTCTTGCTCTGTCACCCAGGCTGGAGTGCAGTGACGTGATCACGGCTCACTGCAAGCTCCGCCTCCCAGGTTCACACCATTCTCCTGCCTCAGCCTCCCGAGTAGCTGGGACTCCAGGTGCCCACCACCACGCCTGGCTAATTTTTTGTATTTTTAGTACAGATGGGGTTTCACTGTGTTAGCCAGGATGGTCTCGATGTCCTGGCCTCATGATCCGCACGCCTCAGCCTCTCAAAGTGCTGGGATTACATGAGTCACCCTACCCAGCCTGTTTTCTTTTCTTTTCTTTTCTTTTCTTTTCTTTTCTTTCTTTCTTTCTTTCTTTTTTTTTTTTTTTTTTTTTGAGATGCAGTCTTGCTTTGTCACCCAGGCTGGAGTGCAGTGGCATGATCTCAGCCCACTGCAACCTCTGCTTCCCGGGCTCAAGCCATTCTGGGTGGTTAGTGTCAGAATTGGATTGATTTTTTTTTTTCTTTCTGAAACAAGATCTTGCTCTGCTGCCCAGGCTGAAGGGCAGTGGTGTGATCATAGCTCACTGCAGGCTCAACCTCCCAGGATCAAGCAGTCCTCCCACCTCAGCCTCCCAAGTAGCTGGGACTCTAGGTGTGCCATTACACCTGGCTAATTTTTTTTTAAAGATGGGGTCTCGTTATGTTGCACAGGTTGGACTTGGACTCCTGGGCTCAAGAGATCCTCCTGCCTCAGCCTCCCAGCGTGCTGGGATTACAGTCATGAGCCACCACGTCCAGCCTGAATTGAACTGTTGGACACCCAGTTGGTGTCTGGAGAACCAGGCTATTGGTTATTGGTATAGAAAACACCCCAGTCCCTGCTTCTTGAACCCTAATCTTCCCGTCTTCCCAAGAATTCCATGGGCTTGCTCTGCCAGGTCCTCCCTGCCTTTCTGAACTCTCATTTGTCACTGTCTTGATTCTCCTGAAGCCCTGGATGGACCTTCCCCCAAGACCCTTCTAGACCCCATCTATATTAGGGTTAGACCATCACCTTGGCCATCTTATGCCCTTCTGAGGCTTTGACCCTCAGTCCAGTGAAGATGGCATCCAAGAGTCTCCATTCAGCCCTTTCTCATTCTTTCTTCCTTCCTTCTGTCCTTCTCTCTTTTTCTTCCTTCTGTTCTTCTCTCTGTCTCTCTCTCTTTTGACAGAGTCTCACTCGGTCACCCAGGCTGGAGTGCAGTGGTGCGATTTTGGCTCACAGCAACCTCTGTCTCGCAGGTTCAAGTGATTCCCCTGCCTCAGCCTCCCTAGTAGCTGGCATTATAGGTGTGCGCCACCACACCAGGCTAATTTTTTGTATTTTTAGTAGAGATGGGGTTTCACCATGTTAGCCAGGATGGTCTTGAACTCCTGACCTCAAATGATCCTCCCGTCTCGGCCTCCCAAAGTGCTGGGATTACAGGTGTGAGCCACTGCGCCCGGTCCTCTCTTTTTTCTCTCTCTCTTTCTCCTCTCTTCTTTTTCTTTCTTTCTCTCTCTCTTTTTCTCTTTCTCCTTCCTTCCTTCCTTCCTTCCTTCCTTCCTTCCTTCCTTCCTTCCTTCCTTCCTTCCTTCCTTCCTTTTTTATCTTTCTTTGTCTTACTGTGTCACCAAGGCTGGAATGCAGTGGCACCATGATAGTTCACTGCAACCCTGAACTCCTAGGCTCAAATGATTCTCCCACCTCTGCCTCCTGATTAGCTGTAACTACAGACACACACCATCATGCCTGGCTAATTTTTAATTTTTTTTGTAGAGACGGGTTCTTGCCATGTTGCCAAGGCTGGTCTCGAACTCCTTACCTCAAGCAATCCTCTCACCTTGGCCCCACAACGTGTTGGGATTACAGGTGTGAGCCACTGTGCCCAGCCCCTGCCTTCTCTTCTAAGAGTGGGCCAACAGTCAACTGCTTGGTGACATTTCTGCTTGGGTGGCCCCAAGCCTCTCACAATCCATGCTTTCTCAACTGTCCTCTCCATGGTCCCCCATGTGAACCTTCCTCTCTGCACCCACCTCACCTCTCTGCACCCACCTCAAACACTGGTTCACTTCTCCAGCCACACAGGTATGGATCCCCCTCTTCTTTCACTACGCCCATTTTCTTTTCTTTCTTTTCTTTTATGAGACAGTCTCGCTCTGTCGCCCAGGCTAAAGTGCAGTGCTGCAATCTTGGCTCACTGCAAGCTCCGCCTCCCGGGTTCACGCCATTCTCCTACCTCAGCCTCCTGAGTAACTGGGACTACAGGCGCCCGCCACCATGCCTGGCTAATTTTTGTATTTTTAGTAGAAACGGGGTTTCACCACGTTGGCCAGGATGGTCTCAATCTCCTGACCTCAAGATCTGCTTACCTCGGCCTCCCAAAGTGCTGGGATTACAGGTGTGAGCCACCGTGCCCAGCCTGCACTATGCCCATTTTCTTACCTCCAGCAACCAAGCTGGATGGAGAACCCAAGCCCTGTCCCCAGCACCTTTCGAATGTCTTAGGGAGCCTCCCCTCCTCTCCAGCTTCATGGCCTCCACTCTAGTTCAAGTCTCAGCATCTTTCATCAGCACTTGCCTCCTTGCCAGTCTCCTGACCTCCGGCCTCACGTTTGCTAACCAACTTGGCCCGAAGCTCCAGACATGGTCTCCAAAGCCAGCCCTGCGGGTCCTCCTTGGCGAGGCCATGCTCTCGAGGCCTTAGCTCTTGGGCCTGGACTGAGGCTAAGTCAGCCCCAGGCACCGTTCCTTAGCACCAATCGTGCGTGGCAGACACCCTCCGCAGCTGGGACGCACAGACAGGTTTTTCGCACAGACAGGTTTTTCGAGTTAGGGAATTGGAAGGGACTCCAGTGTCCATTTGCAGTTCAGAGCCCGCGAGATGCAGGAGTGTTCTTGTGTGTGAGCTCATCTGTCCTGGGGCGGCGGGGCTCAGGGCTGAGAGGGCTGAGGAGGCGAGTTGGAAAATTTCACACTCAGCCTCGCCACTTGGCCAGCCTCTGCGTGTTTGGCAGCTCAGGTGACTTGTGGGGGCCTCGGTCAATGCTTCCATCCCGTAAGTACTGCCGGGGCTGGGGCCACCTCCAGATGGGTCACAAACAGGGGGCCTGGGGAGCCCTGAGAGACAGACTCTAGTGGGGGGGCTTGTGCTGTTGTTGGGGAAAGGAGATTCACAAGGAAACAATGAGAGAACAAGATTGGAGGGACTTTGGAGGGTGCGGGGGAGATGTTATCAATCGTTTGACTTGGGGATGCTAATTTATTTGTGCTGCAACGTGTCCACAACCCTTTGGAAGAAACACAGTAACACATCTCCAAACAGGCGGTACCTTATCATGGTGAAGAGCACAGTTCTTGGCCGGGCGCGGTGGCTCACGCCTGCAATCCCAGCACTTTGGGAGGCCGAGGCGGGCGAATCACGAGGGCAGGAGATCAAGACCATCCTGGCTAACACGGTGAAACCCCGTGTCTACTAAAAATACGAAAAATTCACCAGGCGTGGTGGCGGGCGCCTGTAGTCCCAGCTACTCTGGAGGCTGAGGCAGGAGAATGGTGCGAACCTGGGAGGCAGAGCTTGCAGTGAGCTGAGATTGTGCCACTGCACTCCAGCCTGGGCGACAGAGCAAGACTCTGTCTCAAAAAAAAAAAAAAAAAAAAAAAAAAAGGACAGCTCTAGAGCCAGACTGCTTGTAGCCAGCTCTGACACGTGCTAGCTGTGTGACCTCAGGCACGTTGCTAAACCTCTCTGTGTTTCTATCTCCTCTTCTGTAAAGTGGAGAGAGTATCACCCACTTACCTACCTACCTACCATGTGGGTCATCAAACACATTTATACAATTCAAACACATTCATACACATTCAGAACGTCCCTGAAAGCTCCATAAATGTTTGCATCTTCATCATTGTCATCATCACCATTATTATTTTTAGAGACAGGGTCTCCCTCTATCATTCAGGCTGTGGCACGATCATAGCTCCCTGCAGCCTCCAACCCCTAGGTTCAAGCCATCCTCCTGCCTCAGCCTCCCAAGTAGCTGGGACTACAGGTACAAGCCACCATACCCAGCTAATTTTTATTTTTACTTTTTTTTTTTTGAGGCGGAGTCTCACTCTGTCACCTAGGCTAAAGTGCAGTGGTACCATTTCAGCTCGCTGCAAGCTCTGCCTCCTGGGCTCAAGCGATTCTCCTGCCTCAGCCTCCCGGGTAGCTGGGATTACAGGTGCCCGCCACCATGCCTGGCTAATTTTTGTAATTTTAGTAGAGATGGGGTTTCACCATGTTGGCCAGGCTGGTCTCGAACTCCTGACCCTAGATGATCCTCCTGCCTCAGCCTCCCAAAGTGCTAGGATTACAGGCATGAGCCACTGTGCCTAGCCTAATTTTTAAATAAGAATTTTTTTTTTTTTGGTAGAGATGGGGATTCTCATTATGTTACCCAGGCTGGTCTTGAACTCCTGGGCTCCAGTGATCCTCCCACCTCAGCCTCCCAAGGTGTTGGGATTACAGGGGTGAACCACCATGGCAGGCATAATCATTATGATACTGACCTCTCCAACCATGCCCTCCCTCCATGCCTTTCCAACCTCAGTCCCACAGTGGCACTCCTGCCCTCTCTGTCTACCCTGGGAACTCTTTTTCTTCCCTCAGACTCAGCTCAAAAATCACCTCCTCTAGGAAGCCTTCCCCAACCTTTCTCTTTGCTGCATCAACACTTGCTCTTTTTTGTTTGTTTGTTTTGAAACAGAGTCTCACTCTGTTGCCCAGGCTGTAGGGCAGTGGTGCGATCTCAGCTCACTACAACCTCTGCCTCTCAGGCTCAAACTATCCTCCTGCCTCAGCCTTCTGAGTAGCTGGGATTATAGGCGTACATCACTATTCCCTGCTAATTTTTGTATTTTTGGCATAGATGTGGTTTTGCCGTGTTGCCCAGGCTGGTCTCGAACTCCTGAGCTCAAGCCACCCTCCTGCCTCAGCCTCCCATAGTGCTGAGATTATAAGTGTGAGATACTGCTCCCATCCCCAGTAACCACTTAATAAGTTTTTTCAATAAATAATTGAATGAATTAATGATACATGAGAAGAAAACATAGAACAGAAGGAGATTGATATTAAATTCTGAAACATGGCAGTGCAATGTGGGATCTGACCAACCATAAATTGGCCGTGATGCTGCCCAGAGCCCAGGCCGTGGGGAGGCAGTGTTGTGAAGCCCTGTGGGTGGTGGTGGTCAGGGTGGGCTTCCTGGAGGAGGTGGAGTGGGAGTGACTAGCCCAAGCTGGCTCCAGCCAGCCTCAAAGAAGTCAAGTGCTATGGGATTGGCAGTTGTTGCTGCATGCTCTGCCCTGGGCCATTCTGCTGTGATTCGGATCAGGGGAGGCTGGCAGAGTATCGTCTCCCTCTCTGGTCCAGGGAATGGGCCCGGATGGGATACAGCGGTGGTGAGGACCAGCTCCATGCTGGAGACACACGGAACATTTTAGAGTGAATTTCATGCCTCGGCCCTAATGTGGACCGTCTCTGCTTTGGTTCAGAAAAACAGACGACTCCCTCCAGCCTCCTGAAACCAATTGGAAACAAACCTTCCTTCCCTGCCCTTCCCCCAACATCTGTAGAGAGGCCAACACCCAATCAGAATGAGACAGAACAAAGCAGAAGAGGAAAACAAGGGACCCAGCTCCCTGCAGGAGCGAGTGGAGAGGTGGCTGGGAACCGGGTTGCCTGAACACACCTGCGGGTCTCTCTGGAGCCCCACTCCCTAACCATCTCCTCATCCTCTCTGTTGATTAGGGAGGCTACAGACAGGTCCTGCTACAGCCGCACTTCCACTGCATGTCGCCGATGGCCTGCAGGCTGCCCTGTGCCTATAAAGGCCGTGCTCCATTGCGTGGCGCAGGAGGGCCCCTGCCTTCTGCCCTGGCCCCAGCCCCACTTCTAATGCCCCCTCGGTCCCCCGTGGTCTCCTGGCAGTCACCCAGGTGAGGCTGAGAGGGCCCACAGGATTGACGCCCCTCACCTCCCCTCCTCCCCTCCACTGCCTGGGTGCCTGGGTGACCTGACAGGGTCCTTACATCTCTGAACCTTGGTTTCCTGATTGGGAAAACGGGATGCGTGACAGTGACCCCTTGTGTGAGGTGGGAGGAGGCCCAGATGAGAGGGCACATGAGGAAGGTACACATTTGAATTGTCTCTGTTCCTCGACATTTGTGTCCAACTCTGGGCTGCCCCCGCAAAAAACTCTCTGGATCCCCAAGATCCCTCAACTCAGTACCATTCAGCACTTCCCATGCACAGCTGGTTATAGTTACATGCCTACTTATTTCAAGTGCAGCGTTGGAGGCCAGAGGTCTAGGTTTGAGACCCCTGCTGCACTACCGGGGTCTCCCTGAGGCCCGGAAGGCATCTTCGATGCTCCCTCTATGCCCCGAGTTCTTCCTTTGTGAGTGGGAAATGGTTATAATCACGCCCACCTCCCAGACTTGTAATGTGGTGCAAATGGGATCGGTGTACGCAAAAGCACTTTGTCAACTATAAAAAGCTCTTGGGCACTGTTGCTGCTTTCTGGTTCTACTTGGATGCAAGTTTCCTGTGGGAAAGACCTGCTTTTTGCCAAGCCAGGGTGGTGGAGCGGGGGTTGCAGACAGGTGTCCGGGAAATTGTCCCACTGGGTCTGGTCTGAGGGGAGGTCCCTATGTCTCACTGGGAGCAGGCCCAGGGTCGCTGGCCTCCCCATGGTGCACAGAACCCACAGGGGTGCAGGCAGAGGCAGGGAGGTGGCAGTGGCGACCCTGTGGAGTGATTTCCGGCCTAGCCCCCAGTCTAAAGACATCCAGATGGTGTCTTGAAGAAGTTACCCAGGAAGCCGGTTGCCAGACATGAGGGCTCTGGAAGGAGGTCCAAACACACAACCAAGGGACACCAGAGGACACATCTGATCGCTGCGACGAGAAAACAATTGAAACGTGGGATCACCCAAAGCCCGGCTAGAAACCGTCAAAATATAAACACCCACGGGTAAACAGCACAGCCATCAGATCATGAGAGATGCAGTGCCAGAAACATTCTAAATGACTGAATTATGAAAATTCATTTTTGAAAATGAAGGAAAAAGGACAGCCTGGTGCGGCGGGGCTTGGGAAGGACGTCGGCACGAGGGGTACGCCCAAGCGAAGCTGAGGACGTGTAACCGCCCGGCCCCTGTGCCAGCAAGAAGCCAGACCCTGAGCCGACATTGGTCAGACCCTGAGGCCTCAAACACCATGCTGAAGAATGTGTTATCTAGAAGACAGCAGGGAACTGTGGAGGGCGGTTAAGCAGGGAAATGCTACACCCAGATGTTTGGACACAAGCGGTGGTGAAGGAAAGGTTGGCTGGGGTATTCCTTAAAGCAAGCAGCTAGGCTGAGTGCAGTGGCTCATGCCTGTAATCCTAGCACTTTGGGAGGCCAAGCGGGGAGGATGGCTTGAGCCCAGGAATTTGAGACCAGCCTGGGCAACATAGCGAGACCCTGTCTTTACAAAAAATGAAAAAATTAACCAGGCGTGGTGGTGTGCACCTGTAATCCCAGCTACTCAGGGGTCTGAGGCAGGAGGATTGCTTGAGTCCAGGAGTTCAAGACCCACCTGGGCAACATAGTGAGACCCCATACCTACAAAAAAAAACCAAAACAAAACCCTTTTAATTAGGCAAGCCTGGTGGTACACACCTGTAGTCCTAGCTACTTGGGAGGCTGAGGCAGGATGATCTCTTGAGCCCAGGAGTTCAAGGTGGCAGTGAGCTATGATGGCACCATTGCATTCCAGCCAGGGCAACAGAGAGAGAACCTGTCTCCTAAAAAAAAGAAGAAAAAAAAAGCAAGCAGCCAGGGAGGGAGGAAGAGAGAACACCTCTAGATATTAAAGAAACAATCTCCGGGAACTACTGCTTGGATGCTGTAGGTAAACAGGGGTGGAGCTGGGGGAGGATGACCCTCTCATTTTGGGAGCAGGAGATGGCGAGGGCAGGGAACAAGGAAGGGCAAACTTGAGACAGACAAGGATGACCTCAGCTAGGGGCTTATGGAGGTTGAGGTCGGCCAGCCAGGGCATGTGTCTAAAGAAAACTGGACATATATACAGTTGGGGTTGAAAGTAGGGTCTAGACCAGAGATTCAGTCTTAGGAGTTGCCTGAGGTCAGGTTTCTCAGAAGTAGACCCTAAAGTGCCTTTTTTTCTTTCTTTTTTTTTTTTTGAGATGGTCTCGCTCTGTCACCCAGGCTGGAGTGCAGTGTCATGATCATAGTTCCTTGCAGCCTCCAATTTCTGGGCTCAAGTGATCCTCCCGCCTCAGCCTCTGGAGTAGCTGGGACGACAGGTGTGCATGCATCACCATGCCCAGCTAATTTTTCATTTTTGTAGAGACAGGGTCTGGCTATGTTGCCCAGGCTGGTGTCAAACTCCTAACCTCAAGCAATCCTCTCGGCCTCGGCCTCCCAAAGCGCTGGGATTACAGGCATGCGCGGCCACACCCAGCCATATCTGTCTGTCCCGGGGAGGCTGGAGCCTGTACAGGAAGTCTCCAAGACTCCAGTGTAGACATTTGGGTGGAGGCAGCTGGGGCCAGCAGGTGAGAGCTGTCGACCATAGCCTGGAGAGCATTAGTGGCACTTGCCCTGAGGTCAGGCCTCTATCTGTGGCCACCATCCCAGAGGTCTGTGAGTCCCAGCAGGATAGAGACCCCAGCTGCTGCTGCTACCGCTGTACATTCTTGGGCTGGGGGCAGGGGTTGTTTCAGACTGTGGCAGGGAAGAGTGAGAACTGGAGGCTCCAAGGGCGAGATGCCTCAGCCTGGAAAATCGCATCACGAGCTTGAGGCTGGCCCGGGGACAAGGCAGGCAGAGTGCTGAGAGGCCGACGGTCCAACAGGCGGCCAGTGCAGGCAGAGAGATTAATTCTTGGAAAGTGGAAACCCTCAGCGGGGCTGCAGCGGGTCTTTGAGCTGCTGGCGAGCCCCATGCTGGCTTTGGGACCATCCAGAGTGGTGAAAACAGAGTGGCTGGAGATTCTGGCCACCTCGCGGTGTGGACAGGACTGTGAGGTCCAGAGGACAGGGGCCATCCCACACAGGCTGTGGCAAAGCTGGAACAGGGGCCCAGGTATCCTGGCTCCCAGCCTGGCTCCTTTTCTTTCTGCCAGGCTGCGGTCTCATCCAAAAGGGAGAATCCACGTGGCATTTCTCCTTGATTCTGGATGGGATAAGAGAGTGTGCAACGTGGGTTTCCCTTCCTAAGCACCCTTGGGTGGGGTGATCTCAAAACCCTCTCTGCTCTCTTCATCCCTGGAAGCTGGCTCTGCCAATTCACTTTATTAAAACTTTTTGTTTGTTTTTTGAAACGTTTTTAGAAATAATTTCAGAATTACAGAAAAGTTGCAAGAGTCACACAAGGAACTCCCCAGTAATTTTTTTTTTAACCTGGAGTTATCGCTTGTTTAAATTTTGCCCCCTTTTCTTCTCTTCTCTCTCCTCTCCTCTCCTCTCCTCTCTTCTCCTCTCCTTTCCTCTCTCTCTCTGTCTCTCTTTTTTTTTTGACAGAGTTTCACTCCTATTGCCCAGGCTGGAATGCAATGGCACAATCTCAGCTCACTGGCAACCTCCGCCTCCCAGGTTCAAACGATTCTCCTGCCTCACCCTCCCGAGTAACTGGGATTACAGACATCTGCCACAACGCCCGGCTAATGTTTTGCATTTTTAGCGCAGATGGGGTTTCACTATGTTGACCAGGCTGGTCTCGAACTCTTGACCTTAGGTGATCCACCTGCCTCAGCCTCCCAAAGTGCTGGGATTACAGGTGTGAGCCACCATGCCCGGCCCATGTTCTCTCTTTCTACACACACACACACACACACACAAACACACATACACACGCACACACAAGTTCATATTGATACATCCAATTCCAATTTGATAACCTCATATACGTCTAAATTTACTCTTTCGATATATATATACACTTCACTTCTCCAACAATGGGAAATCTGGCTCCAATTTTCTTTTGAGATAGGGTCTCACTCTGTCACCCAGGCTGGAGTGCAGTGGCGTGATCATAGCTCATGGCAGCCTTGAACTCCTAGGCTCAAGTGAACTTCCCTCCTAGGCATCCCAAGTAGCTGGGACTAAGGTGCACGCCACCATGCCTGGTGAATTACTTTTTAAAATTTGGCTCCTGTTTTTCACCATTTGCTCAAGCCTAGAATACAAGAGAATAGTTTCAGAATTGATAAAACCCATATGACTGTAACAGGCAAGCTACAACTAGAGTTCAACATTTCTTACTCTTCTTTCTCTTTTTTTTTTTTTTTTGAGGCGGAGTTTCGCTCTTGTCACCCAGGCTGGAGTGCAGTGGCTCACTGCAACCTCCACCTCCCGGGTTCAAGCAATTCTCCTGCCTCAGCCTCCGGAGTAGCTGGGATTACAGGCGCCCACCACCATGCCTGGCTAATTTTTGTAGAGACGGGGTTTCACCATGTTGGCCAGGCTAGTGTCAAACTCCAGACTTCAGGTAATCCTCCCGCCTAGGTCTCCCAGTGTTGGGATTACAAGCGTGAGCCACTGCACCTGGCTGAGTCCAACATTTCTTCACAGTTCCTTAAGATACAATTTAATATTGTAAAATGCACACGTTTTAAGTGTATGACTTGATAAGTTTCGACAAATGCACATATTTGTGCTACCCATAGCACAATTGCCTTGGTCTGCTCAGGCTGCCATAACAATATCATAGACTGGGTGGCTAAAATGACAGCCTTCTTTCTTACAGTTCTCAAGGCTGAGAAGACCAAGATCAAGGTGCTGGCAGATTCGGTTCCCAGCGAGAGTCCTCTTTCCGGTTTACAGATGGCCGCCATCTTGCTGTGTCCTCACATGGTAGAAAGAGAGTGAGCTCTGGTCTCTCTTCCTCTTTTCATGAGGATATTGATCTCACGATGGAGTTCCCACCCTCATTAATCCATTTAAACCTAATTACCCCAAAAAGGTCCTATCTCTAGATACCCATCATATCGTGGAAGGTTAGTGCTTTGATGTGTAAACTGGCAGGAAACCAAAGCGTTCAGTTCCTAACACCAGTCAAGACAGAGAAAGTTTTTATCATTCTAGAATGTTCTCTAGGGTTACAGTGTTTGTGTTATTTTACATTTCTACCAACAGTGGTTGAGGTTGTTGCTCTATGTTCTCACCAAATTTGGTGTTGTCAGTCTTTTAAATTTTAACCTTTAGAGTAGAGTCATACAGTCTATACCTTTTTCTTAGCTTGACCATCCTAATAGATACACAGTGGTGTCTCATTGTGATTTTAATTTGCATTTTCCTGCTGACTATGTTGAACTTGTTACCATTTAGACAAATTCAGTAGATAAGTGTCTAATGTTTATGTGATTTGCCTGTTTTTTTTCAAATTGGGGTCTTAATTTTTTTAAATTATTGATTTGTAGAAAGTATTTATATATTCTGGATATAAATTATTTATTAGATACATAGTTTGTGACTATTTTCTTAAAAGTCTGTGGTTTTTGTATTGATGTTTTTATTGATGACTGTTTTTTAAAATTGTGGTTAAGTATACATGACATAAAACGGATCATCTTAACCATTTTAAAATGTAAAATTCAGTGGCATTAAGTACATCCACAATATTGTGCAATTATCACCACTACCATCATTCCAAAAGGGCATCCAATACCCATTAAGCTGTCACTCCCCAATCTCCCATTTTCCCAGCCCTGACAATCACTAATCTACTTCCTGTCTCTATGGCTTCGCCTGTTCTGGGTATTCATATTAATAGAATCAACAGTAGGTCGCTTTTTTGTGTCTAGCTTTTTTCACTTGGCATAATGTTTTCAAGGTTCATGCACTTTGCAGAATGTATCAAAGTTTCCTTCCTCTTCAGGGCTGGATAATATTTCACTGTATGGATAGACCACAATTTGTATATCCTTTCATCCATTGGTGGATATTTGGGTTGTCTCCACCTTCTGGCTACCGTTTTGTTTTTGTTTCTGTTTGTGTGTGTTGGTCAGCTCCTTTAGGGTCTGACTTTCGGGTATTTTGAATAGTATGGCTGTGAACCTTCATGTACAAAGTTTTTTGGATGGGGAGGGGTGAAGGGGAGGGGATGGAGTCTCACTCTGTCACCCAGGCTGGAGTGCGGTGGTACCATCTTGGCTCACTGCAACCTCCACCTCACAGGTTCAAGCGATTCTCCTGCCTCAGCCTCCTGAGTAGCTGGGCTACAGGTGCACGCCACCATGCCCAGCTAATTTTTTTTTCTTTCAGATGGAGTCTTGCTCTGTCACCCAGGCTGGAGTGCGGTGGCGTGATCTCGGCTCACTGCAACCTCTGCCTCCTGGGTTCACGCCATTCTCCTGCCTCAGCCTCCCGGGTAGCTGGGACTACAGGCGCCCGCCAACACACCCGGCTAATTTTTTGTATTTTTAGTAGAGACGGGGTTTCACTGTGTTAGCCAGGATGGTCTCGATCTCCTGACCTCGTGATCCGCCCACCTCGGCCTCCCAAAGTGCTGGGATTACGGGCGTGAGTCACCGCGCCTGGTCAATGCTTTTTTTTTTTCTTGAGACTGAGTCTCACTCTGTCACCCAGGCTGAAGTGCAATGTGCAATGGCATGGTCTCGGCTCACTGCAAGCTCCACCTCCCGGGTTCAAGCAATTCTCCTGCCTCAGCCTCCTGAGTAGCTGGGATTACAGGCGCCCACCACCACGCCTGGCTAATTTTTGTATTTTTAGTAGACATGGGATTTCACTGTGTTAGCCAGGGTGGTCTCGATCTCCTGACCTTGTGATCCACCCACCTCGGCCTCCCAAAGTGTTGAGATTACAGGCGTGAGCCACCGCGTGCAGCCAACAAGTTTTTGTGTGAACTCATGTTTTCAGTTCTCTTGGGAATATACCCAGGAGTGGAGATACTGGGTCACAGGGCAATTCTGTTTAGCTTTTTGAGGAACAGCCACACTGTTTCTCACAAAAGCTGCACCATTTTGCATTCCTACCAGCAACGTAAGAGAACTGCAATTTCTCCAGACCCTCGGCAAAATTTATTTATTTTATTTTTTTATTTTTTTTGAGAGAGAGTCTCGCTCTGTCGCCCAAGCTGGAGTGCAGTGGCGTGATCTCGGCTCACTGCAAGCTCCGCCTCCCGGGTTCACGCCATTCTCCTGCCTCAGCCTCCCGAGTAGCTGGGACTACAGGTGCCTGCCACCATGCCCGGCTAATTTTTTTTGTATTTTTAGTAAGACGGGGTTTCATTGTGTTAGCCAGGATGGTCTCGATCTCCTGACCTCGTGATCCGTCCGCCTCGGCCTCCCAAAGTGCTGGGATTACAGGCATGAGCCACCGCGCCTGGCCTCATTTTTTTATTATAGTCATCCTCACGGATATGAAGTGGTGTCTTATTGTGGTTTTCACTTACAATTCCCTAATAATTCATGATGTTGAACAGATTTTCCCATGCTTTTTGGTAATTTGTGCTTTTTTCCTTATAGAAATGTCTATTCAAGTCTTTTGTCAATATTTTCATCGGGTTGTTTGTCTTTTTGTTGTTGAGTTTTGAGAGTTCTTTATATATTCTGGGAACTAGATCCTTATTAGCAATATGACTTGCGAATATTTTCTGTCATTTTGTAGGGTTTTTTTTTTTTTCCCTTTCTTGATAGTGTCTTTTAATGAATGTAAGTTTTTTTATTTGGATGAAGTTCAACTTATCTATTTTTTTCTTTTGTTGTTTGTATTTTTAGTGTTGTATCTAGAAAATCATTGCCAAATCCAAGGTCTTGAAGATTTACCTCTGTTTTTCTCTAAGAGTTTCATAATTTTAGCTCTTACAGTTAGGTCTTTTATCCATTTTGAATTGTGGTGTTAGGCAAAGATACATGAGGTGAGGCAAAGGTCTAACTTTATTTTTTGGCATGTAGACATCTAGTTGCCTCAGCACCATTTGTTGAAGAGACTATTCTTTCCCCATTGAATGATCTTGACACCTTTGTTGGAAATCAATTGACAATGGATGAATTGGCTTTTTTTTTTTTTCTGGATTCTGAACTCTATTTCACTGGTCTATATGTCTACCTTTATGGCAGTATCACAAGGTCTTAATTACTGCAGCTTTGTAAGTAAGTTTCAAAATTGGAAAATTTGAGTCCCCCAACTTTGTTCTTCTTCAAGATTATTTTTGGCTATTTGAGATTCATTGTATTTGCATTTGAACTTTAGGATAAACTTGTCAATTTCTGTGAGAAATGGCAGTAGGAATTTTGATAGGGATTGCATCGAATCTGTAGATCATTTTGGTGGGTATTTCCATCTTAACAATACTGTTGTCCAATCCATGAACATGGGATGCTTTCCCATTTATTTAGGCTTTCTTTAATCTCTTTCAACAATGTTGTGTACTTTTCAGCATACAAGTCTTGCACCTCCTTGTTCAATTTATTCCTAAGTGTTTTATTCCTTTTGAAGCTATTGCACATAGAATGGCTTTCTTAATTTTATTTTTGAATTGCTTATTACAAGTGTATGGAACAGAGTTCTTTATTCCCCTACTCTGGCACTAGCAAGCCACACCAGGGGCACAAACTGTCATCACCACAGCCACCTCTGAGGTGGACAGTGTGAGACTGTTAGGCACTAAGCGAAAAGTTGCAACATTCTCCTAACCAAAATTTAACAGGTTATTTCTTAATTAAGCACTTTTTTAGTGGATGTAAGTTTTTTTTTTTTTTTTTTTGATTTCAGAGTTTCAAAAAAGTTGAATCTGACACTTTTTGCCAGCTTAATTATTGCTTTAGTGGACTGATAGATTTCTGGAGTTCCTTACACTGCTCTTTTCAGTGACATCACTCTGTATGCCTTATTTTAAAACTCCCAATCTATTTTCCCAAGTGGTTGTATCATTTTACATTCCCACCAGCTACATATGAGGGCTTACAATTAAAGTGTTTAAGTAATCAAAGTGTATCTTCAAGTCATATACTACTTTATGTGCAGAGTAAAACTTTTCACCAGTATATTCTCAATCCCTTCCTCCGCTGGTGCTGTTTCTGCCATCCCTTTTCCTTTTACATATGCTACAAATATACAATTCATTGCCACTATTTTTGCTATTAGACAGTCAATTATCTCTTTTTCAGATAGACCATATTTTTCTCTTTCTCTCTCACTCTCTTTTTAAGAGAAAGGGTCTCACTCTGTCATTCAGGCTGGAGTCACGGCTCACTGATCACAGGCAAGGTCTTGCTGAGTTGCCCAGGCTGGTCTTGAACTCCTGGTCTCAGGCAGTCCTCTTGCCTTGGCCTCCTAAAGTGCTCGGATTACAGGCGTGAGCCACTGCATCCAGCCTAGACTATTTTTTAGAGCAGATTTAGGTTCATAGAAAAACTGAGCAGAAAGTACAGAGAATTATCATATCACCCTGCCCCTACATACAGCCTTCCCCGCTATTAACATCCCTTATCACGATGGTATATTTGGATATACCAGAGTTCATACTTGATGCCATAATTCAAAAACAGAGAAAATACCTAAACGTAAGAGCTATAATTATAAAACTCTCGGAAGAAAGCAGGGGTAAACCTCATGACCTTGAATTTGGCAATGATTTTATATTCAACCCATGAACCTACGTTAACATCCAAGTTCACAGTTTCCATAGGCTTCAATCTAGGTGTTATACATTCTATGGTTTCTTTTTGTTTTGTTTTGTTTTGTTTTGTTTTGTTTTGTTTTGTTTTGAGATGGAGTTCCCCTCTTGTTGCCCAGGCTGGAGTGCAATGGCGCCATCTCGGCTCACTGCAACCTCCACTTCCTGAGTTCAAATGATTCTCCTGCCTCAGCCTCCCCAGTAACTGGGATTACAAGTGTGCGCCCCACACCCAGCTAATTTTGTATTTTTAGTACAGACAGGGTTTCACTATGTTGGGCAGGCTGGTCTTGAACTCCTGACCTCAGGTCATCCGCCTGCCTTGGCCTCCCAAAGTGCTGGGATTACAGATGTGAGCCACCGCGCCCGGCCAGCATTCTATGGGTTTTGACAAATGTATAATGGCATGTGTCCACTGTTGTATAATAGTATCCAACAAATATCATACAGAATAGTTTCACTGCCTGAAATCTTCTGTGCTCTGCCTATTCATCCCTCCCTGGCAACCACTAACCTTTTTTTTTTTTTTTTTTTTTGAGACAGAATTTCATTCTTCTTGCCCAGGCTGGAGTGCAATGGTACAATCTCGGCTCACTGCAACCTCTACCTCCCTGGTTCAAGTGATTCTCCTGCCTCAGGCTCCCAAGTAGCTGGGATTATAGGCATGCGCCAGCATGCCTGGCTAATTTTGTATTTTTAGTAGAGACCGGGATTTCTCGATATTGGTCAGGCTAGTCTTGAACTCCCGACCTCACGTGATCCGCCTGCCTCAGCCTCCCAAAATGCTGGTATTATAGGCGTGAACCACTGCGCCCAACCACCACTCATCTTTTTGCTGTCTGCATAGTTTTGCCTTTTCCAGAATGTCATATAATTGGAATCATAGAACATGTAGCTTTTTCAGATTGGTTTCGTTCACTTAGTAATAGGCATTTAAGTTTCCTTCATGTCTTTTCATGGCTTGATAGCTCATTTCTTTTTAGTGCTGGAAAATATTTCATCGTCTGAATACACCAGTTTATTTCTCCATTCACCTACTGAAGGACTTGTTGGCTGCCTCCAAGTTTTGGCAGTTATGGATAAAGCTGCCATAAACATCTGTCCAGGTTTCACAGGGACATACATTTTCAACTCATTTGGGTAAATGTCAAGTAGCGTGATTGCTTGATAGTTTGGTAAGAATGTGGGTTTTTTTTTCTTTGAGATGGAGTCTCGCTCTGTCGCCCAGGCTGGAGTGCAGTGGCATGAGCCAGGACTCCAGGCACCCGCCACCACGCCCAGTTAATTTTTTTGTGTTTTTGGTAGAGACGGGGTTTCGCTGTTAGCCAGGATGGTCTTGATCTCCTGACCTTGGGATCTGCCCGCCTTGGCCTCCCAAAGTGCTGAGATTACAGGCGTGAGCCACTGTGCCTGGCCTAGTTTTTTTTTTTTTTTTTTTTTTAAACAGAGTCTCGCACTGTCGCCCGGGCTGGAGTGCAATGGCGCAGGCACAGTTCATTGCAACCTCCGCCTCACAGGTTCAAGCAATTCTCCTTCCTCAGCCTCCCAAGTAGCTGGGATTACAGGCATGTGCCACCATGCCGGGCTAATTTTTTGTATTTTTAGTAGAGATGGAGTTTCTCCATGTTGGTCAGGCTGGTCTCAAACTCTCGACCTTAGGTGATCCGCCTGCGTCGACCTCCCAAAGCGCTGGGATTACAGGCGTGAACCATTGAAACCAGCCTGTATTTACTTTTTTAGGAAACTACCAAACTGTCTTCCAAAATGACTGCACCAATTTGCATTCCCACCGGCAATAGATGAGGGTTCTTCTGCATGCTCTGTCACATGTATACCTAAGTATTTCATTTTGGAGAGAGCTAATGTAAATGGGAATGTATTTTTCATTTCAAATTCTACTTGTTCCTTGCTGATACACTGAAAAGCAATAGATGGCCGGGCGCGGTAGCTCATGCCTGTAATCCCAGCACTTTGAGAGGCCAAGGCAGGTGGATCATTTGAGGTCAGGAGTTCGAGGCCAGCCTGGCCAACATGGTGAAACCCCATCTCTACTAAAAATACAAAAAAATTAGCCAGGCGTGGCAGTGCACACCTGTAATCTCAGCTACTAGGGAGGCTGAGGTAGGAGAATCACTTGAACCCAGGAGGCAGAGGTTGCAGTGAGCTGAGATCGCACCACTGCACTCCAGCCTGGGCAACGGAGCAAAACTCCATCTCGGAATGAATAAATAAATAAATAAATAAATAAGAAAAAAGAAAAAGAAAAGCAATAGACTTCTATGTAGTAGCTTTACATCCTGCAACCTTGCTATAATTGCTTCAGTTATCTTTTAGAACCATCACAATGAAGAAAAAACATTATAACTACTTTTGTTGATGGCATTTCAAGCACTTTCCATTTCCTTGATAGATACAAGTTTTAACTGATGTCATATTCCATCTGCCTAAATAACTTCCTTTACTATTCCTTCAGTGCTGATTTGATAGTAATAAATTCTAAGCTTTTGTCTGTCTGAAAAATATTTTATTGCCTCATTTTTGAAAGCTATTTTCACTGGCTAGAAAATTCTGGCTTCACAGTGTTTTTTGTTGTTGCTATTTTTCCCGCAGTACTTCAACAATTTCATACCAATTGTCTTCTGGCTTGCATTTTTTTTCTGACGTAATACTTATCTTTGTTTCACTGTATGTAATGTGTCGTTTTTCTCGGTCTGCCTTCAGTATTTTTGCTTTATCTTTGGTTTAAAATAGTTTGAATATTATATTTCTAGGTATTTGGGTTTTTAAAATTTATTTTACTTTTGTTTTTGTTTTTGAGATGGAGTCTTGCTCTATCGCCCAGGCCGGAGTGCAGTGGCGCCATCTTGGCTCATGCAAATGATACCTGGGTTCAAGCAATTCTCCTGTCTCAGCCTCCCGAGTAGCTAGGATTACAGGCATGCACCACCACGCCTGGCTAATTTTTGGTATTTTTAGCAGAGACAGGGTTTCATCATATTGGCCAGGCTGGTCTCGAACTCCTGACCTCAGGTGATTTGCCCACCCCGGCCCCCCAAAGTGCTGGGATTACAGGTGTGAGCCACCATGGCAAGCCTTACTTTTTATTTTGAATATATGTTTTTGGAGACAGTAGCTCACTCTGTTGCCCAGGCTGGAGTGCAGTGGCATGATCACAGTTCATTATTACCTTGACCTCCTGGGCTCAAGTTATTCTCCTGTCTCAGTCTCTCAAGTAGCTGGGGCTACAGGCATGCACTGCCATGCTTGTCTAATTTTTATTTTTGTAGAGATGGAGTCTTGCTATGTTGCCCAGGCTGGTCTTGAACTCCTCCTACCTTGGCCTCCCAAACTGTTGGGATTACAGGTGTTAGCCACTGTGCCGGGTCATGTTTGATTTTTTAATGAATTTATTGTATTAGAAATTCTTCTTGGGTCTGTGATTTAGCATATTAGCTATATTGAAAAATTCTCAGTCATATTTTTTCCAGATATTTTTTCTCCTTCCCTATTCTTGGATTCCAATTGTGTATATGAAATGTTTGATATTGTCCCACTTCTCTTGGATACTATGATTTTTTTTTATCTCCACTCATTTCTTTTTATATTTCAGTTGGTGTGTTTTTTATTAACTTACCTTCAAGTTCACTAATTCTTTCTTTAGTTGTGTTGGATTGATTGACAAACTTACTGAAGGCATTTTGTTTTTTTTTTTAAAACGGAGTCTCACTCCGTCACCAGGCTGGAGTGCAGTGGCGCGATCTCAGCTCACTGCAACTTCTGTCTCCCGGGCTCAAACAATTCTCCTGCCTCAGCCTCCTGAGTAGCTGCAACTATAGGCATGTGCCACCACACCCAGCTAATTTTTGTATTTTTAGTAGAGATGGGGTTTCACCATGTTGGCCAGGATGGTCTCTATCTCTTGACCTCGTGATCTGCCCACCTCGGCCTGCCCACCTCGGCCTCCCAAAGTGCTGGGATTACAGGTTAAAGGCATTCTTTATCTTTTATCACATTTTCTGCTCTTAGTATGCCCATTTTCTTCATGTGATAATTTCCATCTGTCTATTGAAATCACCCACCTGTTTATACATTGCATTTATATTTTCCAACAGAGTCTCTAAACTATTACTCATAGTTATTTTAAATACCCTTTCAAATCATTACCAATCTGGATCACCTCTGAGTTTGGTTATGTTGCTTGCTTTGTTTTTTGACAAATTGATTGTTTTTCTTGCTTTTATGTGTGTCTTATAATTTTTGATTGAATACTGAACATCATGAGTAGACAGTAGAGATTGAAGAAAATAGTATTTATGTTCAGAAATGCATGTCTCTTTCACTGCCAGGCAATTATTGTTGGAGATTTGGGGTTGAGCCAATCTAATCAGAAATTAAGTTGATTTGGGGTTTTGTTGTTTTCATTACTGTTTTCCTCAGAGGCTATTGGTCCTCACCTCTAGTCTGTACCAGTGATAGAGGCTTTCTCCAGTTTCTGCCCTGCCCCCAAACTTTCTCATGAGAACCTGGTGGAAGTATGTGGAGAGGAGTTGGCTAAAGTAAGTGTGAGCTCCCCTTGTGTGTTTTGCTTTCAAAGATTCTGTACTCTCATGCTAGTCACACCCAGCCCTTAGAAACTCACTCTAAACTTCACTGGAATCCTTCTTACCCACATGAATACCCCTGGTATCTCTCCCTCTCATTCTCTGCTACAGGTAAGTCAGTGCTCTTGGCATGTCTGTACTTTGAGGCACTTGTTTCTCCTTGGATTTCAGGTTGTTTTGTTGCCATACAACCTCAAAAATATGGTGGGTTCAAGAAAATATGGTTTTGTGGTTTATCTTGCTTTATCTTGTTAGGGTGGGAATGTGCCTCAGCCCATTCAGGCCGTTATAACAGAATACCATGGCTTGTAAGCAACAGATATTTCTCAAGGTTCTGGAGGCTGGGAAGTCCAAAATTAAGGTGCTGGCAGCTTCGGTGTCTGGTGAGGGCAGCTTTCTGGTTCATAGACAGCCATCTCTTTTTTTTTTTTTTTTTTTGAGGCAGAGTCTTGCTCCGTCACCAGGCTGGAGTACAGTGATGTGATCTTGGCTCACTGCAACCTCTGCCTCCTGGGTTCAAGCGATTCTCCTGCCTCAGCCTCCCAAGTAGCTGGGTCTACAGTTGTGCACCACCACGTCCAGCTAATTTTTGTATTTTTAGTAGAGACGAAGTTTCACCGTGTTGGCCAGGATGATCTCAACCTCTTGAACTCGTGATCTGCCTGCCTCTGCCTCCCAAACTGCTGGAATTACAGTCATGAGACACCGTGCCTGGCCCTGACAGCCATCTTTTTGCTGTGTCCTCAAATGGCAGAAAGGGGAGGGATCTTGATTCCATTCCTGGGGGCTCCGCCTTCTTGGCCTAATCACATTCCAAATGCCCTGCCTCTTAATACCATTATCTTAGGGGTTAGAGCTTCAACATACAAATTTGGGGGAGCCATAAACATTCAGCTCACTGCAGAGTGATACTCTTTCCATCTTTCTTTTTTTTTTTTTTTTTGAGACGGAGTCTTGCTCTGTCACCCAGGCTGGAGTGCAGTGGCACGATCTCTGCTCATTGCAACCTCTGCCTCCCGGGTTCAAGCGATTCTCCTGCCTCAGTCTCCCAAGTAGCTGGGATTACAGGCACACACCACCACACCCAGCTAATGTTTTGTATTTTTAGTAAAGACAGGGTTTCACCGTGTGAGCCGGGATGGTCTCGATCTCCTGACCTCATGATCCACCCGCCTCGGCCTCCCAAAGTGCTGGGATTACAGGCGTGAGCCACCGTGCCCAGATCCACCTTTCTCTATGCTTGGTGGAAGCAGAATTTCCCTCACTATCTTTTAATATCTATATGATCAATATAGATATTCCTTCTTTTGTTCTTGTTATTGGTAAGTTATGTTTTCTTCTCTTTTTTGTTCAGTGTTGTTGTAAGTACATCAGTTTTTTAATCTTTTAAAATAACTAACATTTTTTGGGGGGAGTTTCAGTGATTCTCCTGCCTCAGCCTCCGGAGTAGCTAGGACTACAGGTGCGTGTCACTATGCTCAACTAATTTTTGTATTTTTAGTAGAGATGGGGTTTCATCATGTTGGCCAGGCTCATCTCAAACTCCTGACCTCAAGTGATCTGCCTGCCTCGGCTTCCCGAAGTGCTGGGATTACAGGAGTGAGCCACCGTGCCCAGATCCACCTTTCTCTATGCTTGGTGGAAGCAAGAGTTATGACCACATAACTCTTGGTTTTGTCCATTTTCTCTATTGTTTGCTTTCTAATTTACCGATCACTCTTTTTAGCTGTAGTATTTCTTTCCTTTACTTATTTGTGTTTCATTTGCTTATATTTTCTAGCTTCTTAAGGTGGCAATTTAATTTCTTAAAGTTTTAAATCCAGGCCCTGCATGGTGGCTCACGCCTGTAATCCCAGCACTTTGGGAGGCCAAGGTGGGTGGATCACGAGGTCAGGAGATAGAAACCATCCTGGCTAACACAGTGAAACGCCCTCTCTACTAAAAATACAAAAAATTAGCTGAGCATGGTGGCGGGCACCTGTAGTTCCAGGTACTTGGGAGGCTGAGGCAGGAGAATTGCTTGAACCTGGGAGGCAGAGGTTGCAGTGAGCTAAGATTGCGCTACTGCACTCCAGCCTGGACAGCAGAGCGAGATTCCATCTCAAAAAAAAAAAAAAAGTTTTAAATGCATACTATTGAGCCATACTTCAGGTACAACAAACTGGATCCAGTTAAAGTATATAACTCAATGGCTTCTCGTAGATATATATCTCAAAAAACTGCCACCATAATCAACATATAGAACTTTTTTGTTATCCCTAAAACCTGCCCCTTGTCCCTTTATAGTCAGCTCCTCTGTGGGAAGCTGGATAATGTCCTTCCCTAAAGAGATCCATGCCTTAATCCCTGGAACCTATGAATGCATGAATGTTGTGTGGCAAAAAAAAAAAAAAAAATAGACTTTGCAGATGTGATTAGGTGAAGGATCTTGAGATGGGAAAATTCTTCTGCATTATCTGAGGGTGGTGGGGGTGAAATGCAATCACAAGTGTCCTTGTAAAAAATAGACAGAGAGAGATTTGGCAGAAAATGAGAAGGCAGTGTGATCACTGAGGCAGGCAGAGGTTGGAGTGATGCAGCCACAAACCAAAGAATGCTGGCAGCAGTCTGGGCACAGTGGCTCACACCTGTAATCCTAGCACTTTGGGAGGTCAAGGTGGGCGGATCACCTGAGGTCAGGAGCTTGAGACCAGCCTGACCAACATGGCGAAACCCCGTCTCTACTAAAATTACAAAAATTAGCCGGGTATGGTGGCACATGCCTGTAATCTCAGCTACTTGAGAGGTTGAGGCAGGAGAATGACTTGACCCTGGCAGGTGGAGGTTGCAGTGAGCTGAGATTGTGCCATTGCACTCCGGCCTGGGCAACAAGAGCAAAATTCTGTCTAAATAAATAAATAAATAACGAATGCTGGCGGTCACCAGAAGCTGGAGGATGCAAGAAATGACTTCTCCCCAGGGGGGTCTCCAGAGGAATCACAGACAGCCCTAGGGACACCTGCGTTTGGGCTCAGCAATAATGATTTTGATCAGCTGGCTTCCAGAAATGTAAGAGGATACATTTCTGTTGTTACAATCCACCAAATTTGTGATAATTTGTTACAGCAGCCACAGGAAATGAATATACTTTCCTTTTTCCCAGTCCCTGATGACCACTGATTTAATTTTTGTCACTACAGATTTATTAGCATCTTATAGTATTTTATATAAATGGAATAATAATATATGTGTCTTTTGCAAAATGATTTTAACATTTATTCATGTTTTTGCATGTATCATTAGTTTATTCCTTTTTTTTTTTTGAGACGGAGTCTTGCTCTGTTGCCCAGGCTGGAGTGCAGAGCTGTGATCTCGGCTCACTGCAAGCTCCACCTCCCGTGTTCAAACGATTCTCCTGCTTCAGCCTCCTGAGTAGCTGGGATTACAGGCACACGCCACCACGCCCAGCTAATTGTTGTATTTTTAGTAGAGACAGGTTTTACCATGTTAGCCAGGTTGGTCTTGAACTCCTGACCTCTGGTGATCTGCCCACCTGGGCCTCCCAAAGTGCTGGGATTACAGACGTGAGCCACTGTGCCTGGCCTGTTTATCCATTCTTTTGATGGACACTTGAGTTGTTTCCACCTTTGGATATTATGAATAAAGCTGATATGAACATTGTTATACATGTCTTAGTATGAACATATACTTTCATTTTTCTTGTGCAATACCTAGGAGTGAAAAATGACTAGGTCGTACGGTAGGTATATATTTTAGTTTTTAAAAAACCTGCCAAACTGTTTTCCAAAGTGGCTGTACTTTTTTTTTTAGATGGAGTCTCACTCCATCCCCAGGCTGGAGTGCAGTGGCACGATTTCGGCTCGCTGCAAACTCCCCCTCCCGGGTTCAAGCGATTCTCCTGCCTCAGCCTCCTGAGTAGGTGGGATTACGGGCACACGCCACCACGCCCAGCTAACTTTTGTATTTTTAGTAGAGACGGGATTTCACTGTGTTGGCCAGGATGGTCTCAATCTCCTGACCTCGTGATCTGCCCGTCTCGGCCTCCCAAAGTACTGGGATTACAAGGGTGAGCCACTGCGCCCAGCCTGTACTACCTTAATTAATAACATTTCCATCAACAGTGTATGAGATTTCCAGGCACTCCCCTTCTGGCTAACGTTTGGTTTTGTCAGTCTTGCGAATTTTAATTGTTTTTTGGGGTATATAGTAGTAACTCAAAGTTTTAATTTGCATTTCCCTGATGACTCGTGATATTAAGGACCTTTTCATGTAGTTATTGGCAATTCACATATCTTCCTCAGTAAAGCCTGTTTAGGACTTGCCCATCTTTTTAAAAATTTGGTGGTTTATCTTTTTTATTAATTCATATGTTTTTTCATATAATCTGAATCTTTTGTGAAAAATTGATTTCAAGATTTTTCTCCTAGTTTGCGGGTTGCTGTTTCATCCTCATTTCGTTTCATTTCTTTTCATTTTAGGAGAAAAAGGGTTTCATGCCGGGTGTGGTGTCTCATGCCTGTAATCCCAGCACTTTGGGAGGCCAAGGTGGGTGGATCACCTGAGGTCAGGAGTTCAAGACCAGCCTGGCCAACATGGTGAAACCCTGTCTCTACTAAAAATACAAAAAATTAGCTGGGCTTGGTGGTGTGTGCCTGTAATCCCAACTACTTAGGAGGCTGAGGCAGGAGAATCGCTTGAACCCGGGAGGCAGAGGCTGTAGTGAGCCAAGATTGCGCCATTGTACTCCAGCTTGGGCAACAAGAGCAAACCTCCATCTCAAAAAAAAAGGAAAGAAAGAAAGAAAGAGAGAGAGAGAGAGAGAGAGAGAAAGAAAGAAAGGAAGGAAGGAAGGAAGGAAGGAAGGAAGGAAGGAAGGAAGGAAGGAAGGAAGGAAGAAAGAAAGAAAGAAAGGGTTTCACTCTGTTGCTTAGGCTTGATTGCAGTGGTGCAATCATAACTCACTGCAGTCTGGAATTCCTGAGCTCAAGTGATTCTCGTGCCTCAGCCTGCCAAGTAGCTAGGACTACAGGCATGCACCACCACGCCTGGTTAATTAAATTTTTTTTTTTTTTTTTTTTTGCGTTTTAGACATAATGTCTTGCTACATTTCCTAGGCTGATCAGTCTAGCTAAAGGTTTGTCAATTTTGTTGATCTTTTCATCAACTTTTGGTTTTATCGATTTTCTTTAATCTTTTATTCCTGTTTAATTTTTTCTACTTTATATTATTTCCTTCTTTCTGCTTCCTTTGCGCTTATTTTGTTCTTTTTTATACTTTCTTAAGGTGAAATATTAGATTATTGATTTGAGATCTTTCTTCTTTTTAAACGTAAATATGTGTAGATACAAATTTCACTCTGGGCCCCTGCTTTCCCTCTAGCCCACACATTTTTATATGTTATGTTTTTGTTTTCATTTCATTGTGTTTTGCTTTCATATCTCTCTCTCTCTCTCTCTCCATATATAAATATATAATTTTTTTTTTAAGACAGAGTCTTGCTCTCCAGGTTGAAGTGTAGTGGTGCAATCTCACCCTGTAACCTCTGTCTCCCCAGGTTCAAGCGATCCTCCCACCTCAGCCTCCTGAGTAGCTGGGACCACAGATGTGCACCACCGTGTCTGGCTAATTTTTTGTATTTTTTGTAGAGACAGATCTCGCCATGTTGGCCAGGCTGATCTCAAACTCCTGGGCTCAAGCAACCTGTCTGCCTAGGCCTCCCAAAGTGCTGGGATTACAGGTGTGAACAACCGTGCCCAGACTCAAAATATTTTCTAATTTACCTTGTGATTTTTCTAATTTACTTTCTTCTTTGACCTACTGGTTTTTTAGAAGTATATTGATTAATTTCCACATATTTGTGAATTTTCCAAATATCTTTTTGTTATTAATTTCTTTTTTTTTTTTTTTTTGGGACGGAGTCTCGCTCTGTCGCCCAGGCTGGAGTGCGGTGGCGCAATCTCCACTCACTGCAAGCTCCGCCTCCCGGGTTCACGCCATTCTCCTGCCTCAGCCTCCCGTGTGGCTGGGACTACAGACGCCCGCCACCGCGCCCGGCTAATTTTTGTATTTTTAGTAGAGACGGGGTTTCACCGTGTTAGTCAGGATGGTCTCGATCTCCTGACCTCGTGATCCGCCCATCTCAGCCTCCCAAAGTGCTGGGATTACAGGCGTGAGCCACCGCGCCCGGCCTTGTTATTAATTTCTAATTTCATTCCATTGTGGTCAGAAAACGTATTTTGTATGATTTCAGTTTTTAAAAAATTTATTAAGACTTATTTTATGGCCTAGCATATAATTTATACTGGAGAATATTTCACGTGCACTTTAGAAGAATGTGTATCATATTGTTGTTGGGTAGGATGTTCTGTAGATGTTCGTTAGGTCTGGTTGGCATACATTCTGTCTTTTTGCTGATCTGATATCTAGTTGTTCTCTTTATTATTAAAAATGGAGGCCAGGCATAGTGGCTCACACCTGTAATCCCAGCACTTTGGGAGGCCAAGGCTGGTGGATCACCTGAGGTCATATGTTCGAGAGCAGCCTGGCCAGTATGGGAAAACCCTGTCTCTACTAAAAATACAAAAACCAGCCAGGCATGGTGGCATATGCCTGTAATCCCAGCTACTCAGGAGGCTGAGGCAGGAGAATCGCTTGAACTTGGGAGGTGGAAGTTGCAGTGAGCTGAGATCGCACCACTGCACTCTAGCCTGGACGACAGAACAAGACTGTCTCAAAAAAAAAAAAAAAAGTATTGAAGTGGCTAAATATTATTGTTGTATTGTTTATTTTCCCTCCAATTACTGCAGTTTTTGCTTCCTGTACTTTGAGACTCTGTTTTTAGGTGCATATAGGCTTACAAATGTTATATTTTCTTTTTTTTTTCTTTTTTTTTTTTGAGACGGAGTCTTGCTCTGTAGCCCGGGCTGGAGTGCAGTGGCCGGATCTCAGCTCACTGCAAGCTCCGCCTCCCGGGTTCATGCCATTCTCCTGCCTCAGCCTCCCGAGTAGCTGGGACTACAGGCGCCCGCCACTTCGCCCGGCTAGTTTTTTGTATTTTTAGTAGAGACGGGGTTTCACCGTGTTAGCCAGGATGGTCTCGATCTCCTGACCTCGTGATCCGCCCGTCTCGGCCTCCCTAAGTGCTGGGATTACAGGCTTGAGCCACCGCGCCCGGCCACAAATGTTATATTTTCTTGAAGGATTGACCCTTTTGTCATTCTATAACATCCTTCTTTGTCTCTATAGTAACATTTTTTTTCTTAAACCTAATTTTTTTCTGACATTAGTATAGCCACTCTAGCTCTCTTTTGGTTACTTTCTGCATGGAATATTTTTTCCATTTTTTCACTTTCAACCTATTTGTGTTTTTTATTTCCATTCTGCCAACCTGTGCCTTTTAGTTGGAGAGTTTAACCCATTTAATTTAATGTAATTAATCATAAGGATTTACTTTTGCCAGTTTATATGTCATTTGCCTTTTTATTCTTTGGTTCTTCCATTACAGCCTTCTTTTATGTCTTCTAGATATTTTCTACTATGCCATTTTAATTCCTTGTTACTTTTACTATATATTTTTTAGTTATTTGTGTTTGCCCTGGGATGACAATTAACGTCTTTGTTTATAGCAATGTAGTTTTGTGGTTTTTTCCTTATTTTTTCTTTTGAGACAGGGTCTCACTCCAATTTGCCCAAGTTGGAGTGCAGTGGTGCAATCTTGGCTCACTGCAGCCTCGGCCTCCCAGGGTTAAGCAATCCTCCTACCTCAGCCTCCTAAGTAGCTGGGACTAAAGGCATGCATCACTGTGTCTGGCTAATAGTAGTTTTGATTAATACTGACTTAATTTCAATAGTATATAAAATTTTGCCGCTATATAGCTTCATTGCCCTCCCATGCTGTTCTTGCTCAAATTACATCCTAATACATTATGTGCCCCTCAACATAGATTTATAATTATTGCTTTGTACCATTGTCTTTGGAACCAGATAGAAAAATAGGAGTTACAAACAAAAAATACATTTATATTGCCTTTTATACTTAACTATGGAGTTATCTTTCCCAGTGTTCTTTATTTATTCATGTGGATTTGAGTTACTGGCTAGTGTTATTTCATTTCAGCCTGAAGGACGCCCTTTAGCATTTGTTATAGGGCAGGTGTGCTAGGAACAAATTCTCTCGATTTTTGTTTATCTGGGAATGTTTAATTTCTCCTTCATTTTTGAAGGATAGTTTTGTCAGATATAGCATTCTTGGTTGATTTTATTTTCTTTCACCTCTTTGAATATGTCATCCTACTCCCTCTGGCCTTCATGGTTTTTGATGAGAAACCAGTCATTAATCTTATTAAGGATGTCTTGTATGTGATGAACCTTTATTCTCATGCTGCTTTTAAGATCCTCTCCTTGACCTCTGACAATTTGATTATGATGTATCTAGGTATGGATTTCTTTGAATTTATTCTAGTTGGGGTCTGTTGAACTTCTTAGATGTACAGATTATGTTTTCATCAAATTTGGGAATGTTTGTCCGTTATTCTTCAAATGTTCTTTCTTTCCCTTTCTCTCTCCCGTCTTCTGAGACTCCTATTATGCATATATTGGTGTGCTTTATGGCATTCCATAGTTCTCTGACGCTCTGTTCATTTTTCTTCATTCTTTTTTCTTTTTTATTTTTTCTGTTCATCTGACTTGATAATTTCAATGGACTAATCTTCAAGTTTGCTATTTTTAAAAATCTGCTTGCTTGAATCTGTGGAGCCCTTTTAGTGAATTTTTCATTTCAGTTCTTGTACTTTTCAATTCCAGGACTTCTGTTTCCTTTGTATGATTTCAATTTCTTTTTCGATATTCTCTATTTGGTGAGGTACTGTTCTCATGCTTTCCTTTAGTTCTTTAGACATGGTTTCTTTAGTTTTTTGAATATATTTAAAATAGTTTATTTAAAGTCTGTCCAGCCTGTAATCCCAGCAATCTGGGAGGCTGAGGCGGGTGGATCACTTGAGGTCAGGAGTTCGAGATCAGCCTGGCCAACATGGCGAGACCCCATCTCTACTAAAAACACAAAAAATTAGCTGGGCATGGTGGTGCACACCTATAATCCCAGCTACTCAAGAGGCTGAAGCAGGAGAATCACTCGAACCTGGGAGGCGGAGGTTGTGGTGAGCCAAGATCACACCACTGCACTCTAGCCTGGGCAACAAAGTGAGACTCTGTCTCAAAAATAAAATAAAAATAAATAAATAAAGTCTGTCTAGAAAATCCAATGTCTGGGCTTCCTCAGGAATAATTTCTATTGATTGCTTCCCATTTCCCCTGACCCCACCATCTATAAGCCATACTTTTTAATTTCTTTACCTGCCTTATAATTTTTTGTTGAAAATTGTACATTTTGAAATATTATAATATACAACTCTAGAAATAAGATTTCCTCTTTATCCCCAGGTTTTGTCATTGCTTCTGCTTATTGTGGTCATTATTGTTTGTTCAGTGATGTCAGAACAAATTCTGTAAATTCTGTATTCTTTGTCAAGCATGGCCACTGAAGTCTCTATTCCAGCTAATGATTAGACAAAGATGTACTTGAACCTTTCTGGAACCAAGAAATCTCCTAGCCTTTGCCGAAGAGCATGCAATCATCCTTGGACATGTCTATAGCCTCCTGGATTCCCAGAATATGTTGGAGCTGTCAAATCCCTTATGGACATTTCATTCTTGACCTTTCTTGCCAAGCTTTTTGGTTAGGCTATTGTTTGCCCCATTGTTATCCAATGACTCAGGGGGTGGTGACTAAACATTTGCCTGCAAATGTTTTTGATAAACACCTTCACCATCTACCCCAAGGTAGTGGCTCTAGCACTGGGCCAGCTCTGAGTTAGACAAAATAAAGACAAGCATTCTGAGATGATCTTACAGGGAAACACCAGATTGGTCAAAATAACTAATTGCATTTGTAGGTGAATGAGGTCCATTCTGCACCAGCAGAATGTGGGCTGTTAAACTGAGCTGGAGGAGTGGAGAATGGGACTGGGGTAAGTTAAAACACCACAAACTTTGCTGTTCTTACTGAGATTCAGCTGTTCTTCTTGAATAAGTGCTCCTGGATTGCTACAAGCCTTTGGTTAATTTCCAGAGTTGCAAAAAATGGATTCTGACAGGCTTTTGCAAGTTTTTTTCCTGTTGTTTTTATCTAAAAGTAGAATTTTGGAGTTTCTTTTTTCTTTCTTTCTTTCTTTCTTTTTTTTTTTTTTTTTTTTTTTTGAGACAAAATCTTGCTCGGTTGCCCAGGCTGGAGTGCAATGACCTGATCTCAACTCACTGCAACCTCCACCTCCTGGGTTCAAGCGATTCTCCTGCTTCAGCCTCCTGAGAAGGTGGAACTATAGGTGCATGCCACCACGCCTGGCTAATTTTTGTATTTTTAGTAGAGACGGGGTTTCGCCATGTTGGCCAGGCTGTTCTCAAACTCCTGACCTCAAGTGATCTGCCTGCTTCAGCCTCTCAAAGTACTGGGATTACAGGTGTAAGCCACCGTGCCTGACCAGTTCTTTGTAGTCTGTGCATCCTATCCCTCACTCGTCTCCCCTTCCCAGTGAATAATTGATCTGTTTTCCGTCAGTATAATGATGGAAATGCTAAAATCAGTTAGCATTTTCTAAAGTACTGCTGCCAATAGAAATATTATGGGAGTCATGTAGTAGTTTTCCATTTTCAGCAGGCACATTAAAAAGCAAAATCAATTTGACTTTAATAATATATTTAACCCACCGTATTCAAAATATCGTTTCAACTTGTAATCACCATAAAGAATTATGAATGAGATAGTTTACTTTCCGTTTTGAAAAGCACCGGTGCTTCAAAATTCAGTGTATGGTTTATAACTTAAAGCACATTACAACTCAAAAACTACATTGTCACCAGAGATATCTTTTTTTTTTTTGAGATGGAGTCTCACTCTGTCGCCCAGGCTGGAGTACAATGGTGCAATCTCGGCTCACTGCAACCTCTGCCTCCTGGGTTCAAGTGATTCTCCTGCCTCAGCCTCCCAAGTAGCTGGGATTCTAGGCTTGTGCCACCATGCCTGGCTAATTTTTGTATTCTTAGTAGAGACTGGGTTTCACCATCATGGCCAGGCTGGTTTTGAACTCCTGACCTCAAGTGATCTGCCCACCTCAGCCTCCCAAAGTGCTAGGATTACAGGTGTGAGCCACCTCACCCAGCCAGCCTAGGAGTTTGAGACCAGCTTGGGCAACATAGGGAGACTCCATCTCTACAAAAATAAAATAATTTTTAAAATTATCAAGGTTTGGTGGCACATGCCTGTGTTCCCAGCTACTCAGGAGGCTGAGGTGGGAGGATCCCCTGGGCCCAGGAGGTTGGGGTTGCAGTGAGCTATGATTGCACCACTGTATTCTAGTCTGGTTGACAGAGCAAGACCCCGTCTCAAAAAGAAAAAAAAAATTTACAACAACAGAAAAATAGGTTTTGTTTTGTTTTGCTCTAATACAGCTAAATTGTTATTTACCACGAAATTTGCAATAGAGAGGAGGAGGTGGCAGGAAAAAAAAGAAATTTGCAATATACCTTCTTTCAGTCCTTTTTTTCCCCTTTCCTGTTGTACCTCTACTTGATTCTGCATCAGTAGTATGACTTGTTTTAATTTTTAATTTTAATTTTAATTTTTTTGTGAGACAGAGTTTCACTCTTGTCGCCCAGGCTGGGGTGCAATGGCACAATCTCGGCTCACTGCAACCTTTGCTTCTCTGGGTTCAAGCAATTCTCCTGCCCAAGTAGCTGGGATTACAGGCACCTGCCACCATGCCTGGCCAATTTTTGTATTTTTAGTACAAATGGAGCTTCACCATGTTGGTCAGGCTGGTCCTGAACTCCTGACCTCAGGTGATCTGCCCTCCCAAAGTGCTGGGATTACACAGGCATGAGCCATTGCGCTCGGCCTGTTTTAAATTTTAAAATGCATCTGTACTTATTTTTTAAACTGCAAAAATGAATTAGTTAAATCATAATGAAAATAAGAGTATTGTAATTTTTCCTACCCTTTACAACATACATAAGCATCACTGTAACTAGTACTATCTACATAAAATATTCAAATCAATATACATATTACAATATTACAGTGGTTCATGGAAAATATTCAGTTTGAGGCCAGGGTCAGTGGCTTAAGCCTGTAATCCGAGCACTTTGGGAGGCTGAGGCAGGTGGATCACCTGAGATCAGGAGTTCGAGACCAGCCTGGCCAACATCATAAAACCCTGTCTCTACTAAAAATACCAAATTAGCTGGGCATGGTGGTGCGCACCGTAATCCCAGCTACTCAGGAGGCTGAGGCAAGAGAATAGCTTGAACCTGGGAGGTGGAGGTTGCAGTGAGCTGAGATCAAGCCACTGCACTCCAGCGTGGGTGACAAGAGCGAAACTCCATCTAAAAAAAAACAAAAAAGAAAATATTCCAGTTGAATCAGATCATTGACATTGACTAGATGTGTCAGTGTCTGTACACCTAGTATGTAATACTAGAAACAATTGTGTAAGCCCAACCCTCACACCACAATGCAAAAATAACATAACACAGTCATGAAAGAAATGCAGTTCTACCAAAACAAGTTGCTTAATGGAGAAAATATTTTATTTTGCTTTCATTTTAAATTTTAAATGACGTAAAATTTCAAAGTCAGTTATTTTGCACTCATCACCTATCAAGCACGCAGCAGCCACATGTGGCTAGTACCTTCTACATTGTACCACGCAGTTCTAGAATTTCATATAAATGGAGTCAGTTACTATATGCTCTTTTTGGCATCTTTCATTCAACATAATTATTCTAAGATTCATGCATGTTATGTGTATCAATAGTTCATTCCTTTTTCTTGCTAAGTAGTACCCCATTGAATGGATATACCACAATTTTTTAATCTATTCATCTTGTTGATGGACATTTAGGTAGTTTTTAGTGTTTGGCTATTACCAATAAAGATACTATGAGCATCTAGATAATAGTGTTTGTATGGGCACACGCTTTCATTTTTCTTCAATAAATAACCTGGCAATGGAATGCTGTGTCATCTGGTAGGTTTACATTTAATCTTTTAAGAAACTGCTAAACTGTTTTCCGAAGTGGATGTACCATTTTGCACTCCCACTAGCATTGTATGAGAGTTCCAGTCATTTTGTATCTTTGCCAGCATGTATATGATCAGCCCTTTTAATTTTAGCCATTCTAAGGAGGTGTTTAGTGGTATCCTCTTGTGGTTTTAAGTCGCATTCACTAAAGACCAATGATATAAAGCATTTGTTCATGTACTGTACCTGTTTTGTTTTCTTTGGAGTAGTGTCTGTTCAATTTTTCCCCACTTTGCCTGAGGAAGTTGGGGAAATAGACTAACTGTTGAGTTTTAATAATTCTTTATATATTTTAGGTACAAGTCCTTTGTTGAGTATATGTTTAGGAAAGATTTTCTTTCTTTCTTTTTTTTTTTTTTTTGAGACGGAGTCTCACTCTGTCGCCCAGGCTGGAGTGCAGTGGCTGGATCTCAGCTCACTGCAAGCTCCGCCTCCCGGATTCACACCATTCTCCTAACTCAGCCTCCTGAGTAGCTGGGACTACAGGCGCCCACCACCTCGCCCAGCTAATTTTTTGTATTTTTTAGTAGAGATGGGGTTTCACCATGTTAGCCAGGATGGTCTCTATCTCCTGACTTCGTGATCCGTCTGTCTCAGCCTCCCAAAGTGCTGGGATTACAGGCTTGAGCCACCGCGCCCGGCCAGGAAAGATTTTCTTTCTTGGGACTGAGCACAGTGGTTCATACCTGTAATCCCACCATTTGGGAAGTCCAAGTCAGGAGGATCACTTGAGGCCAGGAGTTCAAGACCAGCCTGGGCAACATAGCTGAGACCCTGTCTCTACAAAAAAAAAAAAAAAAAAAGGAAATAAATAAAAAAACTTAGCCAGGCATGGTGGCATGTATCTGTAGTCTCAGCTACTGAGGAAGCTGAGATGGGAGGATCACTCGAGCCCAGGAGGCTGAGGCTGCAGCGAGCTGTGATTGTGTCACTGCACTCCAGCCTGGTTGACAGAGTAAGTACATCTTTAAATTTTTTTTTCTTTCTGTAGCTTGTCTTTTCATTTTAATAGTAATCTTTCAGAGAACAAAAGTTTATCATTTTAATGAAGTCCAATTAATCAATCTTTTATTTTGCAAATTGTGGTTTTGATATTGTATCTAAGAACTCTTTGACTAACTAATGTCACAATTATTTTCTTCTATGTTTTCTTCTAAAAGTTTTAGTCTTACTTTTAGATCTGGATCTTGTTGAGCTAATTTTTTTTTTTTTTTTTTTTTTTTGCATAAGCTGTGAGGTTAGGTTGAAGGTCATTTATTTTTGCCAAATAAGATGCAATGTTCCAGCACCATTTGTTGTAAAGATTATACTTGTATTGAAATGTCTTTGCACTTTTGTCAAAAATCTTGTGGGCTGTATTTCTGTGCATCTATTTCTATACTCTATTCTTTTGCATTGATGTATTCTATTTCATTCTATTGCATTGACCTGTGTCTCATTGCCAATACTACGCTGTCTTAATTACTATAGCCTTATAGTAAGTCTTAAATTCAGGTAATGTGAGTACTCCAACTGTATTCTTACTCAAATTTGCTTTGGCTATTCTAATTCCTTTGCATTTACATATACGTTTTACAACCAGCTTGTGTATATCTACAAAAATCCTGCTCAGATTTTGATCTGTGTTTTGTTAAATCTACAGATCAGTTTGGGGTACAGACATGTACCTATATTAAGTCTTCTAATCTGTGAACACAGTATTCCTCTTCATTTATTTAGGTCTTTTAAGATTTCTTTTAAAGGCATTTTGACATTTCTAGCATAAATATCTTGCAGGTTTTGTTGATTTTATACCTATGTATTTCATTGTTTTGGTGTTTTGTGAATGGCATTTTTAAAATTTCAGTTTCTAATCTTTTGTTGCTAGCACATAAATACACAATTCTACGTTGCAAACTTTACAAACTTATTTATAGTTATAATATATTTTTCTTTCTCTAGATTCCTTTTTTTCTTTTTCTTGAGACTGGCTCTCACTTTGTTGCCCAGGCTGAAGTGCAGTGTCGTGATCATAGCCCACTGCAGCCTCGACCTCCCGGGCTGAAGGAATCCTCCACCTCAGCCTCCTGAGTAGCTGAGATTACTTGTGTGCACCACCTCACTCAGTCAATTTTTTTTATTGTTTGTAGAGATGGATTTCACCATGTTACCCAGGTTGGTCTTGAACCCCTGGGCTCAAGGGATCTGCCCACCTTGACTTCCCAAAGTGCTGGGACTATAGGCGTAAGCCACTGCACCCAGCCTCTTTCTGAATATTTCTTGAGATTTTTCTTTTCTTTTCTTTTCTCTTTTCTTTTTCTTTTCCTTTCCCCTTCCTTCCTTCCTTCCTTCCTTCCTTCCTTCCTTCCTTCCTTCCTTCCTTCCTTCTTTCCTTCCTTCCTTCCTTCCTTCTCTCTTTCTCTCCTCCTTCCTTTCTTTTCTTTCCTTTTCGTTTCGTTTCTTCCTTTTTCGAGACAGGGTCTTGCTCTGTCACCCAGGCTGGAGTGCCATGGTACAAACATGACTCACTGCAGCCTTGACTTCACAGGTTCAAGTGATCCTCCAACCTCAGCCTCCCAAGTAGCTGGGACTAAAGGCATGCCACCATGCTTGGCTAATTTTATTTTATATTTTGTAGAGATGAGGTCTTGCTATGTTGACAGGGCTGGTCTTGAACTCCTGGACTGAAGTGATCCTCCTGCCTCAGCTTCCCAAAGTGCTGGGATTATAGGTATGAATCACCACACCCAGCCCTTGGGATATTCTATGGTGACAGTCATAAGTTCTGTGAGTAGGGACAATTTTAATTCTTCCTCTTCTATCTGTATGCTCTTTATTTCTTTTCTTGCCTTACTGCCCTACTTTGGTCTTCCAGTACAATGTTGAAGAGGAGCAATGAGAATGAATATGCTTACCTTGTACCTTAACTTGGGGGAAAGCATTCAGTCTTTTACCAGTATGACTTTAGCTCTGGATTTTTGGAGATGTCCTTTATCAGGTTGAGGAAGTTCCCTTTTATTCCTACTTTGATAAGAGTTTTTATTTAGCATGGATGTTGAATCTTCTCAAATGCTTTTTCTGCACATGATAGTATGATATATTGATATGATCATATTGATATATTGATTATTTTAAGAAATGGATACATTGATCAATGTATTGATTTGATTAGATGTTTTTTCTTCTGTTAATAAGCTGTTAATAAGAAACACTGCATTGATTAATTTCAGATATTGAACCAGCCTTGCATTGCTGATATGAAACTGCCTTGGTTGTGATTTATTACTGTTTTATATATTGATGCATTCAATTTGCTACTTTTTTTGAGGATTTCTTTTGTCTATGTTCATACAGACTATTGGTCTGTGTAGGCATCTGTTTTTGTACTAGCATAGTCCAGTTTTGGTGTAAAAGTAATGTTGGCTTTATACAACAATTTTTGAAGTATTCACTCCCCTATTTTCTGGGGAAAAATGTGTAGAATTATTGTTTTTTCTTTTTTAAATATTTAGTAAAAATTATCTGGAGAAATTTTCTGGGCCTTGAGATTTCCTCTTGAAAGGTTTTTTTTAACAACAAATTCAATTTCTTTAATAATATGGGACTATTCAAATTGTCTATTTTACCTTGTGTGAGTTCTGGTAGTTTGTGGTTTTTGAGAAATTGGTTCATTTCATCTAAGTTGTCAAATTTATGAGTATAGACTTGCTTATAATATCCCCTTATTATCTATCTAACACTTGTGAAATTTGTAGTGATATCATACATTTCATTCACAATACTGATAATTTATGTCTCGTTTCCTTTCTTTTCTCTCTTTTTTTTTTTTGTGTGTGTGTTATTTGGCTAGAGGTTTAGGAATTGTACACATCTTTTCAAAGAATTAGCTTTTGGTTTAACTGGTTTCTCTATTGTTTTCAGTTTCATTGGTTGCTGCTCTTACCTTTGTTACTTCCTTCTTTGTGCTTGCCTTGAGTTTATTTTACTCTTCTTTTTTATAGTTTCTTAAAACAGAAGTTTAAGTTATTCATTTGAGAACTTTCTTCCTCCTCCTCCCCTTCCTCCTCTTTCTTTTTCACTTCTTCTCCTCCTTCTTCTCTTTCTCTTTTTCCTTCTCTTTCTTTTTCTCCTCCTTCTCCTCTCCTCCTCCTCCATCTCCTCCCTTTCCTTCTTCTTTCTTCTCCTGAGACAGGGTCTCACTCTGTCACATAGGTTGGAATATCATGACAGAATCCTAGCTCACTGCAGCCTCAAAGTCATGACTCAAGTAATTCTCCTGCTTCAGCCTCCTGAGTAACTGGGACTACAGGTATGTGCCACCACACCAGGCTAATTTTTTAAAAATTTTTTAGACACAGTATCTTGTTATGTTGCCTAGGCTAATCTTGAACCCCTAGCCTCAAGCAATCCTCGCACCTTGGCCTCCCAACATGTTGGGATTATAGGTGTGGGCCTCTGTGCCCAGCCTCTTCTTTTCTAATATAATCATTTAATTACATAAATTCCCCTTTAATTTGGCTGCATGCTGTAAATTTTGACATGTTCTATTTTCATTTTCATTCAAATTAAAATATTTTCTACTTTCCTTGAGACTTCCCCTTTCACCCAGGATTATTATGTAGAAGTGTGTAGTTTATTTCTAGGCATTTGAATATTTTTTAGTGTTCTATTATTGACTTCTAGTTAAATTCTATTATCACCAGAAAGCATACTTTATGTAATTTTAAATTACAAACACTTTTTAGGGTTTATTTTGTGACCAAGGACATGGTCTGTCTTAGTGAATGTTCTATGTGCTTTCTTGGCTATGTTACCCAAGCTGGAGTGCAGTGGCTATTCCCAGCACAATCACAGTGCACTACAGCCTCCAACTCCTGGGTTCAAGTGATCCTCGTGCCTCAGCCTCCTGAATAGCTGGGCTTGCAGGCATGTACCATCATGCCTGGCTATGTGCCTTCAAAAAGAATACAGTTGTGGATGGAGAGTTTTATCAATGTTAGTTGGTTTATGATTGTTTTTTCCTAGCTGATTTTCTATCTGTTCTATCCATTCTTGAAGAAGAGCATTGGCGCTTCCAACTATAATTGTGAATTTGTCTTTTTCTCTTCAAGTTCTGTCAGTTTTGCTTTATATATTTGAAGTTCTGTTTTTAAATGTGTATACATTTTAAATGGTGTTGCCTTGGGTCTTTACCATTTTGTAATGTCCCTCTTAAATCCATAGTAAATTTCCTTGCTTTGAGGTATACTTTGTCTTATGTAAATATAACCACTTCATTTTTCCTTTGACCAGCATTTACATAACATATCTTTTTCTATTTTTAAACTTATAACCTACCTATATTAAAATGTGTAGTCAGGCCAGGCGCAGTGGCTCATGCCTGTAATCCCAGCACTTTGGGAGGCCAAGGTGAGCGGATCACTTGAGGCCAGGAGTTAGAGACCAGCCTATGCAACATGACGAAACCCTGCCTCTACCAAAAATGCAAAAAATTAGCCAGGTGTGGCAGCACGTGCCTGTAGTCCCAGCTACTCAGGAGGCTGAAGCACAAAGATTGCTTGAACCTGGGAGGCAGAGGTTGCAGTGAGCCAAAATGGCGCCTCTGCACTCCAGCCTGGGTGAAAGAGCAAGACTGTCTTAAATAAATAAATAAATAAATAAATAAATAAATAAAACAGCAACAACAAAATGTATAGTCACATCTTTCTTAAAAAAAAAAAAACTCTTCTGTCAATCTTTGTCTTTTAGTTGGTGTGATTAGACCATTTACATTCATTGTTATTGTTGATATACTTGGATTTAGGTCTGTAATTTTATTCATTATTTTCTGTTTGCTCTCTCTGTTTGTTTGTTTGTTTGAGACAGGAGACAAGGTCTTGCTCTATCGCCCAGACTGGGGTGCAGTGGTGCGATCTCGGTTCACCGCAACCTCTGCCTCCTGGGTTCAGATGATCTTCGTGCCTTACCCTCCTGAGTGGCTGGGACCACAGGCACCCCCTACCATGCCCCACTAAGTTTTGTATTTTTAGTAGAGACAGGGTTTTACCATGTTGGCCAGACTGGTCTCAGACTCCTGGCCTCAGGTGATCCGCCCGCGTCGGCCTCCCAAAGTGCTGGGATTACAGGCGTGAGCCACTGAACCCGGCTGCTCTCTGCGTTTTTTATTCCTCACTGTTTCCTTTCCTGCCTTCTTTGGGGTTATTTGAATATTGCTTAGTATTCAATTTTAATTTATCAATTGATTATTTTACTATATCTCTTTGTATAGTGTTCTTTTAGTGGTGGCTCTAAAAATTACAAAATGTACAACAAACTTTTTACTTTCTGCTTAGAATAAATATTTTACTACTTGTAAAATGTAGGAACCTGGCTATCATGTAGGTTCCTTTCCCCTATCCTTTCTATGTTGTAGTTATCAGATGTATTACATCTACAAACATTGAAAACTCCATTCGAATCTAAAACTGTTCCAAAAAATAAAGCTTACTTTTAAAATACGTATTAGACAATATTATACTTTTTGCTTTCAATAATCATACATATTTTAGGCCGGGCGTGGTGGTTCACGCCTGTAATCCCAGCACTTTGGGCTGAGGCTGTGGATCACCTGAGGTCAGGAGTTCAAGACCAGCCGGGCCAAAATGGTGAAACCCCATCTCTACTAGAAATACAAAAATTAGCTGGGTATGTTGGCGTGTGCCTGCAATCCCAGTTATTTGGGAGGCTGAGGCAAGAGAATGGCTTGAACCCAGGAGGCAGAGGCTGCAGTGAGCCGAGATTGTACCACCGCACTCTAGCCTGGGTGACGGAGTGAGACTCAGTCTCAAAAAAAAAAAAAAAAAAAAAGTCATACATATTTCAAAGAACTTAAGTGGGCAAAATAGTGCATTTTATGTGTCCAGATATTTATCATTTCTGTTGCTGTTTCTGAGGTTCCAAGACTCCCTCTGGTGTTATTCCTCCCTTGAATAAAGAACTTTCTTTAGAATTTCTTTCAGCGTAGTTTTGCTGTCAGTGAATTCTCTTAGTTTTTCTTAATCTCAAAATGTCTTTATTTTACATTCATTCCTGAGGGATGTTTTTACTAGATATATAGTATTCTTGGTTGACCTTTCTTTTCCTTCAGCATTTTCGCAGGGTGTGTTATTTCCTTCTGGCCTTCATGGTTTCAGATGATAAATTTGTAGTCGTTCAAGTAACTGTTACTGTCTACGTGATATGTCATTTTTCTGACTGTGCTCAAGACGGTTTCTTTGTCTTTAGTTTTCAGCAGTGTGATTATGATGTGTCTGGATATGGATTTCTTTGAGATGATCTTAACTGGAGTTCGCTAAGCTTCTTGAATCTGTAAGCTTTTTTATCTTTCCGGGTTTCAGAAGTTTGAAACCATTATTTCTTCAAATACCTTTTGCACCACATTCTTTGACTTTATTGAGACTGTTCGCTGTTGTTGTTGCCGTCGTTCTTCCCAATCTGTTTCCTCTCTGTAGTGCATGTTGGATAATCATTTTTTTCTTTTTTGAGACAGGATCTCATTCTGTCACCCAGGCTGGAGTGCAGTGGTGCGATCACAGCTCACTGCAGCCTTGACCTCCCCAGGCTCAAGAGATCCTCCCATCTCAGTCTCCCAAGGACCTGAGGCTACAGGTGTGCACCACCACGCCCATCTAAATTTTTTTGTGTATTTTTCAGAGTTGGGGTTTCGCCATGTTGGCCAGACTGATCTCAAATTCCTGGGCCTAAGTGATCTACCACCTTGGCCTCCCAAAGAGCTGGGATTACAAATGTGAGCCACCAAATAACGTTTTAAAACCTGTTTTCGAGTCTACCAGCTCTTTCTTCAGTCATACACATTGTGCTACTGAACTCATTGAGTTAATTGTAAAACTTGATAATTGTATATTTTCAGTTCTAAAATTTCTATTTGGTTCTTTTCTGTATCTTCTATGTTCCCGTTGAGGGTTTCTGTCTTTCTATTCATTTAAAAAATATTCTCCCTTAGAAAAGTAGTTAAATAGGCCAGGCATGGTGGCTCACGCCTGTAATCGCAGCACTTTGGGAGGCTGAGGGGGGTGGATCACCTGAGGTCAGGAGTTCGAGGTCAGCCTGGCCAACATGGTAAAACCCCATCTCTACTAAAAATACAAAAAAAAAAAAAAAAAAAAAAATTAGCCAGACATGGTGTTACATGCCTGTAATCCTAGCTACTCAGGAGGCTGAGGTGGGAGGATTGCTTGAACCCAGGAGGCAGGGGTTGCAGTGAGCCAAGATCGTGCCACTGCGCACTCAAGCCTGGGTGACAGAGCAAAACTCTGTCTCTAAATAAATAAATAAATAAATAAATAAGAAAAATAGTTAAATAGCTGCCTTAAAATCCTGGTTTGATAATTCCAACATCTGTGCCATCTTGGGGTTGATATCTGTTAATTATCTGTTAATTATCTTTTTCCATGTAAGATGTTTAGGTTTTCCTAGTTCTTTATATATTGGATAATTTTGAATTGTGTTTTGGATGTATCGAACATATTATTATGTGGTTCTGAGTCTTGCTTAAATTCTGTGGAGAAGTTTAATTAAAAAAAAAAAAAAGACAATGGATTTGGTTAGGTTCCAGCTGTAACTTCCTACCCGCATTCTGTGAGCTGTGGTTACAATGTCAGTTTAGTTCCCAAACACTTTGCAGTACTATTCAGATATGTCCTGAGTATGTACCACGCAGTGGCCAGTCTGGAACCTGAGGAGTGGTCCGTCCTGTAATTTCTTTCTCAAAGCCTGTGCTGTTTAGGGTCAAATGCACACACACACAGCTCAGGGGTGAGCTGAGGAGTTTATATAAATTGTTTATTAAATTATAGTTTTGAGCTCCCCCTTCTCATCGATTTCACTGACACTTTTCAGCTCCCAAGAGCCCCTCCCTAGTCCTCTATAAACCAGGGCTTCAGTTTATCTGCATTGCCACATACTTCTTGTGACTGCATCTTTCTTCAGGGCCAAGTGGCAAGAGCATAGAGAGAAAGACAGCAACAGGAATCCCTCCAGCACCCTTGGGACCACAGACTCTTGAGAGACGTGTTCCCTGTCAGAGCATTTGGTGGCTTCCCAACTGCTTTTGCCTGTCTCACTGTGTCATGGGATTGTCTGGAAGCTGGGACAGTAGGGAACGGCAATTAACACCAAAAACCAACCAACCAACCAACCACGTCACAAAAAACAAACTGGGGCTGTCTCCATTCTTCCTGACCTCTAGGGGACCCTGAACCACAAATACAGAGCTTCTCTTAGAGCTCTTTCTCTCTCTATCTTAGCCTCCTGAGTAGTTGGGAACCACAGATGCATGCCACCAAGCCCAGCTAATTTTTTTTTTCTTTTTTTTTTTTTTTTATTGAGGTGGATTCTCGCTCTGTCGCCCAGGCTGGAGTGCAGTGGTGCAATCTCGGCTCACTGCAAGCTCCGCCTCCCGGGTTTACGCCCTTCTCCTGCCTCAGCCTCCCAAGTAGCTGGGACTACAGGTGCCCGCCACCACGCCCGGCTAATTTTTTGTATTTTTAGTGGAGACGGGGTTTCACCATGTTAGCCAGGATGGTCTCGATCTCCTGACCTTGTGATCTGCCCGCCTCAGCCTCTCAAAGTGCTGGGATTACAGGCGTGAGCCACCGTGCCCGGCCACTAATTTTTATGTATATTTTGTAGAGATGGAGTCTTGTGGTGTTTCCTAAGTTGGTCTCAAACTCCTGGCATCAAGCACCTCGGCTTCCCAAAGTGCTGGTATTACAGGCATGAGCCACCATGCCTGGCCAAAATTTTAATTTTTTATGTAAATCTTTCTGATAAAAATTTCAGGTCCAGATGACTTGACTTTACCAGTCAAATAATTACAGAGGGACCAGGATAATTATTTGATTATCCTATCGAATAATTACGGAGGGAGTAATACGAATCCCACCAAAACTTTTAGAAAACATAGAAGAGAATACTTCCCAAGTAATTTTATCAGGCCAGTGTTAACTCTGATATCAAAACCAAACACCTAACAAATAGACCAGGAGCCAGCAAACCATGGCTTGTGGGGCCAAACCAGACTACGATCTGTTTTCTGTAAATAAAATTTTATTGAAACATAGCCACATTTATTAAATTACATACTGTCTCTTCCTGTTTTCCTGTTACAGTAGTAGGGTTGAGTAGTAGTTATAGCAGAAGTTACATGACCTGCAAAGCCTCAAATATTACTGACTCTTTACAGAACAAAGTCTGCTAGTCCCTGATATGGACCAGCAGTCTTCATGGAAAAAGATGCGAAAATGCTTTAGAAAGATTAACAAATCAAACCCAATAAAAAAGAGATAAAATATCAAAATCAAGGAAATGTATTCCAGAAATACAATGTTGCTTTAACAAAGAAAACAAAAATAAGCCAATGTAATGCAATATATTAACAGAAGAAAGGTTTAAAATGGCATGATCATCTCAATTGTTGCAGAAAAGAAGCATCTATAACATTCAGAATCCATTTATTGTTGTTATTATTATTATTATTATTATTTGAGAGAGAGAGTCTGGCTCCGTTGCCCAGGCGGGAGAGTAATGGCACGATCTCGGCTCACTGCAACCTCCAACTCCCAGGCTCAAACAATTCTCGTGCCTCAGTCACCCCAGTAGCTAGGACTACAGGCATGCGCCACCACGCCCAACTAATTTTTGTATTTTTAGTAGAGATGGGGTTTCGCCCTGTTGGCCAGGCTGGTCTCCAACTCCTGACCTTAAGTGATCCACTCACCGCAGCCTCCCAAAGTGCTAGGATTATAGGCATGAGTCACCGTGCCCGCCCCATTGATAATTAAAAAAAAAAAAAAAGAATTCAGCAAACTAAATATAAAAGGGGACTGTCTCAACCACAAAAAATACAGCTACAAAAACTTAAAGCTAATATCTTAATGGGTAAAGTATGAATGATTTCTTCCTAAGATTAGAAACAAGGCAAGCATGTCCACTCTCACCATTTGCATTTAGTGTGGTACTGGAGGTTCCAGCTTGTGCAATAATAAAATAAGAAAAAATAAAAGGCATACCCATCGGAAAGGAGGAAGTAACACTGTCCTTATTGTAGACAACGTGATCATCTATGTAGAATATCCTAGGAAATAGGAAATAAGCTACTAGAGCTAATACGTTAGCAGAACAAAGTGTCAATTGAATTTCCATATGCTAGCTCAAACAATGGGAACTGAAATTTTAAAAAGAAAATCATTATATTATTATTATTATTATTATTAGTCATCTCCCAGGCTGGAGTGCAGTGGCACAATCTCAGCTCACTGCAACCTCCACCTCCTGGGTTCAACTGATTTTCCTGCCTCAGCCTCCCGAGTAGCTAGGATTAGTAGGGATGAGGTTTCACCAGGTTGGCCAGGCTGCTCTTGAACTCCTGAGCTCAAGTGATCCGCTGGCCTCGGCCTCCCAAAATGCTGGGATTACAGGCGTGAGCCACCGTACCTGGCCAAAAGAAAGCCATTAATAATAGTGTTTAAAAATCAAAATATCTAGGAATAAATTTAATAATAGACATGTGTATTAGTGTCTTATTGCTACTCTAACATTGCCATGTAGTGACTTAATACAAATTTATTACCATACAGTCCTGGAAGTCAGAAGTCTAAAGTCAGTCTGTCTGAAATCAAGATGTCACAGGTTCAGGTTCCTTCTGGAGGCTCTTGGGGGAGACGCTTGCCTTTCTCCACTTCTAGGCACTGCCTGAGTTCCTTGGCTCATGGCCTCTTCCTCCATCATCAAATTCAACAGTACAGCATCTTCAAATCCCACCCTCTTTCCTTTTTTTTTTTTTTTTGAGATGGAGTCTCGCTCTGTCGCCCATTCTGGAGTGCAGTGGCATGATCACGGCTCACTACAAGCTCTGCCTCCCGGGTTCAGGCCATTCTCCTGCCTCAGCCTCCCGAGTAGCTGGGACTACAGGCATGCGCCACCACGTCCAGGTAATTTTTTTGTATTTTTAGTAGAGATGGGGTTTCACCGTGTTAGCCAGGATGGTCTCGATCTCCTGACCTTGTGATCCACCCGCCTTGGCCTCCTAAAGTGCTTAGGTTACAGATGTTACAGATGTGAGCCACCGAGCCCAGCCTAAGTCCCACCCCCTTTGCTCTGGCTCTTGCTCTCATTGTATCAATCTCTGCTTCCATTATCACATCTATTTTTTCTGACTCTGACCCTCTTGCCTCCCCGCTTATGAGAAACTTTGCAATGGGACCTATCCAGATAATCCAGGATAATCTCTCCACCTCAAGATCCTTAATTTAGGCTGGGTACCGTGGCTCACGCCTGTAATCCTAGCACTTTGGGAGGCCAAGGCAGGCGGATTGCTTGAGCTCGGCAGTTTGAGACCAGCCTGGCCAACATGGTAAAACCCCATCTCTACTAAAAACACAAAACACAAAATTAGGTGATTTGTCTTTTCATTTTCTTGGTGCTTTGAAACAGAAAGTTTTTGGCCAGGTGGGGTGGCTTATACCTGTAATCCCAGTGCTTTGGTAGACTGAGGTGGGAGGATCACTTTGAGGTCAGTAGTTCAAGACCAGCCTGGACAATATGATGAGACACCCCCATCTTTACAAAAAATCAAAAAAACTAGCTGGGCATGGTAGCACATGCCTATATGCCTGACGATGTCTAGGCAGGAAGATCACTTGAGCCCAGGAGTTCAAGTTTGCAGGGAGCCATGATTGTTTCATTGCACTTCATCCTGGGCGACAGAACAGGGCCCTGTCTCAGGGGCCAGGCGCAGTGGCTCGTGCCTGTAATCCCACCACTTTGGGAGGCCGAGGTGGACGGGTCACGAGGTCAGGAGTTCCAGACTAGCCTGGTCAACACGGTGAAACCCCGTCTTTACTAAAAATACGAAAACAAGCCTAGCTGCTTGGGAGGCTGAGGCAAGAGAATCACTTGAACCTGGGAGGCAGAGGTTGCGGTGAGCCAAGATTGTGCCATTGCACCCCAGCCTGGGTAACAGAGCAAGACTCCATCTCAAAACAAAAACAAAAACAAAAACCTGTTCTTACAGAAAAAGATAAAGAAATACAAAGTTTTAAATTTTGGTGAACTCTAATTTATGAATTTTTTATTTCATTACTTGTGCTTTAGGTGTCACATCTAAGAAACTAACTCAAGGTCACCAAGATTTATGCTTACCTTTTCTTCTAAGAGTTTTGTCACTTTAGCTCTTATATTTGGGTCTATGATCTATTTTGAGTTAAGTTTTGTATATGGTATGAGGTAGGGGCTCAAATTCATTCTTTTGCATGTGGATATACAGTTGTCTCACACCATTCGTTGAAAAGACTAACATTCTTGTCAAAAATCAATTGACTGTGAATGTGTGGGCTTATTTCTAGAGCCTCAATTTTATTCTGTTAATCCAATGTAGATTCTTAAGTCACTACCATGACGTTTTCATTATTACAGCTTTGTAGTAAGTTTTAAAGTCAAGAAGTGTGAGTCTTCCAATTTTTTTCTTCTTTTTCAAGATTGTTTTGTAATTCTGAGTCCCTTGCATTTCCATATGAATTTTAGAATCAGCATGTCAATTTCTACAACAGAGGCAGCTGAGATTTTTTTTTTTTTTTTTTTTTACATTGAATCCATAGATCATTTTAGGGATTATTGGCATTTTAACAATATTAAGTCTTCCAATCCATAAACACAGGATGTCTTTCCATCTATTTAGGTCTTCTTTAATTGCTATTTCTTTTTTTTTCTTTTGAGACGGAGTCTCACTCTGTCACCCAGGCTGGAGTGCAATGGCACAGTCTTGGCTCACTGCAACCTCCGCCTCCTGGGTTCAAGTGATTCTCCGCCTTAGCCTCCCTGGTAGCTGGAATTAGAGTCAAGTGCCACTATGCCTGGCTAATTTTCATATTTATAGTAGAGATGGGGTTTCACCATGTTGGCCAGGCTGGTCTCAAACTCCTGACCTCAGGTGATCCACCCTCCTTGGCCTTCCAAAGTGCTGAGATTGCAGGCGTGAGCCACTGCCCCCAGCCAGGTCTTCTTTAATTTCTTTCAACCCTGTTTTGTGGTTTTCAGAGTATGTCTTGCACTTGTTTTGTTAAATTTATTCCTAAGTATTTTATTTTTATGTTATTATAAATGGAATTGTTTTCTTAATCTAATTTTTTGGATTGTTCATTTCCAAAAAATATAACAGAGTTTTGTATATTTATCTTGTATTCTACAACCTTGCTGAACTCATTAGTTCTAATAGTTGTGTGTGTATGTGTGTACATGTCTGTGTGTTTGTGTAATCCTTAGGATTTTCTCTATACAAGGCCACATCCTCTGCAAATAGAGGCAGTTATACTTAATCCTTTCCAATCTGGATGCCTTTATTTCTTTCTCTTGCCCAATTGCCCTGGCTAGAACATGTGATGCAATGTGGAATGTAAGTGTTGACAGAGGACATCCTTGTCTTGTTTTAGATCTTAGGAAGAAATCTTTCTATCTTTCATCCCTATGTATGATATTAGGTGGGTTTTTATGGATGTCCTTTGTCAGGTTGAGAAATTATCCTTCTATTCCTAGTTTGAAGATGGTTTTTATCATAAAAGGGTGTTGGATTTTGACAATGTTTTTTCTACATCTATTGAGACGATGCTATGGTTTTGCCTTTTATTCCGTTAATAGGGTGTATTAACTGGGTTGATTTTTGTATATTGAGGCAAACTTACATTCCTGGCACAAATCCCGCTTGATCATTGGTATATAATCCTTTTTATATGTTAGTGAATTCATTTTCTAGTATTTTGCTGAGTTTTTTTTTTTTTTTTGGTCATTATTTGTAAGAATTATTGGTCTATAGTTTTCTTTTCTTGTTTTGTCTTTGTGTGGTTTTGGTGTCAGGACCTCAGAATGAGCTGGAAAACTTCTCCCCTATTTTTGGAAGGATTTTTGAAGGATTGATATTAATTCTTCTTTAAATGTTTGGCAGAAATCATCAGTGAAGCCATCTGGTCCTGGGTTTTTCTTTGCGAGGAGTTCTTTTGTTTTTGTTTTGCTTTGTTTTGTTTTGTTTTAATTATTCAATCTCTTGTTATAGATATTTTGAGATTTTTAAATTTCTTTTTGAGTCTGTTCTAGTAGCTTGAGCCTTTGTAAGAATTTGCCCCTGAGGTACAATTGTTCATAGTATTCCCTTATAATTCTCTATCCTTCTGTAAGGTTAATAGTAATGTCCTGGCCGGGCACAGTGGCTGACACCTGTAATCCCAGCACTTTGGGAGGCCGAGGCAGGCGGATCACCTGAGATCAGAAGTTTGAGACCAGCCTGGCCAACATGGTGAACCCCGTCTTTACTAAAAATACAAAATTAGCCGGCCGTGGTGACGTGTGCCTGTAATCCCAGCTACTTGGGAGGCTGAGGCAAGAAAATCACTTGAACCCAGGGGGTGAAGGTTGCAGTGAGCTGAGATCACACCACTGCACTCCAGCCTGGGCAACAGAGATTGATTCTGTCTCAAATAAATAAATAAATAAATAAAAAGGTAATGTCCCTTCTTCCATTGTCAATTTTAGTAATTTGAATTTTTTTCTGTTTTTTTCTTAGCAAGTCTAAAGATTTGTTAATTTTGTTGATCTTTTCGAAGAACCAACTTTTTGATTTCATTAGCTTTCTCTGTTGCTTTTCTGTCTCTATTTCATTTATTTCCCCTAAATCTATACTATTTCTTTGTTTGTCTTTGCTTTGAGTTTAACTTTGTTCCTCTTTTTCTTGTTTCTTAGGGTGGAAGTTTAGGTTATTGATTTGAGATCTTGTTTCATTTTTAATATAGGAATTTACAGTGCTATGTTTTCCTTCTAAACTTCTATTTATTCTTGAGCCAGTTTTGGTCGTTTGTATCTTCAAAGAATTTGTCCATTCTACTTGAAGTATCAAATGTACTGGCATGCTATTGTTCGTAATATTCCCTTATTATCTCTCTTTAATGTATGCAGAAGCTTTAGCAATGTCTCTTCTTTCCTTACTAATATTGATAATGCAGTATTCTCCATTTTTGGTTTGAAGAATATAGCTTGAGTCTTATCAGTGGTGGTGAGAGACTAGCCCTATGAGTCCCACCTCCTGCCATCACACCTTTGTGTGGTCTCCCCCTGAGTATGGATGTGACTTGTGACTTGCTTCTAAATCATAGAATATAACACAGGTGAAGGCACGTACATGATGACGTGTATGTGATTACATTATGTAAGATAATAATCCATCTTGCTAGGACACTCTTCTCCCCACCCTACACCTAATGGCTTCGAGGAAGTAAGCTGCCATGTGGCAAGGAGATGGGGGTGGCCTCTGGCTGACAGCCAAGTGGAAACTGAAGTTCTCAGTCCAGCAGCCTGCAAGAAACTGAATTCTGTCAACCACCACATGAGTTGGAAATAGATTCTTCACCAGTTGGCCTCAGATAAGACACCTTGATTGCAACTTAGTGAGCTAGAAGCAGAGGACCTAGCTAAGCTGTGACTGGACTCCTGGCCCCCAGAAACTATGAGAAAATAAATATATGTTGTTTAAAGCCACTATGTTTGTGGTGGTTGTTTGTGGTGGTTGTGTTGCTACATAGCAATAGATAATGAGTACTTCAACAATTGAACTTTTCAAAGAAACTGCTTTTGGTATCAGTGATTTTCTTCATTATTGGTTCATTTTCTATTCGATTGATTTCTGCTCTTTATGTTCTTATTTTTCTACATCAGGTTTAATTTGCTCTTTCATTTTCTAGCATGTAAGATAGACCCTTGGCTGGGTGCAGTGGCTCACACCTGTAACCCTAGCACTTTGGGAAGTCAAGGTAGGAGGATTACTTGAGCCTAGGAGTTTGAGACTAGCCCTGGCAATATAGCAAGACCTTGTCTCTACCAAAAAATAATGAATTAATTAAAAATTAGCTGGGTGCTGTGGCACATGCCTGTACTCCCAGCTACTTGGGAGGCTGAGGTAAGAGGATTGATTGAGCCTTGGAGGTTGAAGCTGCAGTGAGCTCTGGTTGTACCACTGCACTCCAGCCTGGGCAACAGAGTGAGACTGTCACACACACACAGACGCACACACAAACACACACACAGACACACACACACACACACACAAAGGTAGAACCGTCACTCATTTATTTTAGAGCTTTCTTCTTGTGTATAACAATTAGAGCTATAAATTGCCCTCAAAGCATTGCTTAAGGCTGCCCCTCAAATATTAATAGGCTGTTTTTTCATTTCTGTTTAATTCAGTGTATTTTCTAATTTCCTGTGTCATTTCTTCTTTGACCCATGGGTTATTTAGAAGTATGATAATTTCCTAATATTTGCAAATTTTCCAGATCTTAGAATTCACTTTATTTCTCTTCTCTTGGGGATCACATCTTAGCCACTGCCTGTGGTTCATGTCAGACAACTGCTGTTTCACGTATTTTGTTTGGTTTTCTAGTTTTTAAGATAGAAGGATCAATCCAGTTCCCGTCATTCCATGTGGCTAGATGCGAAGTGGTATGTTTGGGTTTAACTCTACCATCTCACTATTTGTTTATTTCTTTCCTCTTTGCTTATTTTCCTACCTTCCTTTTTTTTTTTTTTAAATTTTATTATTATTATTTTTTTAACAAAGTCTGTCTCTGTCGCCCAGGCTGGAGTTCAGTGGCGTGATCTTGGCTCTCTGCAGCTTCCACCTCCTGGGTTCAAGTGATTCTCATGTCTCAGTCTCCCGAGTAACTGTGATTACAGGCGCCTGCCACCATGCCCAGCAATTTTTTTTTTTTTTTTTGGTAGAGATAAGAGTTTGCTCCGTCATCCAGGCTAGAGTGCAGTGGCGCGATCTCGGCTCACTGCAACCTCTACCTCCCAGGTTCAAGCGATTCTCTTGCCTCAGCCTCCTGAGTAGCTGGGACTACAGGCTCCTGCTACCACACCCAGCTAATTTTTTTTGTATTTTAGTAGAGACGGGGTTTCACCATGTTGCCCAGGCTGATCTCTAACTCCTGAGCTCAGGCAATCCACTCGCCTCAGCCTCCCAAAGGGCTAGGATTGCAGATGTGAGCCACCGTGCCCGGCCTCCTACCTTCCTTGAGATTGAAGTTTTTTGTTTGTTTTGTTTTTTGTTTGCCATTTTTGTTACCTTTTACCTATAAGCTGTTTATTTGTGTGTGTGATTATCCTAGAATTTATAATTTGAATCTTTAATTTTTCACAATCTACCCTTAAATTGCATTTAACACTTCATGAATGATACAAGAACCTTACAACAGCATACTTTGATTTCACTCTTCCATCCTTTATGCTATCGTTGTCATGCATTTCACATCTATGAAGTTATAAACCCCCAAAACCCCCAATACACTGCTATATTTTTCTTTAAACAATTACCTTTTTTTTTTTTTTTGAGACAGAGTTTCACTTTTATTGCCCAGGCTGGAGTGCAATGGTGCAATCTTGGCTCGCCACAACCTCCGCCTCCTGGTTCAAGTGATTCTCCTGCCTCAGCCTCCCGAGTAGCTGGGATTACAGGCATGTGCCACCACGCCCAGTTAACTTTGTATTTTTAGTAGAGATGAGGTTTCTCCTTGTTGGTCAGGCTGGTCTCAAACTCTCAACCTCAGGTGATCTACCCGCCTTGGCCTCCCAAAGTGCCGGGACTACAGGAGTGAGCCACTGTGCCCAACCAATTATCTTTTAAAGAAATGAAAATATGAGAAAATAACTGTTACATTAGTCTACATATTTGTCATTCCTAGTGTTTTTCATTGTCTTGTATCTCATGTTTACATGTATCTTTTTCCTTTAGCCAGAAATTTTAATTTTATAATTTTTTGTAGTGCAATTTCTGCTGGGCAATAAATTTTCTCACCGTTTGTTTCTTTAAAAAATACCTTTATTTTTGGCTCATGCCTGTAATTCCAGCACTTTGGAAGGCCAAGGTGGGTGGATCACGAGGTCAGGAGATCGAGGCCATCCTGGCTAACACAGTGAAACCCCGTGAGCCGTGACTGTGCGACTGCACTCCAGCCTGGGCGACAAAGCGAGACTCCGTCTCAGACAAAAAGAAAAAAGCAAAACCTTTATTTTCTCTTCATTTAGGGGAGACTATTTTAACTGAATAAAGTATTCTAGGTTAACAGCTTCCTCCCCAACCCCAGCACTCTAAAGATGTCATGTTATTGTCCTCTAGCTTGCATTTTCTGACGAGAAGTCAGCAGTCATTCTTATCTTTGTTCCTTCTACATAATGTATCATTTCCCCCTCTGGCTGCTTTTAAGATTTTTCTCTTTATTTTTGGTATTCAGCAACTTGACTGTAATATGTTGTGGTGTGGTTTTCTTTGAATTAATATTTATTCTTCTTAGAGCTGTTTGAGTTTCTCGGATCTGGGTTTATGGTTTTCATCAAATTTACAATTTGAAAAAAATTCTGCAATTATTTCCTCTGCCTCTGGTACTCCAATTATATGTGTGTTGGATGGATTAATATTGTCCTATGGGTCACCAAGGCGCTGTTAAAATTTTTTTGGCTTGCTTTTTTCCCTCAGTGCTTTAGTTTGGATAGGTTCAGCTTCGTTGATCTTGTCTTTGTAGTGTCAAATCTGCTGTTAAGCTCATCCCATATGTTTTTTATCTTAGACATTATGTTTTCATCTCCAGAAGTTCCATTGGTTCTCTTTTAAATCTTCTATTTCTCTCCTCATTATACTTGTTTTCCCTTTAAAATCCTGAACATATTTTTATAGCCAATTTAAAGTCTTGCAAACTAATTTGATCACTTCTGGGTCTGTTTCCTTGACTTTTTTAAAAATTCAAGTCATATTTTCCTGCTTCCTCACATGTCTGTACAGCCTTTTACAGCTTTATCAAAATACAGTTTACTTTACCATACAATTCACTAATTTAACATGTATACTTTAATGACTTTTAATATATTCACAGAATTGTACATCCATCATCACAATCAATTTTACAGTATTTTCCTTATCCCTAAAAGAAGCCCTCATCCCCCAATCCCTCCATTCTGCCCCACCCTCAGCCCTAGGCAACCACCAACCTACTTTTTGTCTTTAGAGATGTGTCTATTCATATAAATGGAATAAGACAATCTGTGATTCTTTGTGACTTAGTATCATGTGTTCAAAGTCCATCCATGTTGTGGCATATATCAGTTCTTGTTTCTTTTTATTGCCAATAACATTCCATAATATGGTTAGAGTAAGTTTTGATTGGATGGTGAATATTGTGATGTTATGCTGTTCTTGTTCCATCCATGGCAATTTTATGAGGCAAATATGATTCTCCCTACTTTACGGAGGAGGAAAGAGCGGCTCAGATAGAAGGCCACATGGTGAGTGGAACTCCTAGGAAGCTGGTATGACAGAAAGGACATGGTCTTACCCTGCGGGGACAGACACAGGCATGCTTTGCACAATGTCAGAGGGAAGACGCAGGGAGCTCGCCCAAAAAGTAAGTCTGATGAGGGAGGTACAAACATGCTTTGGAAAGTCTAATCTGAGGGGGGCATGGACCCTTCCCTGAGAAGCCCCAGACGGGGGAAGCTGTGACCCTTTCTTGGGAACTGTGACCTCAGGAGAGATGTGGTCCCACTTAGAAAAGCCCCCATTCATCAGGCCTCCCTTGATCAGTGGAGGTCAGCGGGCATGAGCTTGGGTCCTAAGGCACCTTCAGCTCTTGGGAGGGCCTGCCAGCACAGGGCACAAGGCCACATCTGTCTGCAGGAAGCTGCTACTCAGACAGGGCCAAAAGGGATGCCAGGCACAGAGCCAGAATTCCAAAGCACCCAGCCCAGGCTTTGCCCACAGCTGGGACCCAGAGTTGTCCAATGACTATGAGAGCACCTAGTCAGTGGATGCTTATTCATATCTGCTGGGTGGTAGTTGGGCCACCTGCCTCCAGCTCTTCATTCCTCTCTCCCTGTAGCTGAGGCCTCTTATTCTCTCACCTATAGGTTCAGCTTCACTCCAGGCTCAAAGACCAGGAGGCCACCCAGAGATTAGGAGGGATTTAAGCCTTTTTTTTTTTTTTTTTTTTTTTTTTACAAGGGACAGGGTCTTGCTCTGTTGTGCAGGCTGGAGTGTGGTGGTGCCATCATAGCTCACTGCAGGCTTCAACTCCTGGGCTCAAGTGACCCTCCCACCTCAGCCTCCAAGTAGCTGAGACTACAGGTGTGTACCACCACTCCTGGCTAATTTTTAAATTTTTTTTATAGAGATGGGGTCTTGCTATATTGCCCAGCCTGGTCTCAAACTCCTATTGGGCTCAAGTAATCCCCCCACCTCAGCCTCCCAAAGTGCTGGGATTATAGGCATGAGCCACTGCACCCAGTCCAAAAAGCACAGGTTTTCTTATCAGGATAATGTAATGTTCTAACATGGATTGTGAGGCCAGGTGTGGTGGCTGATGCCTGTAATCCCAGCAGTTTGGGAGGCCGAGGTGGGCGTATCACTTGAGGTCAGGAGCTCAAGACCAGGCTGGCCAATATAGTGAAACCCCTCTTTTCTTTTTTTTTCTTTTCTTTTTTTTTTTTTTTTTGAGACAGAGTCTCGTTCTGTCGCCCAGGCTGGAGTGCAATGGCGCGATCTCAGCTCACTGCAAGCTCCACCTCCTGGGTTCACGCCATTCTCCTGCCTCAGCCTCCCAAGTAGCTGGGACTACAGGCGCCCACCATCATGCCCGATGAATTTTTTGTATTTTTTAGTGGAGACGGGGTTTCACCATGTTAGCCAGGATGATCTCAATCTCCTGACCTCGTGATCTGCCCCCCTTGGCCTCCCAAAGTGCTGGGATTACAGGCATGAGCCACCGTGCCCGGCCCTGTCTCTTCTACAAATACAAAAATTAGCCGGGAATGGTAGCAGGCGCCTGTAGTCCCGGCTACTTGGGAGACTGAGGTGAGAGAATCGCTTGAACCCAGGAAGCGGAGGTTGCAGTGAGCCAAGATAGCACCATTGCCCTCCAGCCTGGGTGTCGCAGCAAGACTCCATCTCAAAAAATAATAATAAAATAAAATAGACTGTGGAAATGATTGCACAGTCCTGTGAATATACTAAAAACCGCTAACTGAATTGTACACTTTAAATGGGTGAATTGTATGGTGTGTGAATTTTATCACAATAAAGCTATTCTTTTAATAAAAGCAATAAGTGCAAAATTGTGTAAGGATATGGGGTTGGCCATAGGAGGGATCTCTGCTGACTAATGGAAGGTCGGGTGGACCTCAAAAATCCAGTTACTCAGCTACTTGATTTGCCAGTGGAGCTGGTCCTGATTCTTGCCCATGGGACAGGGCGAGTCAGGGGATTGAATGGGGGGACTCTGGGCCTGGGGCTCCCTCCAATACCTCCCGCGGCCTCCCTGGCCACCCCATCCCCTGGCATTGCCTTCCCTTTGGCAATTTGTCCCATGGGTGACAGATTGGACCCATGACTTTTCAGTCTTCTGCCCCTCCCCTGCCTGCCTGGTCCGTTGGTCTGGACCCCCAGGAGTCTTCCTCCTGCCAAGCCAGTGACCTGGGTGGACCCAGCTTGGGTGGAGAGATGACATGTTTGGTTCTCTGAGCAGGAAGGGTCAGGAAATTGAGTCTGACACCTGGCAAGGCCCACAGCCTGGGCAGCAAGTCGGGAAGGCCGGCCCATGCTCCCAGCCAGGCTTCTCCAGGCCAGCCCCTTGCTGGGGTCCTGGCGGTGGCCAGAAGTCGGCACGCCCGGGGAACCGTGAGTGGCAGGCTGCCCATGGATAATGGAAAAGTCCAAGCATTGATCATGGAGGGCCTGACAGGTCTGTGTTCATGTTGACAATTGGGGAGGTGTTTGCGAGCCAGAGGTGGCGGGATTCTCAGCGGCTGCCTGAGAGCCTTCTGCTACCGTGCTGCCAACAAGACCCCCAAACATCCTTGCCTCAGGTGTCGCCACCAACCTCATCGTCCCCTCTCCTGACAGCTCTCTCCAGGCCAAACCACTAGGCCCAATGTCCCTCTTCCACCTTTCCAGTCTAATTCTTTGCAGACCCTCTGCCCAGCCCTGCCTCCCTTCCTCATCACCCCCAGCAGCTCAGGGCTCCCTTGTGTCTGCTCAGGAACGCCCTTGCAATCCTTCCCGGCTGTGGCCAGGGCCTTGCTTCATTTCTGAATGGGAGGGCCTGTCACCAAGCACTGGCTTGGAAACTCCTATCCCATCTCCTGCCTGGTGCTTTACTCACATTAGCTAAGACTTGGGGGCCACTGGGTCCCCTTGCTGCCTATTGTCTTGTGGAGAGCCAGGTGCTCTTCAGGGATCCTAACTGGTTGGGGGAGCCTGCTGGGACTGAAATGAAGGGATCCACCCTGTGGCGGGTGAGCTTCGAGGTTCATAGAGGGACCTCGGTCAAGAGCTCTTCTCATGACCCACAATGGCATCTCCATCCCACTATTGCCACAGTCAGTGTCTTCACCATCTTTATCATTTCTTCCACCGTCACCTCCATTCTCACCTCTGTGCTCACCTCCATCCTCACCTCCGTTCTTACCTCCACTTCTATCCCCAACTTCATTTTCACCTCCATCCTCACCTCGAATTTCAGCTCTATCCTCACCTCCACTTTCAGCTCTATCCTCACCTCCACCTTCACCTCCACTCTCACCTCCACCTTCACCTCCACTCTCACCTTCACCCTCACCTCCATCCTCACCTCCACCTTCACGTCTACCCTCACCTCCACCCTCACCTCCATCCTCATCTCCACCTTCACCTCCACCCTCACCTCCATCATCCCCTCTGTCCTCACCACCTTCACCTCCACTCTCACCTCCACCCTCACCTCCACCCTCACCTCCATCTTCATCTCCACCTTCACCTCCACCTTCACCTCCACTCTCACCTCCATCCTCACCTCCACCTTCACCTCCCTCCTCACCTCCACCCTCACATCCGTCCTCTCCTCTGTCCTCACCTTCACCTCCACCCTCACCTCCATCCTCACCTCCACCTTCACCTCTACCCTCACCTCCATCCTGACCTCCACCCTCACCTCCACCCTCACCTCCATCCTCACCTCCACCCTCACCTCCATCCTCACATCCACCTTCGCCTCCACCCTCACCTCCACCTTCACCTCCATCCTCACCTCCACCCTCACCTCCATCCTCACCTCCATCATCCCCTCTGTCCTCAATCCTCACCTCCGTCCTCACCTCTACCCTCACCTCCATCTGCACCTCCACCCTCACCTCCATCCTCACCTCCACCCTCACCTCCATCCTCACCTCCATCTGCACCTCCACCCTCACCTCCATCCTCACCTCCACTCTCACCTCCATCTTCACCTCCATCCTCACCTCCACCCTCACCTCCATCTTCACCTCCACCCTCGCCTCCACCCTCACCTCCACCTTCACCTCCATCCTCACCTCCAACTTCACCTCCACCCTCACCTCCATCCTCACCTCCACCTTCACTTCCATCCTCACCTCCATCCTTACCTGCACCCTCACCTCCACCTTCCTATCCATTATCACCTCCATCCTCACCTGCACCTTCACTTCCATCCTCAAGAACACCTTCACCTCCACCTACACCTGTCTCCTCACCTCCACCTTCACATCCATCCTCACCTCCATCCTCACCTCTATCCTCACATCTGCCCTCACCTTCATCTTCACCTTCATCCTTGCCTCCATCTTTACCTTTTCACCTTCATCCTCACCTCTATCATCACCTCCACCTTCATTTCCTCCCTCACCTCCACCCTCACCTCCATCCTCACCTCCACCCTCACCTCCATCCTCACCTCCACCCTCACGTCCACCCTCACCTCAACCCTCACCTCCACCTTTACATCCACCCTTACCTCCATCCTCACCTCCACCTTCACTTCTATCCTCACCTCCACCTTCACATCCACCTTCACCTCCATCCTCACCTCCACCCTCACCTCCATCCTCACCTCCACCTTCACTTCCATCTTTAAGACCACCTTCACCTACACCTCTATCCTCACCTCCACCTTCAGTTCCACTTTCATCTCCACACTCACCTCCATGCTCACCTCTACTTCACTTCCATCCACACCTCCATCCTCACCTCCACCTTTACCACCATCCTCAGCTTCATCTTCACCTCCTTCCTCCCCTCCATTCTCCTTTCCTCACCTCCATTTTCCCCTCCATTCTCACTCTATTCTCACTCACTGTCACTCTTTCACCTCCATCCTCATCTCTGTCCTCCCTTCCATTCTTCTCTCCATCTTCACTTCTGCCTTCCCCTTTCTCCTGCCCTCCATCCTCACCTTCATTCTCACCTCCACCCTCACCTTTATCCTCACCTTCATCCTCATCTCTATCCTCACCTCCACCTTCACTTCCATCCTTACTTCCACCTTCACCTTCACACCTGTCCTTACCTTCATCCTCATTTCCACTATCTTCACCAACTCCATCATCATCACTGCCACCCTCACCCACCCAGCCTCCAGGTGGGTCTCCTGCCATCACTAAATGCCTAATAACCAGGCATGGGTCTGGACAGAGAGGTGACCCTGGATGATGGGTGTGGCCAGGCTGCAGGTCCTGCCTGCCTTGTGGCTCATGTCTGCCTGTGAGCTGGGACTCTTTTCTTGCATGGCAACGATAGCAGATGGTGGAGGTCTGTACTGACTGATTTGGCACCTGCTGCCAATGCCTACAGATCCGTGGGTGGCTCACCATCAGGGCCACCTGGCTCATGGGGGCCCAGGAGCCTTGTCCCCCTTACTTCAGATCTCAAAGAAATCAGGAAATTCCGGGAGGAGGGAAGAGCTGAAAGCAGAAGTCAGTGCTTCAACTGTGCTGTAGACTCAGGGTGGCCTCCAAAAGTCACTGCCTCCTCTCCAGGCCTCCTTCTCATCTCTAAGATGAAAAGATCAGCACTTCCTCACGTCCGCAGAGGGTGCAACAGGGTGCAAGGCATGTCCACAGGCTCCTGTCCTGTGAAAGAGGACTTCCCAGCAAGGTTTCCGTTTCAGACCACCTGGGGGCATTTCCAGCCCCCACCTCTCAGCAGCCCTGAGACCCTAAGGAAATCACTTACTGTTTCTGCCAAGCGCCAGCTTCCTCATCTGCCAACAGAGGATAAACAATACACTCCACAACATAAACTACCACATAAGGGCATCTTAAACGGTAGGTTATTATTATTATTTTTAGAGTCTTGCTCTGTCACCCAGGCTGGAGTGCCGTGTTGCAATCATAGCTCACTGCAGTGTCAGCCTGCTGGGCTTAAGTTAAGGGGTGGAGTCTATGCAGATTACCTGAGCTCATTCACGTATAGCACTTGCTTTCTTTTCATTTCTCTCTCTCTTTTTTTTTTTTTTTTTTTTTCGGAGGCAGGGTCTCACTCTGTCACCTAGGCTGCAGTGCAGTGGCATAATCTCGGCTCACCGCAACTTCTGCCTCCTGGTTCAAGTGATTCTCCTGCCTCAGCCTCCCGAGTAGCTGGGATTACAGGCGCCCACCACCACACCCAGGTAATTTTTGTATTTTTGGTAGAGACGGGGTTTCACCAGGTTGGCCAGGCTGGCCTTGAACTCCTGACCTCAAGTGATCCTCCTGCCTTAGCCTCCCAAAGTGCTGGGATTACAGGTGCGAGCCACCATGCCAGGCCCAGTATTTGGTTTCAGTTCTCACTTGTCAGCAGGCAGACAGGGGTGGTGTAGCCCCACTTTTCAGAGGGACGCACAGAACTGGCAGGGGTGGCGTGGAGTCAGGGGGAGAATTGCCTGAGGTCATCCAGTCTGAAATGACAGCGCAGGGATTCGGGGCCTGGCCGTGGGCCTCCTAGTTCCTTTTCTAACCTCCTGCTGCTTTGGGACTGTGTGTCCGACTTCAAGGGGGCACACAGGGACGCTGAGGCCCAGCCCCTGCCCTGGAGCCCATAGCCGGGCCAGGTAAGGGGGACGTTAGGCTTACGGCAGCAGAACGGGACTGGGAGGGAGTGAGCAACTCCAGGCCTGGAAGCAGGACTTGGCAGAATGTCGTTGGGGAGTTCAAAGGCAAGAATGCTGGGAAGGGCTGGGCTGAGGTGGGTGTCAGGGAACCAGGAGGCCTTGGAAAACCAGAGAAGAGGAAGAAGGGGGTCGCAGGACAGGCTATCTGATCAGGGAAATGTTGGAGACCTGAGAAAGCACCGTGTGGGGTGGGGGCTCTAAGAGCATGAACGCCTGGCCAGTAAATAAGGAGGATCTTGGAGACTGTGTGTGACAGCTCACACCTGTAATCTCAGCACTTTGGGAGGTCAAGGCAGGTGGATCGCTTGAGCACTAGGAGTCGAGACCAGCCTGGGCAACATGGTGAAACCCTGTCTCTCAAAAAAAAAAAAAAAAATTACCTGGGTATAGTGGCACACGCCTGTAGTTCCCACTACTCAGGAGGCTGAGGTGGGAAGATGGCTTGAGCCCAGGAGTTCGAGACTGCAGTGAGCTATGATTGCACCACTGCACTCCAGTCGGGGCGACAGAGCAAGACTGTCTAAAAAGTAGAAGAAGGATCTTGGATCCTTAAAGCCAAGCACTAGGAGGGTCCTCGGAGCCCACCCGCACATCCACATCATTCAAAGGAGAGTCAAAGCCAGAGAAGAGCAGGGCAAGGACAGAGCCAGAGCTGACACCTAGGCTTTTCTCCTTCCTGCCACCCTGAGCTGATGCTGTCTTTTGCATCATCCGCAAAATGGTCCAATGTCCGTGGAGATTGGTACTCCAGGACAAGCCTGAGTCCCGGGCTTTCTTCCCTTCCTGTCCTTGTTGTTTTGGGTCCAGGGGTCCAGGAGTCTTTTGCCAGATGAAGCCTTTAGACATGACAATCAAGGCTGGGCATGGTGGCTCATGCCTGTAATCCCAGCCCTTTGGGAGGTCGAGGCAGGTGGATCACTTGAGGTCAGGAGTTTGAGACCAGCCTGGCCAACATGGTGAAACCCTGTCTCTACTAAAAACACAAAAATTAGCCAGGTGTGGTGGCGCGCACCTGTAATCCCAGCTACTTGGGAGGCTGAGACAGGAGAATCACTTGAACCTCAAGGCAGAGGTTGCAGTGAGCCGAGGTCGTGCCACTACACTCCAGTCTGGGCGACAGAGAGCGAGACTCCATCTAACATCAGGATTCTTGGCAGCAGTTCTGCCAGGAGAGCCACACTCCTGTGCCACAGTCATGCCTGCCTCACCTTCATCTAGAGCTGCCTCAGACACTTTATGTCATAGTGGAGAAACTGAGGCTCAGGTTTGGCAACTGCCCAAGGTGCACAGTGAAAGCAGAGCTGAGAGGATTCAAGGTTCATTCGACGCCCCTGAAACGTACATGGAAGCCCCCTGTTCCCATCCACTCCGCCCAGGACCCATGGGGGAAGGCTGGATGGTGATCTGGGGAGGAGGTGGAAAACAAGACGAGCAGCTGCTCAGCCAGCCAACCGCCTGCGGGCGAGGGCTGCCTGCCACCCCTAGCCCAGCCTGCTTCTGCCAGGGCCTGGTGCCTGCTGCACCGCGGGTGGCCAGAACGCCTGGTTCCCCAGACCACCGCCCTCTCTCCCCATGGTCCAGGCACAACTCCCACGCCAGTGGGCCTGCGTACCTGGAGCACCGTCCATAAGTGAGCCCTGGGCCCAGGCCAGCCACAGCCAGCCACAGGGCTGAGCAGGCAGCTGGCGTCTAGACACAGAGCCTCATTGAGCAGGGAGAGTGAGGCCTCTGGGGCTGCCTCTGGGGCTGGGGTTGGGCTCAGGCCTGGCATCTGGGCTCGGCTCCCCTGCTGCCCACTGCCCACCAAGAGGTGAGGAGAAGCAGATGAGATCTAAGGTAGGAGAGGGGAACTGAGGGCTGGCAGTAAGTGGGTGTTTTAGGGGAGATTTTCCAGGTGAGAGGAGGCAAGTGGAGGTCCACATATCCGAATATCTCCCACTGGGTGTCCTCAGTCACTCGTCGTCTGCAAGCCTCCCCCGAACCTCTGGGTGTCTCATCTCAGCAGGTGAAACCGACGGTCTCCCCAGAGTCCAGGCAGCCCTCTATAACCACCCCCTCAACTTTCAGTTCCACTCCATCATGAAATTTCGTTCAGTTTTCCGGACAGCCTGCGCTCTCCGTTTTGCTCTCGCTCTCTCTCGTTCTCTCTCTCTCTTGTTCTCTCTCTCTCGCTCGCTCGCTTGCTCTCGCTCTCGCTCTGCAGCCACGTGGCAGTGTTTAAGCACAGACCTCTCCATCCCTTACTGGGATCATTGCACCAGCCTCTGCCAGACTCCCCTGCCCCCAGGCTCGCCCTGTCTGTCCAAACCCCTCGGCAGTCAGGGTGAGCTTGCGAAAGTGGCAAGTCCTACCATATGACCGTGTCCCCTGAGCCTGACGCCCTTCCCCAGCTTCCTGTGTACTGTAGAGAAACTTCCAGCTCCTTAGCCGTGTAGTCAAGGTTCCCGGAGCCCTGGCCCCTAAGGCATTGGCGCTCTCTGGGTCCCTCTCCGCGTGCACCTCACCTGCCTTCCAGGTAAGGTGACTCCTGGAAAGTCTTGGCTGTTCAGCAGTGCTCCTGCAGCCCAGGCCTGGAATAGCCTTCTCTCAAGATTTGGCTAAAACATCCTGGTCTTTATGAAGCCTCCACATTGCCTCCCTACCTCCTCACAGCCTGGGGGAGTTGACCACCCCCTTGAGGCTGCCCCACGTAGGCTGCTGTGCACACATGCGGCACCCATATGACACTGGTGTGACACATTGACTGTTACACTGGGGGCACCAATTTGGGTCTAGCCTGTCTTCACCAATATAAAACCTCCTAGGCCAGGCGCAGTGGTTCATGCCTGTAATCCCAGCACTTTGGGAGGTTGATGCAGGCTGCTCACGTGGTCAGGAGTTCAAGACCAGCCTGGCCAACATGGTGAAACCCCGTCTCTACTAAAAATACAAAAATTAGCTGGGCAAGGTGGTGCCTTCCTGTAATCCCAGCTACTCGGGAGGCTGAGGCAGGAGATCGCTTCAACCCAGGAGGTGGAGGCTGCAGTGAGCCAAGATGGCGCCACCACACTCCAGCCTGGGCTAC